>NC_053458.1:890243-1195776 GCF_015227805.2 Hirundo rustica | reverse complement strand
AGCAGCACCTGGCAGTGGGAACTGAGAGCTCCCAGACGCTTTGGGGAGGTCAGAGCCCAAAAAAAAATGATCTTTTCACTCCGTGGGGACACGACCCACCTGCAGGGGATGGGTCCTCTCATGGGCGTGCGGCACCCACAGAACGCAGGCTTCGAGTTTTGCTTTCTGATGAGCTTAAAAATACAACATCCAGTCCAACGGATGGTTTGGGAGGTGCCCAAACCAGGGAAATGCAGAATTAACCTGCGCAAGAGGCTGATCCCATCTGGCAGTTTGAGCCAGGGACTGGTGGCGGCGTTTCCCACCCGTGGCTCTGCCTTTGGGGACGCTCTGCCCTGCACATCCTCCGGCACAGGCCAGGCTCTGTCACAGCGCCCAAACCAAAAGCAAAACCAGCCCTGGGCCCAGGAATTCGCGTCAGCATTTCTGGCAGCTGAGGCAGGAAACGGTGAGGGACCGAACCCCCGAGCCCCAGGCATGACCTCCTCCCTCCCCATCCTCTTGCAGACGAGGACATCAGGCTTTTCTTGGGACTCAGCCTCAGCACGGTCGGATTTTCGGTTCTTTTTGCAGTGGTGCTGTTTAAAAAGTCGGTCAGGAAAAGGTACATTCCTCATTCCTTTCTCCTCCGTGTCTTTTTTTATCCCCCTCATTTCCAATTAACTTTTTTTTTTTTTTTTTAAATGTAAAAGAAGTATAAAATTTCTCCTGGGGTGTTTTAAAATCAGCTACCAGAGCCCTTTTCACCTCAGCCTGGGGGCCACGCCACGCATTTATCAGGCTGTTGTATGATGGGACTTTTTGGTGCTCTACACCAAAAAGGCACAGGCCAACAGCAAAAAAAAGTGAAATAAACACAAAATTGGTGAAATTAAAGAAATGGGGAACCCAGAGTTTCCAAGCCCCTCTCGAAGTCTGGGTGCTCTCCATGCGTCCTTCCCACCCACGCAGTCTCATCCTGGTGAGGAACTCCTGAAGAAGCACTCGGGTTAACATCCGGGGTTTGGTTTTTCCCCTCTCGGTGAAGGGTTAAGGCCGCCCTGGTGCCCCTCTTGCCAAAGTGGCTGCTTGAGGACTTCCCCCACATGGAGAACAGCAGCGCCGTGAAGTCGCTCCAGGTGAGGGCTCAGCGATCTCCCGGCTGTGCTTCCCCTCGGATTAGAGCTCGGCTTTGCGGAATCATGGAATTACTCGGGCTGGAAAATCCCTCTGAGGTCACCGAGTCCAACCGGCCCCCAGCAGTGCCAAGGCCACCCCTGCCCCCTGTCCCCAAGTGCCACACCCACGGGGATTTTGAATCCCCGCAGGGATGGGGATTCCACCATCCTGGACGGATTTTCCACAAAGAAATTTTTCCCTAAAATCCAACCTAAGCCTCCCCCGGCACGGCCTGAGGTCATCCCCCCGGTAACGTTCCTCGTGACCTGGGAGCAGAGCACGGATGGGATGGGAGGAGGTTTAAGCCCTAAGGGACTGGGAACCCCTCAGGAATCATTTCCCGGGCATTTGCGGGGTGTGTGGGCGCCTGGATGAGCTGAGGTCTCTAATCCTGGATTCCACACACTCCGGAATTCCGTGCCCACGTCTGCCCCGGGCTGGGAGGGACCTTACAGCTCATCCCATTCCATCCCAACCCCAGCGACAGCTCTCCTATTCACAAATTTCGCCAGTTTCTGGCCTCAGCCGTCGCTTTTCCCCAGGACAAGGGCGATTTCCCCGGCGAGAGTCTCCACGAGCCGTTCCTGGCCTCCGGCGATCCCGCGGTCACGGAAATCGAGGAGGTGCCGGCGTGGGAGCAGCACCAGAGGGACACCAAGGCCAGGGCGGAGGTGCCCGAGCACAGGGAGCTCCCGAGGGCCGTGGAGACCCCCAGAACCCCGTCCCCGGAGCAGCCGGGTGCCTACAAACCCCAGCTCTCCGTCGGGAACGCGCTGGGATACGTCGCCGCCGGAATTTACCAGGCGCAGCCGCCCGCGGCAATCCCGGGACCGGGGACGGGAATCTTCTCCCAGGACTACACCAGCCCCGTGCCCCAGCTGTGGGAGCAGCAGGGAGGGACGCCCCAGGTGTGTCTGCTGGAGAAGATCAACCTGGTCCTCAACAGCAGCCAGGCGTTCCCGGTGCATCCCCAAGGATCCTTCCCGGAGAACCCCTGGGAGCGGAGGCGGCCCAGCGACGTCCCGGAGCAGATGCTGGTCCCCGAGGAGCTGCTGTCCTGCCTGAGAGCCACCAGCAGGGAGCCTGCCAATCCCTGCTTCCCACAGGGCGTTCCGAGAGGGGCTGGAATTGTGGATAAAACCCTGGAGCGGTGACCAAGGCCGTGTCAGCGCTGGGATTGGCAATGGAAGGACGGGAGCGAAAGCCCGCGTTGGAATTTTGCCCTCTTACTCCACTGCAGGCCTGGGAATCTTGGGCCAGCAAATCCCGGTTTTAACCTTACCTCACTCTGGCAGAAGCAAAAAAAAAACAAACATAAAGCTTGGATTCCTGGAATGCCAAGCTGCAGATTCCTGCAGGGTGGAATATCTTCAATTACTGCTCGAGGTCGTCCTCTTCTCCAAGGGTTTGGAGCGTTTCATTCCCAAGGGTTTGGAGAGTTTCATTCCCAAATGTCTGGGACTTTTTTTACCCCAACGTTTGGAGCCTTTCATTCCCAAAGGTTTGGAGATTTTCATTCCCAAATGTTTGGAGCATTTCATTCCCAAGGGTTTGGAGCATTTCATTCCCAAAGGTTTGGAGCATTTCATTCCCAAAGGTTTGGAGATTTTCATTCCCAAATGTTTGGAACATTTCATTCCCAAGGGTTTGGAGCGTTTCATTCCCAAATGTTTGGAACATTTCATTCCCAAAGGTTTGGAGAGTTTCTTTCCCAAATGTCTGGGACATATTTTACCCCAATGTTTGGAGCAACTCATTCCCAAAGGTTTGGAGAGTTTCATTCCCAAAGGTTTGGAGCATTTCATTTCCAAATGTTTGGGACATTTTTTTACCCCAATGTTTGGAGCATTTCATTCCCAAATGTTTGGAACATTTTTTACCCCAATGTTTGGAGCATTTCATTCCCAAATGTTTGGAACATTTTTTACCCCAATGTTTGGAGCGTTTCATTCCCAAATGTTTGGGACATTTTTCTACCCAAAGTTTTGGAGCATTTCTTTCCCAAATGTTTGGAACATTTCATTCCCAAAGGTTTGGAGAGTTTCTTTCCCAAATGTCTGGGACATATTTTACCCCAATGTTTGGAGCAACTCATTCCCAAAGGTTTGGAGAGTTTCATTCCCAAAGGTTTGGAGCATTTCATTTCCAAATGTTTGGGACATTTTTTTACCCCAATGTTTGGAGCATTTCATTCCCAAATGTTTGGAACATTTTTTACCCCAATGTTTGGAGCATTTCATTCCCAAATGTTTGGAACATTTTTTACCCCAATGTTTGGAGCGTTTCATTCCCAAATGTTTGGGACATTTTTCTACCCAAAGTTTTGGAGCATTTCTTTCCCAAATGTTTGGAGCGTTTAATTCACAAAGGTTTGGAGCATTTCATTCCTGTAGGTAATTGAAGTTGAAATGGATTAAAAAAAAAAATCCCTCAGACATCCTGGCAGAGACATGGAAAATATTTTGGGATTGCTCCCGATGAGCAGACCCCTCACCAGGGAGGATTTATGTAGCACAAGAACAAGAACATGGAATCTTTTCCGTACCTCATTTTCCTCCCGTTCCCAACAAAAACCCACTCAGGTAAGAGCAAACCTCTGCCGCCTGCCAGGCTGATTTAAAATCCCTCTGGATTGGGATTCCCTGGCCAAATCCTTCCCTCTGGGCGAGGGATTTATCATCTCACGGCCTCGCTGCGGGAAGGGCAGTGTGGCACAGAAAAATGGGATTTATCAGGCACATCAGCACGAACTTGGATCTTGGGACACCCAGAAGGTGAAACACGTTAATCTCCTTCCTTCAGCAGCCCTGAAACCATTTCCAGATACTCTGGGACTTACAAAATATTCCCAAATATTTTTTTCCATTTTTTTGCTAGGCACTGTGATCATTCCTCCATCAGCTGTTGCACAAATGGATTAATTCTGTTGCTTGTCCTCAATACTTCCCAAGTTCTGGGACTTACAAAAAATATTCCCAAATATATATATTTTTTCAATTTTTTCCCAGGCACTGTGAGCATTCCTCCATCAGCTGTTGCACAAATGGATTAATTCTGTTGTTTGCTCTCAATACTTCCCAAGTTCTGGGACACAAAAAATATTCCAAATTTTTTTTTTTTTCCAATTTTTCCCAGGCACTGTGATCATTCCTCCATCAGCTGTTGCACAAATGGATTAACTCTGTTAATCAGCGCTTCCAAACCACCCTGGTGCGTGCTGTGCCTGTTCCTTCCTCACCCCCAAGAACCTGTCGCTGTTTCCAGACCCGGCAGGGAGGGGAGGATTCTTCTCCAGAAGCGGCAGACAAACACAGAAACACGAGTGCAGCACGGCACGGAGCCAAAAATTTGTGGGTGCCGCCTGTGCAGGAAGGAAATCGTACAAGAACAGCCACACAACTTTCAGCAGCCCAAGTGTGAGCTGGGGAAGGGTTTTTTTGATGGTTTTTTTTTTTTTGTTCTTTTTTCAATGTCCACATCCTGAGCCTTGCGCTGCCTCTGTCACCTGAGCCGCCAGAGCCCGAGGGGGGAGATGCTCCCCTGGCCAGGAAACAGCGCTGGCCCTGCGCTTCAGGGAGCTGCGGGGCGAATTTCCAGCCCCAGCGCCGCGGTTTGGAAAAGCAGGCGTCTGTCAGGGAGAGCTGGGGAATTCCCTTGGAATGGAGAACGCAAATCCTCTCCCTCCGAATTATTATCGTTTTGAAATTAAGGGGCTCTCAGGCAGAGATATGGGAATAGGAATAGAAGTTCTTTACCAGGAAAATTAAAAATACAAAAACCAAGCAACGAAAAAAAAAAAATCCTGGAAACCCTGAGAGGGTCAGAGCAGACCTGACGCGTGTTGGTGCTGCCCAGGTGAGAGTTCTGTGAGTCAGCCGTGACAGTGGCCTGGTTTGGAAAAGCAGGATTCTGCCAGGGAAAGCCAGAGCTTCCCTTGGAATGGAGAATGTAAACCCCCTCCCTCCCAGTTATTATCATTTTGAAATTAAGGGGCTTTTCAGGCTAAGATACGGGAATAGGAATAAAACTGCTTTACTGGGAAATTAAAAATAAAAATATAGTAGGACAAAAACCCCCAATGACAGGGTCAGAGCAGACCTGAGGCGTGTTGGCGCTGCTCAGGGCGTTGGTCCCAGCCCAGCCCAGCCTCCTGCAGTGACAGGTGTGGTTCTGGCAGCAGCGACCCTGCAGCAGGGTGCAGCTTTCCTCTGCAGCTCCCGTGGTGCTGGGATGGCTCCGGGGCTCCTCTGGCAATCCCGTGCACACGGGCTGTGCTGCTGTTCCCAGGCCGGGTGTGATCCAGCCGGGAATGCCGGGCTCCTCCCCTGGCTGCAGCACCTCCCGAGGGACGATGGAATTGTCCCAGCCCTGCAGTGAGCCTGGATGGGCCAGGAACAGCAGAGATCCCTGCAGGGAGGAGGGGCCCTGGAAGGGATAAAGAGCAGTGACACAGCTGGTCCAACAGAAGATATCCCCCAGAATGATGAGGGACAGGTCCTGGAAGGGATAAAGAGCGGTGACACACCTGGTCCAACAGAAGATATCCCCCAGAATGATGAGGAGTAGGTCCTGGAAGGGATAAAGAGCGGTGACACAGCTGGTTCAATAGAAGATATCCCCCAGAATGATGAGGAGTAGGTCCTGGAAGGGATAAAGAGCAGTGACACACCTGGTTTAACAGAAGACATCCCCCAGAATGATGAGGAGTAGGTCCTGGCAGGGATAAGAACGCTGCCCAGCCTGGTTTAACAGACGGAAATGCAATACACACTTCTGGTTACTCATTGCAACCCAAATCCCCCAGGAGCGATCCCTGCAAACTGAGCAGCGGCCAGAGGAGCACAGCTCCTGTTCTTCCAGCTCTGGGGCAGGGATGGAGCATTCCCAGCTCCCACCGTGGACATCAGAGGGTGCCCACCCTCCCAGGGATCCCCGGGAGAGAAAGGAAATATTCCTGATTTCCACGGGTGCAGCTGGTAAATCTGGACTGGGAAAGAGAAGGGCACAAACGCACCCAGAGCGCTCCGCCAAACAGAGAGAAATGTGGGCAGGCCCTGGCACGGGAATTCCCAGAGGAGCTGTGGCTGCCCCTGGATCCCTGGAAGTGTCAGGGTTGGACAGGGCTTGGAGCAGCCCGGGACAGTGGAAGGTGTCCCTGCCATGGCGAGGGGTTGAAATGAAAAGAGCTTTAAGGTCCCTCCCAGCCCAAACCACTGTGGGACTCTGTGATCCCAAACACCATCCCAGGCTGCTCCAGGCCCCATCCAGCCTGGCCTTGAACATTCCAGGGATCCAGGAGCATCCCATGAATCCCATCACAAAGTCACTCTCCCCTGATTCATCTTCACCCCTCCCTCCTTCCCTCTAATATTACAAACTCCCTAGTTTTTGGTACCGGGTTTTTCTCTCCCCTGTTTCAAGCTTAGTTTTACTGTTGGCACTCGGATCCAGTTCCAGATTGTTGTTTACCAGCTCAGGAATGAACTCCACGATTTTCACTGCCCACAGAGATGCACCACGGTGCATCATCACTACCAAGGTCCTAGCAAAACCTCCCTCTAAAAAAAAAAAAAAAAAAAATCTTTTTGTATAAAGGGAAGGAGGGGACAAATTAAAGGAAACAAGGGGTGGGGTGCAGAGAGTTCAGAGCTCCAGGCGGGTTGGAGAACAGAGAGCCACCCACTCCTGCCCTGGCCTCCATCCCAGCAGAGCAGGATGCGTCCACCAGCCCGAGGAGCTCCCACCTCCACCAGAGATCAGCCACAGACTCCCCCCTGGGACCTCTTTACCCCTTCAAAAAGCCGGCTTGGAGATTATTTCAACCGAAACCAGCACAAAGAAACAATGAATAAGTGTAACGTGTAATAATCGACGCATTAAATGTGCGGTTTTAAACCCTCCGTGCCGTTACCGCGCAGGAGGGCGTGGAATTCACTCTGGTTTGTGGTTGGCAGCACAGAGAGCTGGGTTTAGGCTCAGCTTAGTCACCAACCGATGGTGTGACCTTTACTTGCCTCTTATCTCAGAGCCTGGCTCGCTGCAGCCGGTGAAGCCTCGGGACTGAAGGTCAAAACCCTCAGAAACCTTTTGGGAAGAGCAGCAGCGCCGGGAGATCACAGGAAACCTCCCCCGAGGAACCTGGCGCTGCTGGGTTTCACCCCGAGCTTGCACCCCGTGCTGGAAGCCGGGTCCTCGGCAAACCGCGGGAGGGATTGGGCGGCAGAAAAACCCGCTGCAGAGGCACAAACTGGATTTCACAGAGCTCAGTAACACCCGGAGACCTCCGGGGATTTCTGAGCGCACCGAGCGCAGATCAAAGCCCAGATTGTGACCGAGGCTCGTGCAGAGCTGCGAGGAAGCGCCCGGGTCAGCAAAACCCTCCTGAAAACGTGGCAGGGCAAAGCCAGCAGCAGCTGGGACGGGCTGGCAACGAAATTGGGAATGATGGTTAAAAATGACGGGGTGTGGGGGAGCCTCTCCCATCGCTGAGCCTTTGTGGGGTTTGGGGAGGAGGATGAGGAGGATGAGGAGCCCTGCGGAGGGCCGAGCTCGGTGGCACGGGCGGGGAGCGGGCTGGCGCTTCGGAGCAGAGGATGTGAGAGCCCAGGATGTGGTTTGGGTCGCACCAGGCTGGCTGCCCATCAGTGCCAGCTGCCCGTTAGTGCCAGCTGCCCATCAGTGCCAGCTGCCCGTTAGTGCCACATCCTTGTCAGTGTCACCTCCCTGAAAGTGCCACCTCCCCATCAGTGCCAGCTGCCCCTCAGTGTCACCTCCCCGTCAGTGCCAGCTGCCCGTTAGTGCCACATCCTTGTCAGTGTCACCTCCCTGAAAGTGCCACCTCCCCAGCCTCAGCTTCCCGGGGCAAATCCCAAAGAATGGCACCATTGGAAAAGCCAAATGTCAGCTTTGCATGGCAAATCCCAAAGAATGGCACCATTTGAAATGACAAATGTCAGCTTTCCATGGCAAATCCCAGAGAACAGCGCTGGAAAAGACAGGTGTCAGCTTCCCAGGGCAAATGCCATAGGATGGCACCAGAAAAGCCAAATGTCAGCTTCCCAGGGCAAATCCCAGAGAATGGCACCAGAAAAGCCAAATGTTAGTTTTTCATGGAAAATCCCAAGGAATGGCACCATTGGAAATGACAAATGTCAGCTTTCCATGGCAAATCCCATAGGGTGGCACCAGAAAAGCCAAATGTCAGCTTCCCAGGGCAAATCCCAAAGAATGGCACCATTGGAAAAGCCAAATGTCAGCTTTGCATGGCAAATCCCAAAGAATGGCACCATTGGAAAAGCCAAATGTCAGCTTTCCATGGCAAATCCCAAAGAATGGCACCAGAAAAGCCAAATGTCAGCTTTGCATGGCAAATCACAAAGAATGGCACCATTAGAAATGACAAATGTCAGCGTTGCATGGCAAATCCCAAAGAATAGCACCAGAAAAGCCAAATGTCAGCTTCCCAGGGCAAATCCCAAAGAATGGCACCATTGGAAAAGCCAAATGTCAGCTTTGCATGGCAAATCCCTTAGGATAGCACCAGAAAAGCCGCGGGAGCAGGGCCGGGATTAAGGAGCAGAGCTGAACGCAGCGCATGGAAACCGAATTCCAGAGATGCTGTAACAGGGGAGATCCTGAGCGCTGCTCAGCAGAGCAGCCAGGCCCTTCCCAGCGGAGAGGAGCTGATGTCACACAGGGACACAGAAAGCCCCAGTCCCAGCCTCTGCAGGACGCCGGTGCCGATGCATTTCCTGCATCGCCCCACTTCCCAGGGCTGCACCGCCGGACCCGAACTCTCCCTGCGGGTCCCTCCTGGGCTGGGCTGGCAGCAGGAAGCAGAGCAATGGGATTTTCCAGGCCCAGTGACTCATTCCATCCTGCAGCGGCGGCTGAGAGCCGCGGGCACACCGAGGGGTGGAAAACACGGAGCCACAGCAGAGGGGACCCTGAAAGAGTCACCCTGCAGGGAGCGATGGCTCATTCTGCTGCTGCAGCTGCGGCTCGGCTCTGCCGGGCCCCAATTCCTCGTGCCACCATTTTTTTCCTTTTTTTTAAAAAAAAATTATTTTATTTTTTAATTATTTTTCTCTCTCTCTCTCTCTTTTTTTTTTTTTAATTATTATTTTTTTTATTATTATTATTTTTATTTTTTCCCCCTGGAGTTCTGCGGTCAGCAGGAATCGCTAAAGAAGGGATCGTAGGGAAAAGCAAGAGTTCGGTGCTTAAAGTTAAGGGAAAAGGGAAAGCGGAAAAGGAGAAAGGGGGAAAAAGAAAGGAAAAGGGGGAAAAAAAGGGAAAAAAAGTAAAACGAGTTAAAAAGGTAAAAAGGGGGAAAGGGAAAAAAAGGGGGGGAGGGAAAAGGGAAAAAAAGGGGGGGAGGGAAAAGAGAAAAAGGAAAAAAAGGGAGAAAAGGGAAAAAGGGGGGGGAAGGAGAAAGAGGAAAAGGGAAAGGGAAAAAGGGAAAAGGGAAAAGGGAAAAGGGAAGACGAATAAAGGGAAAAGGGAAAGGGAAGAAAAGGGAAGGGAAGGAAAGGGAAGGAAAGGGAAGGAAAGGGAAGGAAAGGGAAGGAAAGGGAAGGAAGGGAAAAAAATAATGGGAAAAAAAAAAAAGAGAAAGGAAAAGTAAAAGTAAAACAAGGCGAAGATAAAATACAAAAGAAGAAAACAGAAAGGGGAAAAATAGAGTGGGAACCAAATACATAAAGAAAGAAAACCAGAAAAAAAAAATTAAAAGAAGAAAAAGGAAATAAGAAAAAAAAAAAAAAAAAAAAAAGTAAAAAGGAAGCAAGAGTGTTCTGAGGAGGGTGATGGACCGGTGATTTCCTCCTGCCTCACTGCAACACAAAACTCTGATCACCCTCAGCATCTTCCCTGGAACCTGTCCCGGATGAGCGGAGCGGCCCCGCCCCGGTGATGCCAGCGAGCACCGGGAGGGAAAATTCCCGGGAAATCAGCAGGAGCAGGAGCAGGAGGAGGAGAGACGGGATTGGATTGCCCAGAACTCCTCCCGGTGTCCTGGTTTAAACTCATCCGGATCCTGGCTGGAGCTGAGCTGGGAAGGGCTCTGGAAAAGGGGAACCGATGAGGACAGAGGGGAAATGAAAGGTAAAAAGCAGCTTTTGATATTCGGGATTTTCCCCCAGCGCCCCCTCCCCTCCAGAAAATTAACGATAATTATTGGCAGGAAAAAACTTCCAGGCTCCGGGAAGGAGCCCAAGTGTTGCTGCTGGCTTTGGGAGGGAGGAAAAGCAGCTGGAGGCTCAAAGGCAAAATTTGGGATTCCTGGAGGCTGCGAACTTTGCGTCCCCTGGTTTCTAAAGGAGTACTTCTGCCCCTGAAATACCCGTGCTGGGGTGCCCCAGGTACGAAAAGCTGAGCAAAACCAGTCAGAAAAAAAGTGAGTTTGTGTCATGGACGGCCTGAAAAGAGACGGAACAACAACAGCAAGACATTCATTCATCTAAAACCCTGTTTAAACGTGCGGCTGTGGGAGGCTGAAAAAACCAGAGAAAGCAAAAACCATCGGGCGGAGAAGGTAAAACGGGAGTGGAGGTGTCTCCGGACAGGCTCTGCGCAAGGTGAAGCCGGGCTGCATTTTATTTTACATCTCCTCTTCCTCTTCCCCCCTTCTTCCCTCTCTTTCCCCTTCCCCTCCCTCCTTTCCCCCCGGGCATCCCCCGGGGCGGGGCCGCGGCACACGCGGAGCTGCCGGAGCCCGGAGCGGCCGCGGGGTGAGTGAGCCCGGCCTGGGGGCCGGGGGTGCCGGGGAACCCCCCGAGGGGCTGGGGACCCTCCCCGAGGGGCTGGGGACCCTCCCCGAGGGGCTCTGCGGGGCCCAGGGGCCATCCCCGACCGCCGGCAGCTGGGGAAGGCAGGATGCTGCTGCTGGGATTGTCATTGTCCCGGGATTCTCCTGCCTTGGGATGCTCCTGCCCTGGGGTGATGCTGGGATTGTCATTGTCCCGGGATTCTGCTGCTTTGGGATGCTGCTGCTGCCCTGGGGTGATGCTGGGATTGTCATTGTCCCGGGATTCTGCTGCTTTGGGATGCTGCTGCTGCCCTGGGGTGATGCTGGGATTGTCATTGTCCCGGGATTCTGCTGCTTTGGGATGCTGCTGCTGCCCTGGGGTGATGCTGGGATTGTCATTGTCCCGGGATTCTGCTGCTTTGGAACAACGCTGCTGCTCTGGGGTGATGCTGGGATTGTCATTGTCCTGGGATTCTCCTGCTTTGGGACAACGCTGCTGCCCTGGGGTGATGCTGGGATTGTCATTGTCCCGGGATTCTCCTGCTTTGGGACAAGGCTGCTGCCCTGGGGTGATGTTTACCTGGGATTTCCATTGCTTTGGGATGCTCCTGCCCTGGGATGTTTCTGTTCCGGGATGTTCCTGCGCCGGGATGCTGCCCTGGGATTTTCTTTTCTCCGGGATTTCCTTTGCCCTGGGATTTTCTTTTTCCCAGGGTTTTCCTTGCTCTGGGATTTTCTCCGGCCTGGGATTTTCACTACTTTGGAATTCTCATGCCCTGGGATTCTCCTGCTCTGGGATGTTTCTTACTTGGGATTTTCTCTGCCAAGAGATCCTCTTGTACCAGGATTTTTCTGCCCCGGGATTTTCTTGCCCCGGGATTTTCTTGCCCCGGGATTTTCTTCCTCCAGGATTTTTCTGCCCAAGGATTTTCCTGCCCTGGGATTTTCCTGCCCTGGGATTTTCCTGTCCAAGGATTTTCCTGCCCCGGGATTTTCATGCCCAAGGATTTTCCTGCCCCGGGATCCGTGTTTTCCCGGTGGTGCTGCTGCTCAGGAATTCTCTCTCTCCCAGACATTCCCGGTGGAGCAGCCTGTGGAGAGCAGTGCCCAGGGCCCGCCCTGATCAGCGCTGTCCCCTCCCCTCATTCCCCGAGCCCTGGTTGAATCCCCCACGCTCGGCAGCTCTGGGGAGGAGCCCCCAAAGGGCTCTGGAGGCACCATCCCAAGGTTTGGGGTGACCTGGGATCCCAGTGTCCCCACAGAGCCCGGCGGGGCAGCCAAAGCGCGGGAAAACTTCCCTAAAAACCCAGCCAGTGTCAGTAATTCGGGATTTGGGGCACGGAGATTTGGGGGTTTTGTTCTGCCTGAGACCCCTGGGATGCTCCTCTTCCCACCGGAGAGCGGCCGGCCGCTCCTGGGAAAGCACAGCCGAGGGTTTTTCGGGAGAAGTGGGGTTGGAGCCGGCTCCGGAGCTGCGCTGCCTTCACCCCCGAGCTGGAGAGCTGCGGGGACAGCCGGAGTCCTGCGACACCTCCGGGGGGTGACGGAGCCTGGCCGGGGGCCCCGCAGCTCCCAGGTGAGATTCGGGGGGCTGAGAGCACCGAGCCGGCACCCCGCAGACACCTGGGGAGTTCTCCAGCGCGGGAAATGGAATTCCAGAGGATTCCCAAAGCCCGGCCCGAGGCTCACACGGGCTGTGTGCGGACCCTGAGATGAGAGGCGCTGGCTGGGAAATGCCACGGGATGGGGACGGGCGTTGCTGGGGGAGAAACGGAGCGGGAAACCAGCTTCAAAGGATGGCCGCGGAAATAGATGGGATCTTTTAGAGAAATAGATATTTTAGAGAAATAGATATTTTAGAGAAATAGAGTGGATATTTTAGAGAAATAGATTTTTAGGGAAATAGAGTGGATATTTTAGAGAAATGGATTATCTGTTTTAGAGAAATAGATGGGATATCTTAGAGAAATAGATATTTTAAAGAAATAGATATTTTAGAGAAATGGATTATCTATTTTAGAGAAATAGATGGGATATTTTAGAGAAAGATATTTTAGGGAAATAGAGTGGATATTTTAGAGAAATGGATTATCTGTTTTAGAGAGATAGATGGGATATCTTAGAGAAATAGATATTTTAAAGAAATAGGTATTTTAGAGAAATGGATTATCTATTTTAGAGAAATAGATGGGATATTTTAGAGAAATAGATATTGTAGAGAAATAGATATTTTAGAGAAATAGATTGGATATTTTAGAGAAATGGATTATCTATTTTAGAGAAATGGATTGGATATTTTAGAAAAATAGATGGGGTATTTCAGAGAAATAGATGAGATACTTTAGAGAAATAGACTGGATATTTTAGAGAATTAGGTTGGATATTTTAGCGAAATAGATTGGATATTTTAAAGACATATATGAGATATTTTAGAGAAATAGATCGGATATTTTAGAGAAACAGATCAGATACTTTGGAGAAATAGAACTGTGAAAGGTGCACTGTAGCAGCAGCCACGAGGGGTCATTTTACATCATTGGCTTTAAGGCATCAACAGCATTGTGTGGCTAAAGCTGACAGGCCAAAAAAAAACCCCGCTTATAATGTGTTGTAATTAGGAAATAATTTGGCTTCTGATTTTGTGGGGGCATGAATTGTGACATTGCACCATCTCACCCTTCTCGTGGGGCTGAAAGTGGAGTAAAAGCCTTTAAAACACCTCCCAGGATCCCCGTCCGTGGGTCAGAAAAGGGCATGAATCCTCTACAAACCCATTTCCCACACTGCAGGAACACGTCCTGGCTGTTTCGGCAGCACCTCTCTCCCTCCCCGCGGTGCCATCTGGGGGGGTTTCCCTCCAACTTCCCCCTCTTCCCAGCTCCGAGCTGGAGGCTGCTCCTCAGCGCTTCCTCATCCTTCACTCCCGTCTCAATTCTCATCCCCAGCGCTGCGCCCGGGCGCTCCGAGGTGAGGCCGTTTTCCGCCCGTTTCCTCGGGTGGTTTTGGGGAAAAACAGCAGCTTGCAGGCAGCCTGGGCAGCCCCCGGGCCACCTCGGTTTAGTGGAAGGCAGAGCATTTCCCTGAAGGGCCCGGGTGCTGAGATTGCTCATCCTGGCACCTACGAATCACCCGGCAGGAGAGGTTCTGGGCGAGCCGCCGCGGGGCCGGGTTGCAGCACGACAGGGAGAGGTTCCTCGCAAAGGTCTCGTAAAATGAAACACCTGGGGTTTTCTGGGAAAACACGAGGGTGTGGGTGGGATATCCCCGCTTTCCGGGAGCTGGCGGCAGGAATTTCCTTTCTCTCCAGGCACCGAGATGCCGCCGGCGTGGATCCTGCCCGCAGCAGCGTGGTTGGTGCTGCACCTCACGGCAGGTGAGAGAGAGGGGAACCCTCCTGCGCAGCAATTGTCTCCCAAACAAAGCCCTCTGCCTAATTAGGGTGGGCTTTTCCCGGCTCCCACCCCCAGTGCCAGTGCAGATCTTCCTTTCTGGAGTTATTGAGCTGTGTGAGGAGTTTGTTGGGTTTTTGGTTCCAGGCAGAGCTGTCGGTTCTGTGAGAAAAGGCGCCGGGACAGGCAGAGCTCACGGGCAGGGAAAAAAATCGTGTTCAGAGAATTCCAGAATGGTTTGGGTGGGGAGGGACCTCAAAGCCACCCAGTGCCATGGGCAGGGACACCTTCCACTGTCCCAGGCTGCTCCAGCCTGGCCTTGGGCACTGCCAGGGATCCAGGGACAGCCACAGCTGCTCTGGGAATTCTATTCCATCCCAGGGAACAATTCCCAATTCCCAGTCTCCCATCCAGCCCTGCCCTCTGGCAGTGGGATCCATTCCCTGTGTGCTGTCCCTCCATCCCTTGTCCCCAGCCCCTCTCCAGCTCTCCTGGAGCCCCTTTAGGCCCTGCCAGGGGCTCGGAGCTCTCCCTGGATCCTTCTCCTCTCCAGGGGAGCACCCCCAGCTCTCCCAGCCCGGCTCCAGCCCTGCGGCAGCTCCAGGTCCTTCCTGTGCTCCTGCCACAGCTCTACCAACACTGGCACTTTTACAATCCCACAACAAAAGGATTTATTTTTTTTACCCCGGCAGTTTTCACCTGGGCTTTTCTTGGGTTTTTTTTTTGAGGGGTGGGGCGGACTGGGAGCGATCCCGGACAAGCTCCCAGGATTTCTCCACCAGCCATCCGAGGGGAGACCCTTGCTGGAGCACGGCAGAGGGGTTCGTTCCTCCGTCCCCTCGCAGATCCGGGCGGGAGAGGGGCCGCGAGCGCCGGCGGGGCGGCGGGGGTCTGCGCCCGGGGGAACGTGACGGCCAGCACGGCCCGCGCCGTCCATCCCGGCACCGCCGCCACGCTCCGCTGCCAGCTGCGAGCCGCCGGCCCCGCGTGCTGGGCAGCCATCTTCCTCAACGGCTCCCAGCAGGCCAAAAAGAAGGTGAGGAGCGGGAAAAATCCCGCCTGGTAGCGGACGGAAAAACCGCAGGATGGAAACTGCGGGGTGGAAACCGTGGGATGGAAACCGCGGGGTGGAAACTGTGGGGTGGAAACTGTGGGATGGAAACTGTGGGATGGAAACTGTGGGGTGGAAACCGTGGGGTGGAAACTGTGGGGTGGAAACTGTGGGGTGGAAGCCGTGGGGTGGAAGCTGTGGGGTGGAAGCCGTGGGGTGGAAGCTGTGGGGTGGAAGCCGTGGGGTGGAAACCGTGGGGTGGAAGCCACGGGATGGAAACCGCGGGGTGGAAGCCGTGGGATGGAAGCTGTGGTGTGGAAGCTGTGGGGTGGAAGACATGGGATGGAAACTGTGGGATGGAAACTGTGGGATGGAAGCCATGGGGTGGAAGCCGTGGGGTGGAAGCCGTGGGGTGGAAACCATGGGATAGAAGCCATGGGGTGGAAGCCGTGGGATGGAAGCCGTGGGGTGGAAGCCACGGGATGGAAGCCACGGGATGGAAGCCATGGGGTGGAAACCGTGGGGTGGAAGCCATGGAGTGGAAGACATGGTGTAGAAGCCATGGGGTGGAAACCACAGGATGGAAACCGTGGGGTGGAAGCCATGGGGTGGAAACTGTGGAGTGGAAACCGCGGGATGGAAACCGTGGGGTGGAAGCTGTGGGGTGGAAGCCGTGGGGTGGAAGCCATGGGGTGGAAGCCGCGGGATGGAAGCCGTGGGGTGGAAACTGTGGAGATGGAAACCGTGGGATGGAAGCCATGGGGTGGAAGCCGTGGGGTGGAAGCCATGGAGTGGAAGCCGTGGGGTGGAAACCGCAGGATGGAAACCATGGGATGGAAGCAATGGGATGGAAACCACGGGATGGAAACCACGGGATGGAAGCCGTGGGGTGGAAACCATGGGGTGGAAGCCATGGGATGGAAGCCATGGGGTAGAAGCCGTGGAATGGAAACTGTGGGGTGGAAGCCATGGGGTGGAAGCCAAGGGGTGGTTGGCCAACGCGCCGGAGCCGGGGAGCGCGAGGGTTTGTGTCGGCTCGGTGGTTTGGGGGTGGTTTGGGGGCGATGGTTGCTGTTGGGTGAGTTGCTGTTGAGTTGTCCCCGGAAGTCGAGCCCGCGCCCCACGAGGCGCTCCACACGAGGATGGTTCCACAAAGTCTCGGATGGCTCCAGCGCCTCCCGCTCACCCGCTTCTTAGTAATGAGGGGGAAATGAGGGAGAAAAGAGGGAAAATGAGGTAGAAACGGTGTAAAAATGGGGTAGAAATGGGTTAGAAATAGGGGAAAAAATAGAGGTAAAAATAGGGGTAAAAAAGAGGTAAAAACGAGGTGAAAAAGAGGCAAAAAAATGAGGTAAAACAAGGCTAAAATGAGGCTAAAATTAGGCAAAAAATGAGGTTAAAAAAAGAGGTAAAAAACAAGATTAAAAAACCGAGGTAAAAAACTGAGGTAAAAAAAGGAGGTAAAAACACGAGGTAAAAAAAATGAGGTAAAAACAAGGGGTAAAAACACAAAGTAAAAAAATAAAATGAGGGAAATAAACGAGGTAAAAAAATGAGGTAAAAAAACGAGGTAAAAAAACACAAGGTAAAAAACCAAGATTTAAAAAAAAAACCCAAGGTAAAAAAGCCGTGGTTAAAAAAAAAAGAGGTAAAAAAACCTGAAGCAAAATAACGAGGTAAAAATGAGGTAAATTGAGGTAAAAAAATGAGGTTATAAATGAGGTAGAAATGAGGAAGAAATGAGGTAAAAAATGAGGTAAAAATGTAAAAAATCAGGTAAAAAATGAAGTTTTAAAATGAGGTAAAAAAATCAGTAAAAATTGAGGTAAAAAATGAGGTAAAAGTGCTTCCTGCCTGCTGCTGGCAGGTCCTCATGACTCTTTGGCACGAGCCCATCCCTCAATCCCTCCTGCTTTGGTCAGCCAGCATTGGGTGCAGGTGATGGCTCCAATTTCATCGGTTTCGATTTGCTGTTTAATTTCTTTCCATAAACACAAACAAGCGCATGCTGGCGAGCCCTATAGCGTCTAATAATCGTTAACCTATCATTTGTTTTCCCCGATTTGCATCCCAACCCACACAAATCCCTTCCAATCCTCGGCTCCGACCTCCGCCCTTTAAAATCGTGGTTTGTAGGGAAGCTCCGTGAGCAAATCCTTCCTGCTCACTTCCTACGGCAGACACACCTTCACCTGCAAAAGCATCTGCGGGGACAAGAGAAAACTCGTCTGTGGGATCGACATCCAGTGTGGAAGTAAGGAAAACCAGTTAGGAATTAAGAGGGAAGCTCCTCAGACGCTGCCCCCCCGGGGGTGGCTTTGCCCGGGATTGGTGCTGCCCGCCACGGGGGCTCCTCCTGTTGGAAACATTCCCGGCTGGAATTGCGCAGCTCTGTCATTCCCGAAGGGAGAGAGGCTCAATAAATCCGCCTGCTTGGGAGAGCACAGCGTCCTCCTGTCACGATCCGCTCGTACACGCGGGGGTCGTGATGGTTCGGTTACTGAGCTCAGAGTGCCAAACACAACACAGAGGGGATTTCAGCTTTAAAACAAATGCACCTTTTATTGATTGACCATAGCAAATGCGATAGAGGGATTAAGAGTGAGAGAAAGAGATAGAGAAAGAGATAAAGAGATAGAGAAAGAGATAGAGGAAAGGGGGGGATATAGCTACCAAACGTGGAGACGGAGTCCTCGTGGTCCGGTCGATGGGTCCGTCCGTCACGTCGGGGAGAGTCTCTGGAAATCTCTGGTTAACTCAGGGGTTTTTATTATAGTCCTCAATCACGGGGGGAACAGGTAAATCTACTGAAGCCACCAAGGGGGAACAGGTAGTCCATGTTCTTAGCAGTAAGCCAGAGCCATTGTCTTCTTGGTCCAACGATCACGCCTCCAGGCAAACATCTCGCTTCAGTTAAGTCAGCCCCCATCCCCTGAATTAGGGTTGCAGGGGTCTCATGTCTCAGTCCTTGAGAGGGGCTTCATATAGGGGTCTCAATCTCAGTCCTTGGAAGGGGGTTTTGATCTCTGTCTGTCACAGTGGTTGCAAAGCAGATGAAGGATTTTCTGTGGGGGACCACCAAAGTTACCCCAGAAAGTTCCCTTGGCCAAGAGGTGGGGAAATTCAAAGGCTGTTGTCGTGAAGCAGGGAGCGTGAGGCAGGTGCAATCTTCAGGTACAGAACTGCCATTACACTGCTCAAAGCCCGTGTACCGTGGCGTGGTGACACAGGAAAATGCACCCGCAGATGATTGGCAAGCATCCACCTCGAGCAGGCCAGAACTGCCGTGGGTCCTCGGGGTCCTTATGACAATCGTGAGGCAAATGAGGGGAACTTCAGACTGACTCTTACACCTCCCCACCTGGTGTCCCCAAAAACGTGTCCTGCCAGCGTCTTTGAGGGACAAACACTGACAGCCAGGCTGGGTGGAGCTCTGGGCAGGCTGAAGATGCTGGATTGAGGGAAAGTCCAACCCAAACCAGGCTGGGATTTGAGGACTGGTGGGAATTCCTGTTTCAGGTCCTCCAGACGAGCCCAGGAACGTGTCCTGCATCCAGGACGGGACGTGGGGACACCCCACCTGCACCTGGGACAAAGGAAGGATCACCTACCTGCACACTGCCTATGGAATAGAGTACGTGATGGGATGGAAATGCAATTAATTAATGCCTAATTATCCCCCGGAGCAGAACTCTGATCGTGCCCTGCAGCTCCCTGAGGGTTCGGCAGAGGCTGTGGCCGTTCTTCCCTTTGGAAAAGGAACCCTGTGTGAACACCCCCAGGATTTACCTTGTCCCCAAATCCCCAGGATTTACCCTGTCCCCACACGCCCAGGATTTACCTTGTCCCCAAATCCCCAGGATTTCCTCTTTCCCCAAGATTTACCCACATTCCCAGGATTTCCCCTGTCCCCAAACCCCCAGGACTTCCCCTTTCCCCAAACCCCCAGGATTTCCCCTGTCCCCAAACCCCCAGGATTTACCCACATTCCCAGGATTTCCCCTTTCCCCAGACCCCCAGGATTTACCCACATTCCCAGGATTTCCCCTTTCCCCAAACCCCCAGGATTTCCCCTGTCCCCAAACCCCCAGGATTTACCCA
Organism: Hirundo rustica; assembly: GCF_015227805.2. NCBI lineage: Eukaryota > Metazoa > Chordata > Aves > Passeriformes > Hirundinidae > Hirundo > Hirundo rustica. The sequence goes on along the minus strand of NC_053458.1, from coordinate 1,176,329 downwards.
CATTCCCAGGATTTCCCCTTTCCCCAGTTCCCAGGATTTCCCCTGTCCCCCATTCCCCAGGATTTCCCCTGTCCCCAAACCCCCAGGATTTCTCCTTTCCCCAAACCCCCAGGATTTCCCCTGTCCCCAAACCCTCAGGATTTACCCTGTCCCCAGTTCCCCAGGATTTACCCTGACCCAAAACCCCCAGGATTTCCTCTTTCCCCAAGATTTACCCACATTCCCAGGATTTCCCCTTTCCCCAATTCCCCAGGATTTCCCCTTTCCCCAAACCCCCAGGATTTACCCTTTCCCCAAACCCTCAGGATTTACCCTTTCCCCAAACCCTCAGGATTTACCCTGTCCCCAGTTCCCCAGGATTTCCCCTTTCCCCAGACCCCCAGGATTTACCCACATTCCCGTGATTTCCCCTTTCCCCAAACCCCCAGGATTTACCCACATTCCCATGATTTCCCCTTTCCCCAGACGCCCAGGATCTCTTTCTCCACAGAAATCCGACCAAACCTTTCCTCCTGCTCCAGGCTCTCCAACGGCACCGATGCCTTTTGCTTCCCAGAAGCAACTCCCGGTCAGCTCTCGGGCTCCGGGGCTCTGGGCAAGCTGGATTTTGACTCCAATTACACCGTGGTGGTTTTTGCCTCCAATAAATTGGGAAATTCCTCCTCCCAGCCGCTCACCTTCACGTTGATCGACATAGGTAAAGCAGCGCTCCCCGCCTTCAGTCAGCCCCACACCTCGGGGAGGAGCTGAAAACACTCGGGATCTCTTGGAAAAAAAACATTAAACATTAAATTTCTTGGGGGAAAAAAAAAAAAAGAATCATCCAGCCTGAACCAATAATCCTATTTTCCACCCAAGCCTGGGATGTTCCTGCACTGGGACTGTTCAGTTTAAACATTACTTAGTTTCAATAGTGTAATTTGAATTTCTGCCAAATTTAAATTTAACCTGTTAAATTTAAGCTTAAGTTTTATAAAGTCTCGATGATATTAGATCTGTATCCTGTTCATTTAAAATTCTGCCACGTGTGCGTTTTATTTTATTTAACTTCAAAATGATCCTAGCTGCAGTTAAAACGCGCTTATCTGACTCGAGAAGTTTAGTGATCCATTTTCGTTTGTATTTGTTCCGTTGCATTTATTGGTTCATATTTATTTTAGTTATTTAGTGATTCTCTTTAGGTTCAAGAGAACCCTGCTTTAAATTGACTGGGATTTTTTTTTTTTTTTTTTCCCTGTGATTTTTCTTTTCCCCAGAAATTTCTTTGCCCCAGGATTTTCTTTGCCCTGGGATCTTCTTTGCCCCGGGAATTTCTTTGCCTGGGATTTTCTTTGTCCCGGGATTTTCTTTGCCCCATGATTTTCTTTGCCCCAGGATTTTCTTTGCCCTGGGAATTTCTTCTCCCCGGGAATTTCTTTGCCTGGGATTTTCTTTGCCTGGGAATTTCTTTGCCCCGGGAATTTCTTTGCCTGGGATTTTCTTTGCCTGGGATTTTCTTTGCCTTGGGAATTTCTTTGCCCTGGGATTTTCTTTGCCTGGGATTTTCTTTGACTGGGATTTTCTTTGCCCCGGGATTTTCTTTGCCCCGGGATTTTCTTTGCCCCGGGATTTTCTTTGCCCCGGGATTTTCTTTGCCCTGGGATTTTCTTTGCCCTGGGATTTTCTTTGCCCCGGGATTTTCTTTGCCCCGGGATTTTCCCTGGGATCCCAGGAGCCTTCCGAGCTGCGCTGCCTCTCTCAGCCCCGTTATTTCTCTCTTTTGGTGCCAGTGAAGCCGCCTCCTCCCAGATTTCTGGTGGAATTCAACGATTCCTCTGCCACCAGCTGCACCCTTTCCTGGCACGACGAAGCGCGGGCACGGCACTGCAGGCTGAGATATCGGCCCCTCAGCCAGCCTGGAGCCTGGAGCACGGTGATCCTTTTGGGATCGGGGGAATTACGGACCTGAGGGTGAAGGGAAGGATCCAGGGAGAGCTCCGAGCCCCTGACAGGGCCTGAAGGGGCTCCAGGAGAGCTGGAGAGGGGCTGGGGACAAGGGATGGAGGGACAGCACACAGGGAATGGCTCCAGACTGAAAAAGTGGAGATTTGGGTGGGATATTGGGAAGGAATTCCTGATTGCAAGGGTGGGGAGGGGCTGGGATGGAATTCCCAGAGAAGCTGTGATCCCTTGGCAGTGTCCACGGCCAGGTTGGATGGGGTTTGGAGCAGCCTGGGACAGTGGAAGTGTCCCTGCCATGGCAGGGGTGGGCTCTGAGGTCCCTTCCCACCCAAACCATTCCATGATCCCATGAAGTTTTTGCTTTCACTTTTTCCTTTTGCTGGGAGCCGGGCAAATCCCTCAAACAGGGATGAGGAATTCCTCAGATGAAACCCTGCAGCCCTGATGATTCCTCACATCGTTACCTGAGTCCTGAAAACTGCCTCAGACCAGGGTTCCCCTGTTGGGTTTTTTTTTGTGTTGTGCCTGAATTTGTTATTTTGAATTCGTTATTTTGGATTTGTTATTTTGGATTTGTTATTTTGAATTTGTTATTTTGAATTTGCAACCCAGCCCCTCACCGCCCGCAGCCCTCGTTTCCTCTTGAGTTTAACACGGATTTCTTCATCCCCACCGAAGGTGGAAAGCTTCAGCAGGGAGAGATTCCATCTGCAGGGGCTGGAGCCCGACACAGCCTACGAGTTCCAGGCGAGCTGCAGGATCCTGCCGGGGCGCGGGCTGTGGAGTGACTGGAGCAGGAACTGGAGCCGCACCCCAGCAGCAGGTAATGAACCCTCCTGCCCTAATCACAGCTCTGCAGCCCACGGAAAACGCCAGCTCGGGAGGGAAATCTGCTGCTGGGTGGTTCTGTGCCAGCTCTAGATCCAAACCCGGAGCCAAGAGAGGGAAGTTTGGGAGTGAGGGAATTGTTGGGCTTTTTTAATGAACGAAAGGTGAAAATCTGCTGGCGTTCCTCGCAGAACAGGAACTTCCAGAGGTCACTGGGAGCAGCTGAGGGGTCTTGGGGGCTGGAATGAGATGATCTTTAAGGTGCCACCCAACCCTTCTAATTCCGTGATCCTCGGCTCTCCCGCCTGGCTTTGGCTGCTCTGTTTTTGTGAATTACTGCGAGCCCGTGGGGCTGCTGCTGCTCTGACTCAGCCCATTCCCATTCCCATTCCCCATTTCCATTTCACCTTTCCATTCCCCATTCCCCATTTCCCCTTCCCCATTTCCCCTTCCCCATTTCCCATTTCCCATTTCCATTCCCCATGCCCACTTCCCCATTTCCATTTCCCATTTCCCATTCCCATTCCCATTCCCATTCCCATTCCCATTCCCCATTTCCATTCCCCCTTCCCCATTCCCATTCCCCCTTCCCCATTCCCATTCCCCATTTCCATTTCCCATTTCCCATTCCCCATTCCCATTCCCATTCCCATTCCCCATTTCCATTCCCCATTCCCCATTCCCATTCCCCCTTCCCCATTCCCATTCCCCATTTCCATTTCCCATTTCCCATTCCCCATTCCCATTCCTCATTCCATTCCCCCTTCCCCATTCCCATTCTCCCATTCCCCATTCCCCATTCCCCATTCCCCATTCCCATTCCCCATTCCCCATTCCCCATTCCCATTCCCATTCCCATTCCCATTCCCCATTCCCATTCCCCATTCCCCATTCCCATTCCCCATTCCCCATTCCCGTTCCCCATTCCCCATTCCCCATTCCCATTCCCCATTCCCCATTCCCATTCCCCCTTCCCCATTCCCATTCCCATTCCCATTCCCCATTCCCATTCCCCCTTCCCCATTCCCATTCCCCCTTCCCCATTCCCCATTCCCGTTCCCCATTCCCCATTCCCATTCCCCATTTCCCATTCCCCATTCCCATTCCCATTCCCCATTCCCCAACAAAGAGACGGAGTCCTCAGGTTCTGATTTTTCCAGGTTGCGCGCTCTGTTTATTGTTTCTTATCTTACGATTTTCTCAGTGCCCAGCAAAGGTCTGTGCAGCTGCTCGGGCATCTGGCGACTCCTCCCCACTGAGCTGTCGCTATCTTTTATACTAATTGCTACGTGTTCTTTATTTATCATTATTTGCCAATACCCATCACTTACACTAAACAGGTCATCCCTACTCTGACCCAATCTCCTTAAACTACTTTGTGCCACCGTCACTGCAGAAATGGAGTGAGGGAAGAGGAAAGAAGGAGCAGGAGACAACGCCCCAAATCCTCCATCTTGCTCCCATCCACTTCCACACTAAAAACCCAACCCTACTGTTTTCTCACCCTGTGATGAGCTAAACTCCAATCTTTCACACTCCTGTGGCCTGCAATCCTTCCCGCAGTGCAGGAAGCCTTTCCCATGGACTGGGATCAAAGCCAGTGTCCCTCTGGGCTCTGGGCCAGGGTCCCAGACCCCCCTGTCCAGGTCTCTGACCCTCCAGGGCAGCCAAAGGAATGCCCTGGACTCCAAGAGCAGCAGACGAGAAGCTCTGTGTGCAAGGAGCTGAAGTTCTCCACGGGCTCTCTCACTGCAAACCCAAATTCAAACCTTCCCAAGGAGAAATTCCCTTCTCCCGCTCCTTTCTGTGTGAACTCACCTCACTCGTGGGGTCCTCGGGCTTCCAAATCCGGGCTGGAGGGCGGCAGATGCAAATCCACATTCGAGTTTTTTATGGTTTTATTTCATGATTTTATTTCCGCTGCTGCTTCTCGTTTGCGCTCCAGTCACTCCCTGCGGTCTGCTCTGAACGTGGAGGGTTTGGTGTCCTTGCTGCAGCCCTGGGTTGGTTATTAACAATTAGAGTTTGAATTTGATGAGCTGATGCCGGTCTGGGTCCTTGAGGAGCCGGGATGTGTCACCCTCTGTCACCTCAGCGCTCCTCACGTGTTTGACTCTGGATTTTGGGAGCACACCCGCCAGCCAGATCCTCCCTTTAATGCCGTTTTGGGAGGTTTCCTCAAAACACCCAGAGTTTCCAGTCAGAGCCGAGGACGGATGCAGGGGTTTCAGCTGTTAAAGGCATTTATTGCCTCGAGCCAGGCAGGGAAATCCTACACATCCCACAGACTCCCTCATCCAGGGCTGTCTGTTGTTCCCCCAAGGATCTTCCCAAGCCCCAAACTGATGCGAAGACGGGAGCTGACGCTGTGCTTTGACGTGTGGGATTTTCTAGGATCGGGATTACCGAGGGCAGGGTAAAGCCGCCAGCAGATCCCAGCTCCTCTCCTTGGGTTTACGGCTTGTTCTCCCGGAGATCCCCCTCCTCAAAGCAGCCAGGGTTATCAATCACACCCTGCAGCGTTTCCGGGAGGTTTTAAAGCTTTAATTTGAATTGTCTCGGGGTTTTAGCTCCTCGTTGTCTCCTGTGTCGGATTCAAACCCCAGCCGCTCCCACCGCTCCGCTTTTCCTTCCCCTGCAGTGCCAAGTGGGATCCTGGATGTCTGGTACCGGCAGCAGGACCTGGACCCTGGCCACCAGAACCTCTCCCTTTTTTGGAAGGTGAGCTCGGTGAAACCCCAGCAGAGGCAGCAAAACCCAGCCAGGAGAGAGGGGAAACAAACCCCAGAGCCAGGCGGGAGGAGGAATTCTGACTTTTGGGGATTGCAGGAAAGGACTGAGCCCTGGGAGAGCACAGGGGTTCCCAGGGACACCCAAGGGTGCCCTCCCTGGGAGGAGATCCATCGCCATTCTCCTGCCGACAATTTCATGGAATGCCAGAACCACCTGGATTGATTTAATTTTTTTTTTTTTTTTTTTTTTAATCATCTGATGGGGAGGGATTTTGAATGTCACAGGGACACCTCCCACTGTCCCGGGCTGCTCCAAACCCATCCAGGCTGGCCTTGGACATTCCAGGGATCCAGGGGCAGCCACAGCTGCTCTGGGAATTCCATCCCAGCCCCTCTCCACCCTCCCAGGGAACGATCCCTTCCCAAAATCCCATCCCAGTCCATCCCATCCCATCCCATCCCACCCCATCCCATCCCAGTCCATCCCATCCCATCCCATCCCATCCCATCCCATCCCATCCCATCCCATCCCATCCCAGTCCATCCCATCCCAGTCCATCCCATCCCATCCCATCCCATCCCATCCCATCCCATCCCATCCCATCCCATCCCATCCCAGTCCATCCCATCCCATCCCATCCCATCCCATCCCATCCCATCCCATCCCATCCCATCCCATCCCATCCCATCCCATCCCATCCCATCCCTGCCCCCTGCTGTGAGAAGCCATTCCCTGTGTCCCGCCCCTCCCTCCCTTTATCCCAAGCCCCTCTCCACATTCCACAGCGTTTTTGGGGTCTGGTGGGCAGAGCTGGGGGCTGGGACCCCTCAGGGAACGTTCCACACAGAATTTGGTTTAAAACCCGACAGAATTTGGTTTAAAACCCAATTCTTTTTTTTTACCCGGGTACAAAAATTCACCGTGTTCCCCCCCCTCACACACACACAAACCAACGAGCGGCGGGCTGCGAGTGAAAGCAGAAATTCTCATGAGATTCTGTGACCCCAGCCGTTGTGGCTTTAGCTCGAAGACCTTTATCTCGCAGCACTTTCTTTATCAGGAGTGACTTCCTGCAGCATCATTCATAAAACGGGGCAATAATCTGCATTTTAGAGGTTCCGCAGCGGCTTCAAAGCCAGAGAGACACCCAGGACCACTTCCTCCCAAGGGCTGTGCTCTTGTTCTCAGACGAGCACCCAGAAAAGGGTTGGAAATTTAATTCCAGCGGGTTTCCAGCGCTGCCTCTTGGTCCTGAGCCGCTGCCAAAGCACCGCAAACACTTTGGTTTGTGCTCCGCGCTTTGTTTCGTTATGACAAAAATCAGCCGAGCGAAGGAACTGATGTCACAGAAGCATCAGGGAGCTGAAACCGGGAGTACAACTGCGGGCACCAGAGGGGAGGCAAAAGCAGGGTGTGGTGCTCCACAGGCTGCCAGAGGTGTGTGTTCGGAGTGGCTGCGTTGAAATTATCCTTCATGGTGGCTTTAAGTAAAATCCGGGTTTTTCCTCCCAAGAAAACCTGCTTGTCACCGAGACACGCAAAGCAATCACACATAGGTGAGAAATTCCGCAGGGCAGAGAGGTTCCTCCGTGCCAGCTCAGGGCTGAGTCAGGGCGGAGAGAGACCTCCTTGTTTATTTCTTACTTTTTATACATTTGTGGGACTGGCTAAAGATTGGCTTCTGGAGTTAAACACCCCTCAGCAACCCCTCAGCATCAGTGGCCAGCCCAACTGTCAGTTACAATTGTTTTCAGGTTAGAAATGTGCAAACAAAGGACAGGGAATGAAAAACAAAGGCTTTATTTATGTTACATCTGTGGGGAAAAGGTAGAAACTGCTCCTAATATTGTACAGTAACTAAAGATCTGACTCCATTTTATGAAAATTCAAAAGGCTATAAAAAACTCAGAAAAACCAGGGTAACACCTGCTCATTTGGGCGGATCCAGCAGAGCAGCTGATCCCGTCCTTCTTTCCCTCGCTGGAATTCAGCCCCAGGGCAGGAAGGGTTTCACTGCCCCCGGCTGTGCTGCTGCTGGGAAAAACCGGCAGCTCGCAGCAAAAAAGCTTCACTGAACTGGAGCTGAGAGGGAAAAATAAATCCGGGAACGGTTTGGGTTGGGATGGACCTCAAATCCCGTCCGGTGCCACCGCTGCCACGACAAGGACACTTCCACTGTCCCAGGCTGCTCCAGCCTGGCCTTGGGCACTGCCAGGGATCCAGGGACAGCCACAGCTGCTCTGGGAATTCCAGCCCAGCCCCTCCCCACCCTCTCAGGAACAATTCCTGCCCCAAGTCCCATCCATCCCTGCCCTCTGGCAGTGGGATCGTTCCCTGTGTCCTGTCCCTCCACCCCAGCTCTCCGCGGCGAAAGCTCCTTTTCCACCAGCCGCTGACGGACGCGCTTTCCCCGCAGGCTCTGAGCAAGTCCGAGGCAGGAGGGAGAATCCTGGGATACACCGTGACCTTGGAAGCCCTGGACGGCGGGGAGGCGCCGGCACAATCCCACCGGAGCAGCCAGACCAGCTTCTCCAGGGTCACCCGCAGGGTGGGCCACAGGGTGACGGTCACCGCCCGCAACCCCCGGGGCAGCTCCCGCCCTGCAGCCATCCTGACCGGCCTGGGCAGCGCCGGTAAGATCCCCCAGGGCATCCCCAGGGCATCCCCAGGGCATCCCCAGGGCATCCCGGGGGTCCCAGCCCCGCTCTGCTCCGTGCCACGCACCCCGACAGCGCTGCGGTCCCTCCGCTCCGCGCTCGTCCCAGTGGAACTCCGGGAATCCGTGGATCCGGTTTTTCCTGCGCCGTCGTTTCTGGCCGCGGCGTTCTCCCCCAGCTCCGCCAGCCCTGCTCCGAGCCAGAGGGGCTCCAGGCCCTCTCGGAATATCCCCGTCCCTCCTCTGGAATCACTGCAGCAGCTCCTTCCCCTGGCTCCATCGGGGCGTTGGGATGCGCCGGCACCGCCCGGGGTTTGGGATGGCACAAACCGAGCCGCGCTCTGGGTGCCCAGCCCACGAGAAAAGGCAGGAAAGCGGCTGCTCCTGCCGGCAAACCCCTCACCCTCCCATCGCCGCCTTCTCTGGAGCTGTAACTCGTTTTTATCCTTCCCGAAGCGGGCGGGAGCCGGTAAAACCCACCGGGAGACGCCGCGGCGTGACCGAGGCTGCGACAGCCTGGCGCTGACGGCGGGTTTTGCTCTCCCCTGCCAGAGCTGCCCCCTCCTCAGCGAGTCTCTGCCGCGGGCCTGGGGAACAGCAGCATCCTGGTGAGCTGGAGCCCCCCCGTGGGACCCGCCGTGCCCGTCGGGGGGTACGTGGTGGAGTGGGCAGAGCCCCGGGGGGAGCCCCCGCTGCAGCCCCGGCACTCCTGGGTGAAGCTGCCCCCGTCCCACCTGTCCACGGTGATCACAGGTAAATGCCGGCCTGGCTGGAAAATACTTTAAGCTAGGAGTCAGGTGTGAAATTTGGCCTCCAAGGCCGGGCTGGGTGGGGTTTGGAGCAGCCCGGGATGGTGGGAGGTGTCCCTGCCGTGGCACTGGATGCGCTCCCAACCCAAACCAACCCAGTCTGGGATTCTATATTTCTGTATTTCTATAATTTTTTACTAAAATCACTGCCAGGGATGCAGGGGCAGCCACAGCTGCTCCGGGCACTCTCTGCCCGCCCTCCTAGGGAATTCCTGCCCCATCTCCCATCCCTCCCTGCCCTCTGGCACCAGGAAAACATTAATTTCCAGTTCAATGCCCAGTAAGGCTCTGCCGGACTCGGTAGATCAGACAAAATTCCTTTCCCTTCTTTACGAAAGGTCAACCAACAACCGCAAGACCTATCTCAGATTTAAGCAGCTGCTGCAACCTTTCTGCCCTGACTGCAAACCCTTGAAGAAGCAAGGGTTGTCTCCGTCCCCAGCTGCGATTTCTCCCCGCAGAGCACATCAGAGATAACGTCTGCTACCAGATCCACGTGTCTGCGCTTTATCAGGACAGGGCTGGGCAGGGAGCAGCGGTCAGGGGAAACTCCACGGCACAAGGTGAAGCCCAGGAAAGCCCTCCCGGGTGTTTTCACGGCGATTTAAGCTCAGCTCTAACGCCGCTCCCGTGTCTTGCAGCCCCGTCAGCAGGGCCCCAGATGTTCGCAACCCCCTGGGCCAGCGGCGTCCTGGTTTCCTGGGAGGAGATCCCGGCTCCCCAGCAGCGGGGCTGCATCACCGGGTACCACATCTACCTGCACAGGAGGGACAGGCAGGGCCAGCCCGAGGTCCACGGTGGGTGCCTGGGGGCTGGAAAGGCTTCTCCTGCTCCCTTTCGTCACTGAAGGCCTCCAGCGGGATCATTCTAAGTTGCTTTCGGTCTGGAACTCAGATTTATCCCTGCTTCTTCCCCCTCCTCCTCGTATTCCTCTTTATCTTCTTTCTCTTCCCCATCTTCTCTTCTTCCTCCTCTTCTTATTCCTCTTTATCTTTTCCTTCTTCTTCCTTCTCCTCTTCTTTTTCCTCTTCTTTATCTTCTTTCTCTTCCCCATCTTCTCTTCTTTCTCCTCTTCTCATTCCTCTTTATCTTTTTCTTCTTCCTCTTCTTCACCTTCTCTTCTTCCCCCTATTATTCTTCTTCCTCCTCTTCCACCTCCTCTTCCTCTTTATCTTCTTCTTCTTTCTCTTCATCATCTTCTCTTCTCCTCCTCCTCGTCTTCTTCTTCGTCTTCTTCTTCTTCATCTTCTTCTTCGTCTTCTTCTTCTTCTTCCTATTCCTCCTCTTATTCATCTTCCTCTTCTTTTTTCTCTTCCTTATCATCCTTTTCTTTTTCCTTATTCCTCTTCCTCCTCCTCCTCTTTGGCTTCCTCCTCTTCCTCCTTCCCTTCTTCTTCCTCCTCTTCTTTCCTCTTATTCTTCTTCCCTTTCTTCTGCCTTATTCCTCCTCCTCCTCATCTTCCTCTTCCCCCTCTTCCTCCTCCTGCCCGTCTCACCTTTATTCAGAGCCCCACCCCAGCTGAAGGCAGTAAAATCCCGGGCCGGGCTCTCCGTTTCCATGGCTGTTTTCCCTCCAGCCGTTCCCGCCGGGATCGCTCCTCTGTCCCTGCACATCCCTGACCTGGAGCCCGGGGAGCACCACGAGCTCTGGATGACAGCGGCGACAGCGGCCGGGGAGGGGCCCCGGGGCAACAGCGACAGCGTCTGCCTGGAGGGTGAGACCCGCTGCCAGGGCGGTCCTTGCCCTTGGATCCTCTTTTCCACACGCTGGGAATGCTTTTCCTGCTCCTCCGTAACCCCTGGAGATCTCCAAGCGCTCTGGAGGTCTCTTGGTTGCCGGAGATTTGTAGTTTCAGCTGGTTTTAAGATGTGGAATCTCTTTCTGTGCCTCCAAGCTCCCAGCTTTAACCTCCCAAGATGTTTCCTCGGAGGTGAAGGGTGGTTTGTTCCCGGAGCACAGGGAGATTTGGGGATTTTTCATCCCTTTGAGGGAGCTGAGTGGTGGCTGCTCTGCGTTTCAGGTGCTGGGGGCTGGCTGACCCTGGTGCTCGTCTGCAGCTTCCTCATCCTCTCAGCCTTCGTTTGCTCCGTGCCCCCAGCCAGGAGAGCGTGAGTGGATCCATCGGATGTGTCCCAGTAAAACTGGGATGGTATTTAGGAGGGGATAAATCCCAGGATGGCCTGGGCTGGAATGAGATCTTAAACCCACCCAGTGTCACCCATGGGACACCTCCCACTGTCCCAGGCTGCCCCAAACCCCAATGTCCAACCTGGCCTTGGGCACTGCCAGGGATCCTGGGTCACCACAGCTGCTCTGGGCACCCTGTGCCAGGGCATTTTAAAAATCTTTTCTCCCCTCTAATCTAAACTGACCCTCTTTTAGTTTAAAACCGTTCCCCCTTGTCCCACAGGATGGTCACACCCCTTCATGAGCATGGGGCAGTGAGGCTTGCTCAAAATGAAGGCTTCAGAGTACATGAGTGATAATAAAAACAGGCTCTGAGCTTAAAATACACCCGCAGTCCACAGACACTGTGAATTTCTAGCCAGATCTTGAAACCAAACTGAAGGGGAGCAATGCGTGGGAATTATCCCCAGCCAGCCAAGCGCTCTGCAGGTCCCTCTGAGGGCGGATCCACCATCGCCCCCGGGTTAATTCCACACCCCGGGAGCACAGGGGTGCCGCAGGTCTCCCCGTTCCCGTTTTAAATCGCATTTATCCCCCGCTGCAGGTTCCGGCGGCTCCTGTCCCTCCTCCTGCCGCAGTGGCAGAGCAAAGCCATCCCCGACCCCGCCAACGCCGCCTGGGCCAAGAGCTTATCGGCTACCAAGGTAAATTAGAGGGGCTTTGCATCTTAATCACACAGCATCCGTTAAAATAAAATAAAAATAATAATAATTTAAAAAAAAGCAGCAATCTGAGCCGTGCAGGCCGCTAATCTCCTAAAGCAGCAAATCCAGCAATCTCTGGCAGAGGATAATCTCCGCCGGAGAAACGAAAAGCCAGGAGCAGGCGCCCATCTCCCGTTTTTAGCCGGAGGAGCGGCGGCGGGGAGGGAGCCCCGGCAGATCCGTGCCGGGATTCACCCCGTGTCCCCCCGTCCCAGGCGGAGCTGGGCGCTCCCTCCAGCCCCTTCCCACCCGGCGCCTTGGAAGAGCCCGAAACGAGCCCGGTGGAGGAAAGCTGGGAGCATCCCGAGCCGCCCACCCCCGCGGAGAAGCTGCTGCAGGGCAGCGGGGACCGAGGGGACTGGGCACAGGAGGAGCAGCAGCTCCCGGAGCTCTACCGGAGGCTGGTGGTGGAGCCCCCGGAGCCCGAGTACATCTCCAACCCCGGCACCTCGGCCCCGGCCGCTGCCCCCGAGCCCGAGCCCGGCCCCGAATCCCTCTTCCCGAGCGCGTTCCTCGCTCCCGCGCCCGGCTGCGGAGGGAATCTGACCCTGGACAGGGTGAAACTCAGCTGCGGCTCCTTCCCCAGGTAGGCGGGGAGAGAGGGGAGCCCGGCAGGAACGCCCGCGATCCGCAGAGGATTTCTGGTTTGATGCGAGCACAGCCTGGGTTTTGAGACTTTACAGAGAATTTCTGTGTTTTAATGTGAGTTCAGCCTGGGTTTTGGGACTTAACAGAGAATTTCTGTGTTTTAATGTGAGTTCAGCCTGGGTTTTGGGACTTTACAGAGAATTTCTGTGTTTTAATGTGAGCACAGCCTGGGTTTCGGCACTTCATGAAATGTTTCTATGATTCAATGCAAGTTCAGCCTGGGTTTCGGCACTTTATGAAATATTTCAGTGTTTCAATGTGAGTTCAGCCTGGATTTTGACCCTTTACAGAGTATTTCAGTGTTTCAATGCAAGTTCAGCCTGGATTTTGACACTTTACAGAGCATTTCAGTGTTTCAGTGTAAATTCAGCCTGGATTTTGACACTTTACAGAGTATTTCAGTGTTTCAATGCGAGTTCAGCCTGGATTTTGACACTTTACAGAGTATTTCAGTGTTTCAATGCGAGTTCAGCCAGGATTTTGGCACTTTACAGAGTATTTCAGTGCGTTTTGATGTGAGCCCGGCCTGGATTTTGACACTTTACGAAATATTCCAGTGTTTCAGCACAGCCAGTCCAGTCACTCACATGTGACACCAAGTGACAAAACCCTTCCCCAGTCACACCTCACCCCGGGACAGGGCTGCTCCTCCGCACCCTCTGGAACCACAGCCACAGCTGGGGATGCCAGAGCCAGATTTGGGGGGATTTGGGGGGATTTTGGGAGCCTTTCCCAGAGCCTCGCCCCGAGTGGCTCAGCCTGGCTGGGCCCAGCCCAGGATCAGAGCTGGAACTCATCATTTGCACCTGAAAGAGCAAGGAACTGCAAGAAGGGAGGGATGGAAGAGCTCAGCACCTCTGGCGACACCAGACCCACGAGGGACACAGCACCGGAGCCAGGGCCCCTTCCTTGCTCCAGTTCAGGGCAGGAAAATTCCAGCAGGCAGCATCCATACTCAGTGAAATGGATCGTCAAGAGGAATTTGAGTGATTTATTGGAGTGCTCTAATTACAGGCTGGAAGGGTGTTGCACGTTTAATGGCTTTGTTTACCAGATGTGTGCATATAAATAAAATGCTGGAAATCTGAACTCGGCTTCCTGTTGTTTGCTCTGTTGTTCCAGCTTTACGCAGAACAATTAAAAATTAAAAATAAAGCTTGGAAGGTTGCAGTTAGGGGTGGAGCAGTCCAGGTATGAACTTACCTGGAGCATCCTCTGCGTGCCCAAGGAGCTGCTGAGGGCACCGTTTGGGAGATTTGGGAATTGCCAAATACCAGCTCAGCCACCTCGCTTCGGGCTTCTGAGGTCTGGTGCCACCTGTGTCACCTGCCTGGGTGTCATCAAAGGGAAACATCTCCCTCAGAACCGGGTCAGACATCCAAAAAACCAGAACTGCTCTCCTGGGAACCACCCTGGCCAGAGGATTCCGCCTGAGCACCACGACTCAGCCCCTCAAAGTCAGCTCTGCAAACCAAACGGAACTAGAAAGGCAGAAAAGATGCCAAAAAAAGGGAATTTTTAATAGATAAAGTACTATTTTGTCATTCATCTCTTTCTGCACGTTGATTTTCTGCCTCAACACGAGGATAAGAAAACGCTGGAATTCATTTTCCCCTCTCTGCAAACCTCCAAATCAATCAAACTGTGGGGTTTCACATCCCGTCTAACTCCAAGAGACAAGGACCAGACTTCTGGAACTCCAGCCTGGAAGTCTCCCAGTAATGGCCCTGAGCGTCCCAGGAAGCGTTTTCCCCTCAGGCTCCCCTTTCCAGCAGGAATATCAGGTTCGGGTTCCTGGGGACAGCCCAAGCGTGGAACCTGGCCGAGCAGAGCAGCCCAGGAAAGGGGTTTTGGTCCTCGGAATGGCTCCGGGAACGGCACAGCTGGAAGCGGCACCTTTGGGTGTCAGCGCTGGGTCGGTTAAACCGGAGCCCTGGCTCTGCAAAGCCAGCCCTGTGGGCAGAGCTGCCACAGGCAAGGGGGGCTCAGCTCAGCTCCTCCAGCTGCTGCCACCGCGTGTCCCCACGCAATCCCGACACCCCAGGAGAGTCCACGTCCTTTCCCACACGGCCAGCTCTTGGAATTTGTTACCCTGGTTTTTCTGAGTTTCTTTATTAGCCTTTTGATTTTCATGGATGGAGTCAGATCTTTTAGTTACTGTAGAATATCAGAGCCCTTTTTCTACCTTTCCCACACAAATAATATAAACAGATCCTTTGTTTTTCGTTCTCTGTCCTTTGTTTGCACATTTCTAACCTGAAAACAATTGTAACTGACAATTGGTCTGGCCACTGAGGCTGAGGGGTGGAAACCCCAAAAAGCCAATCTTCTGCTGGACCCACAAATGTATAAAAGTAAAAAATAAACAAAGGGGCTCTCTTCTCTCCGCTCTTTCAGCTGGGAGCTGGATCAGAAGAACCTCTGTGAAAATCTCTTGTCTGCGTGTGATTTGTGTGTCTCGGTGACAGGAATTGATCATTTAATAGCCCCTGCCTCTTGGAATTGATCATCCAACCCCTCTGCTCCCTCCCACCATCCCAGCTCTGAGATCAACCTCCCTGCTCCAACCTTGCCCTTCTCCAATTTGCTTCCAAGTTTTCCTGCTCTCTTTTCCAAAGGATTGGAATTTAAAAGCTGTAGTCCCTGAGATTTGGTAGGACAGCAGGAGCAAGCAAGAGGACAGAAAATGTTACTAAAAGCAAGCTCATTCATCAGAAATAACCTGCTTGGGAGCTGCTTTTCCAAGGCAAACACCATCCTGGGAATGGGAATGCAGGCTGGACTTCCTGGGACAGACCCTAGCTGTGCCACTATGAACCTCAGTGGTTTCATTTCCGTGTGTTTTCAGGACTTTTTTCTCTTAAAGAGCATGAAAATAAACCTTTATTTCAGTTATCACCCACGGATATTAAAGATAAATGTTCACAGTTTTAGCTCTTGACACAAATGGACTGAAAGAGGCAGACTTACATCTGGCAGAACAGCGGAAGGAGCCATTTTAAAGTTAAAAGCTGCGCTGAAAATCACTCTGGGTGCTATTTGGGAATGCCCTGGAGCAGGAAAAGGGAAAATCCAGCCAGCACACTCACCTGGGGTGGCAGCTGGAACAGCAAAAGGTTTGGATTGCGGCAGGTTTGTGTTCCAGGGAATCTTTTCTCACCCTCTGATGGAAAATTTGCCTCCTGCTCCTGCCTGGGGCTGGAAATGCAGGTGAGGGAAGTGATCCAGGATACTCACAGAGGGTCACAGCACGAGCTCCGGTGGAAAACAGCTCAGGAAAAGCCAAGCCAGCTGCCAACACCACAGCTCAGCAGGCTGCTGCTCCAGATTCCAAGGTCTCCCAACACTTTTTGCCTGTCCTGTACAGTTTTTATAAAAGTAAGGTGTTACCTTCGGTCTCCTACCTACCTAAGAAACTACAAATACGTTCTAAGCTGGCCAAAGAGGAAAACATGAAATAAAATGAGAGATTTGTTCCTGCTCTCCAGACAAATGCTGATAAATCCCTCAGAAATCCTCTTCATTAGCCATTCACTCAACTCCTTTCGTGTACTGAAGGGATACACAGGGATGAAATTGAACCCAGGGTGGTTTTTACTGGGGGAGAAGGAATTTCTCACAAACATTCTCTGGAAAAAACATTCCTTGGTGCTGTCCCCAGCAGATCCTGAGCTCTGTATGAGCCAGAGCTGGGCGAAGCGTTGAGGGTTTGGGTTGAATTTTTGGTGTCTCACGCCCGGATTGTCCCAGTCTGAAGCCACAACTCCCCCCTGAGCCGGCCCAGCTCCTTGCTGGAACGCCTCAGGTACTGCTGGACCTGGGGGCAATCCCACAGCCCAGAGCCCACCTGGAATCCACGTGGGCTTCCAGAGCCACAGCTGCCAGCTTCCCCCACTCCCAGCTCCAGCCATCGCCCCAAAGTCACGGAATGCCAGCTCCAACAATCGCCCAAACTCATGGAATGCCAGCTCCAACAATCACCCAAACTCATGGAATGCCAGCTCCAACAATCACCCCAAACTCATGGAATGCCAGCTCCAACAACAGCTTCAAACTCATGGAATGCCAGCTCCAACAATCACCCAAACTCATGGAATGCCAGCTCCAACAATCACCCCAAACTCATGGAATGCCAGCTCCAACAATCACCCAAACTCATGGAATGCCAGCTCCAACAATCACCCCAAACTCATGGAATGCCAGCTCCAACTATCACCCAAACTCATGGAATGCCAGCTCCAACAACAGCTTCAAACTCATGGAATGCCAGCTCCAACAATCACCCAAACTCATGGAATGCCAGCTCCAACAATCACCCCAAACTCATGGAATGCCAGCTCCAACAATCACCCAAACTCATGGAATGCCAGCTCCAACAATCACCCAAACTCATGGAATGCCAGCTCCAACAATCACCCAAACTCATGGAATGCCAGCTCCAGCTCCAACAATCACCCAAACTCATGGAATGCCAGCTCCAGCTCCAACAATCACCCAAACTCATGGAATGCCAGCTCCAGCTCCAACAATCACCCAAACTCATGGAATGCCAGCTCCAACAATGACCCAAACTCACGGAATGCCAGCCCCAGCTCCAACAATCTCCCAAACTCATGGAATGCCAGCTCCAACAATCACCCAAACTCATGGAATACCAGCTCCAACAATCACCCCAAACTCATGGAATGCCAACACCAGCAATGACCCCAAACTCATGGAATGCCAGCTCCAACAATCACCCCAAACTCATGGAATGCCAGCTCCAACAACCACCCAAACTCATGGAATGCCAGCTCCAACTATCACCCCAAACTCATGGAATGCCAACTCCAGCTCCAACAATCACCCAAACTCATGGAATGCCAGCTCCAGCTCCAACAATGACCCCAAACTCATGGAATGCCAGCTCCAACAATGACCCCAAACTCATGGAATGCCAGCTCCAACAATCACCCAAACTCATGGAATGCCAGCTCCAACAATCACCCCAAACTCATGGAATGCCAACTCCAGCAATGACCCCAAACTCATGGAATGCCAACTCCAGCAATGACCCCAAACTCATGGAATGCCAACTCCAGCAATGACCCCAAACTCATGGAAAGCCAGCTCCAAGGACAGGAATTACCTCTATTTCAGGGTATCCCAGCTCCAACAACAAGAATTCCCCCAATCTCAGGGTATCCTCTCAAACAAAAAGCAAAGGTTATTTAAAAACTTTTTTTTCTTCTTTTTTTTTTGCCAACAAAGCATCTTGTTCTGTCGAAGGGAAGGAGGAGGGAATAAAGGTCCAAAGGGGGAGTGAAAAGTGGGATACAGGAATTTTAAAAAGCTGGTTTTCAGACCAGCTACCCATTGCTGGATCCATACACAGGTATCGAATCATTAACCAATGTGCTTTGAACCTTGATTTCAAGTATCTGCCTCCAATTTCCTAGAAAGATTTTGTGTAAACAAAACTACCCAACAGAGATGAAAGAAAGAAAAAAAAAAAAAAAAAAAAAAGACTGGTTTTCCATGTTGGAAATGATGCATTAAAACTTAAGTACTCCAGGAGTTCATTCCATACAGCACTAACAGTCTGCCCAAATTAATATTCCACAAATTCCACGGGCCGAGAAAAATCTGCCAGAGAGGAATTCAGGGAAGTGAAGTAGTGTGCAGTAATCAAAACCTAGTTTGGAGTTTGGGGGGGGTGGAGGGAGGAAGGGGAGAAAAGTCTAAAATCCTGAATTAAAAAAAAAAAAAAAGAACACAAATGAAGGGAAAGCTTTTAACTGGTACACACTGTTCACACCTATATTTCAAGTTTGGAAACGCATATTTTCAAGCAGCAATACAAAAAAGTATCCATGAAGAATGCATAATCTCTGAAAAAATTATGAAAACATCCCTGCTACCATTACATTTCTAAATACAAAACTTGACTACCATATTGTTTGCTTCTGTGTAGCGAGAGAAGTTCCTTTTCAAAACAGATAAAATTCAGTCTTTAGGTGTGAATGGTATGAATGACAGTCTCTTTTTTTTTGTTTGTTTGTTTTGTTTTGTGTGTTTTGTTTTTTTTTTCTTTTTCAATTTCTTAGTTGTTTTAGGATCCTTAAGCATGCAAGCCTCGGAGAGGAAGGCCCGACCAGGGCGGGGTTGGCTTTTATGACATCCAGTTTAGGACAGAGCTGGGAAAGCCTCTGGGTCATCTACGTCAGGAGCAGAAGCACTCGACTGAAAAGAGAAACATCACAGAGTTATTGCCCTGAGGCAGAGGTGGCAGCACTCTGGGGCTGGAGAAACTGCTACAAATTTAAAAAAAAAAAAAAAAAAAAAAAAAAAAAAAATCCCTTTTTTAATTTATTCCAAGGATTACAAAGCCTCATAAAGTGGTTTGGTGTTTGTTTTTTTTTTTTTTAATCCGAGCTATCTGGAGAGGAATTGCAGGCAAATTGATGTTGGCACAACGTTATTGCACAATTCTCTTTTTCGAGAGGTCTCAGAATGATCTGGGTTGGAAGGGACCTTAAAGACAACCACGGAATTCCAACCTCCTGCCGTGGATCCTCCTCCTGTGCTCCAATCCTTACTGAGGGGCACAACTGGAATGTTACAGAGAAGCCTCCGTCTGGAGCACAAATTAAATTTTTTCACGTTTAATTTTTCCCACTCAGAAAACAGATGTTGATAAAAGTGATTTTTGTGCCAAATTTTTAGCCCTAAAAATTCAAGCATTAGCCAAGGATCTCAGTAGATTCCAACAGCTTTTTGAAAGGCTTTGCACCCCATCCAAAACCCAGTGCAGAAATTAAGAATTTCACCCTCTTCACTTGGTCCTTGGGGAAGAACGGGAAGAGCCAAGACAGTGAAACTTCTTCCTGTCATGGTATTAATTTATCAAAAACTGTATTTCAAATGAGAGTTGCCTCAACACCTGCATCTGCAGAGTCTCTGCCTCGCCTAAGACTCCACAGGCCACAAAGCAGAATTAAAAAGTAATGGCGGGGTTTGAGCTGCAGGCGCAGCATCTCCAGCTGCTCAGCACACAAGAGCAGAAACAGCCAAGAAAAGGAGGGAAGTTCTGGTCCCTGATCCCCGGGAATGCACATGCAGAGCTCACCCACCTGGTTGGGCGTGTGGATCACATCAAACTCCTTGACCAACTGCAAGGAAACAAAGGCAACACAAAATCAGGAAAGCTTGGAATTACTTCATGGCAGCATTCTTGAAGAGTGTTAGTGAAACAACTCAAGAGCAAACCACTGCTGTTTAATTCCAGTTCTCTAAAATATTCTGATATTGCAATATTCTGATACTGCCAGGAGAGAGCTTCCCAACTAATAAACTGAAGTTTGTAAAGTCTGTGCGTGATAGAAGGGACAGAAACAAGCAAACCTGTGTGAGGGAAACCACAGCACACAGACCGAGCTCGTTTTCCCATCAGTAACAATTTGACTGATGCCTTTAAGGCAAGTGATTCACAGTAAATCAAATCTTCACTGCGGATACATTACAGTGCTTGAACTTCACATATTCTCTCCTAAACCCCACTCAGTAATTTTTCCAAGGTATCTCCCTGGTGCCTTAGCACCAAAGAAGGGAAAAAACCATTACTGGTGGCTGGAGAAAAACCAGTAAGAGCCCTGTTTCCAACTGGAAAATCTGAATTCCTCAGGTTCAAGACCTGACACGCAGCTGCACAACCAGTCCTTCACCCCCAGCAGGTCACAACGCACAGCGAGTGTCCTGGCTGTGGCTGGAATAACCAGCACTTGTGGCTCTGCTCTGGCACCAGCTGCGGCAGCTCACGGTACAGTCACACCCGTCCACGCTGCAAAGTCATTTTTCAGGTTCAGACACGAAGACAGGCACTTTTTAAAAATCCACCCTCCCTTTTTTGTGTCTGACAACAGCACCGCTCAAACGTGCGCCCTTGTGCCCTCACAGCCCGGTCTAAAGTGACCTTTGCACGGGAGGATTTTCACTCGGGTTTGAAGCGCTGTTCGCTGTCAGAGCATCTGAGGGGAAGGGAAGGGAAGGGAAGGGGAGGGGAGGGGAGGGGAGGGGAGGGAAGATCCCAGCAGGAAACGCAGCGGATTGATTTCCCAGCTGGGGTGGTGCTCACCTTGTCAGTCCTGCCTCCGCGGCTGGCCCTGCCGCCGCGGCCCCGGCCCCCCCGGCCCCCTCTGCCGCCGCGGCCGGGGCGGCCCAGGTCTCCAAAGTTGATCTCCAGCTGGGATGTGATGTCGTTGGCGGGCTTGCGGAAGTGGTGATCCATTACCGAGTCCTCAGCGTGAGCCTGCAATGAGTTTCTCCATCAGCCAGCAAATCCCAGCGAAATCCCCTCCTGGAGGGTTCCTGCAGCTGCGCTCCGGCCACCACAGCCCCTGCCCGCCTCCCACCATCCTTTCCCTGCAGAGACTCTTGGAAAGGGAATTTCCAAGGGAAACCTGGAATTTCTTTGCCTGTCCAAGATAATTTGTGAGTTCACACAACCGCTGAGGTTGGAAAAGTCCTTCAGGATAGAGCCCAACCTTGCCCCCAGCCCACGCCCAGTGCTTCCCTGGATACTGCCCGGGGATGGGCACTCCGAACTTCCCTCCAATGCCCGACCACCCTTTGCATGGAGAAATCCTTCCCAAAATTCCCTCAGATCAATTCTGATGGAAATTCCATCCCCTGCCCCTATCCCAGACCAGACTATTACCAGGCCAGTACAGAATCTCACGTTGCAGCAATCCTCATTTCGTGTCCTGGTTCCATCAATCCCTTCCATTCTTTTCCCACTCTTGGTCACTCATCCTTATTTTTCTCCCTGAGGATTTACGCTTCATTTGCTTTAGCCCTTGATAAATACTTAAGGCCAGCGATCTGCTGAGAATCCCTCACTGCTCTGCATTCCCTGTGACAGCAAATGAGGCACAGAAAGCTCAAACACAAGGAGCTGAAGGAGCTGAAATGGAACCAGTCCCACCAGTGACACTGGAAAACGTGGATCTCAGCACCTTTGCCGTGATAGTCTCTTCCTGGTTTGCTCCCAGTGCATTCGGAGGAAACCCGAGCCTGGAGGAGCAAGGGATGCCCCCAGGAGTTACAAACACCACCAGTGCTGTTATTCAGCACTGAAAACTTCAGGTACACACTGAACCCCACCAGGTATTTTTAAAGCAATTATTTCTCCTGTTTCACACAAATATTTCTTCCATGTGCAAGCCAGTTTTTGGCATCCGGGATAGTATAAAAGAAGTAAAAACCTGCCTATTACAGCTCAACCACGGTGTTTTGGGTAACATGACAACACCCAACACTCTTTGCCTCCGAACCCCCAACTGGCACAGCAATCATCAATTCCCTGCTTTTCCTACACAAATGCCACGTGCAGGCTCAAGCCTCCCAACTCCAGCTGACTTTTCTGCTGCAGTTACACAACATTCAGGCTTTCAAAGGCAACACACTGTGCAATCAAGCCCCGTACTCTTTAATTACCATTTGTGGAGGCCGCCAGGGGACGGAGAGCTCTGGAGTCCAAGCTGCTGTCAGGGATTCCGTGGGTCCTTCCCAACATCCCGTCTACCCCTGCCATTCCCCCTTGTCCTCTCCCTCCATGCCCAGTTCGATTAAAAAATATCCCTTCCATGCTGCTTCATTTCCAACACATTCCACTGGGATGTATCCCACACAAGAGGGATTTTATCCATTTCACTGCACACCCTTCCCTTGGAAATCTCTTTGCCAAACTTACAAAGTTTGTCTCAACAAAGAGAAGTCATTTGTCTTTGCCTCAGCCTGGCATGGCACTGCTCAAACCTAACACCAACACTCTGTAAAACACCTCAGAGATGTTTTAAATTCCTTTCTTACTATCTCATTTTTTATCTACAGTTCTTATCACTGCAGGGTACTGAGATTCTATTTCCAACTACTGGTAGCCGTGTGATAATTCCCTGAGGGGGGGGATCAGTGCATTTGTACAATATTTCTGTGCATTTCCGTCACCTGTGGTGTTTTTATTTAAAAACAAATCACTGCATTTCACCAAAAATCATTGTGCTTCCACAATTTGATTTTGGTATAACCACTGAAGCAACAAACCGCAAATTCCCTATGTAACCTTTGGATGATTTCTCTATCCAAAGGAATTAAAGCTCTTTTAAAACTCCAACAGAAGACTTGGAACACTCTCCTCAGCCTCTTCCATCACTTGGGTGATAAGCCAGACACACTGAACAAGTTAAAACGTTTAATGTCTATGTATTGGTGACTCAGTAGTGCCCTGATTTAATAACTGATCACTTCTTGAAGGCAGTGCTGCACTCAAGGGTCTTGGGGAAGGCTGTCAAAAATGAAGAACAAACCACCAGGAGAGCCAAAGCAGACAGTGATGGAAAAACACCAGCAACAAAAAAAAAAATCAAGACTCTGAGAGCAGCTTTTATGGTAAGGTTTGAAATCAGCAGGATGAGGAGCAAGGGGACTAAAACCATGTCGGGTGCTGGATGGTGCACACTGAGACAACAGGCAGGGACAGAAAAGCTCCACGTTCAATGAAATTCTCTATTTTGGCGAGTTTTTAATATCCAAAGGCTCCCTGCTGAAGGGGCTGGTGTTAACACCCAGGTGCCAGCAGTGAGAGAGAAAGGATCAGTACCTCATTGGAATCCAGCAGACTCCCCTGCATTTCTGTCATCGCCTTTGTCTGGCGACAGTTGCGTGTCCACGCCAAAGTGACAAAAAGGAACAGAGGGAGAAAACAAAAGGAAGAGATGAGACTCAACTACATCCAGGAACAACAGGTAATCAGGTCACGTGAGCTGCCGGCTACAGATGGCACCGAGCACATGGAGCAGCAGAGCGAGGAGGCAGCAGCTGTGCAAGCGGCAGAGACGGCACAGCGCCGACGGGCCGAGGGCGGGGACGGGAGCAACATCAGATGGACACCACAAAGTGCTCAGGTGGATGGACACCAGAAAAAAGCTCAGGTGGACAGACACCAGAAAAAAGCTCAGGTGGATGGACACCAGAAAAGAACAACTCAGGTGGACAGACACCAGAAAAGAACAACTCAGGTGGACGGACACCAGAAAAAAGCTCAGGTGGACAGACACCAGAAAAGAACAACTCAGGTGGACAGACACCAGAAAAGAACAACTCAGGTGGACAGACACCAGAAAAGAACAACTCAGGTGGACAGACACCAGAAAAAAGCTCAGGTGGACAGACACCAGAAAAAAGCTCAGGTGGACAGACACCAAAAAAGCTGAGATGGACAGACACCAAGAAAAACCTCAGATGGACGGACACCAAGAAGTTGCCCAGGAGCTGCTGGAAGCCCAGGCAGAGACCACACATGCAGGCCGGTCTCCAGCACGGCAGAGAGATGGCAAGAGCTGGGATGTTTGGATCAGTGTTCATGGAAACCTTCCTGCAGAGCCTTCATTCAAGAGTCATTCCTCCCAGCTTTGAGGAGATGAATTGTTCTTTTCCAAATACATTCCCTAACCTCCCCCTACAACCTCCTCTAAGAAGGGACTGGATTCATGAGGAGGTTTGAAGAGGCATAGCAGGGATATAGATCTACTGGCTATCAGTTTTTCCAGGAGTCCTGGATTCCACTTTTGGGATGAATTCTAGGATCTGTCCAAGGTGTAACTTGTTCCTGTGTTTTGTAGGAACTGAAGACTCGAGCCACTGAACCATGAAGAGGAAAAGAGGATCTCTGCTTTATGGCATAACCCTGTGTCCTGGCAAGAGGCTCACGGGACCAGGGCTGCTGAAGTCCCTGGATTTCACATGAAAGCAGCAAGGATCTGACACAGAACTGCGAGTTCATCTGATCAGTACCTGCAGAGTCAACGGGAAAAAGGGGCAAGACCTCAGGCAGGAGGACAAGCAGCAGGAAAAGGAGGACAGCTCCTTCCCAAGACTGAGGCAGATGAGCAGCATCAGATTTTCATTCTCCCTTTTCCCAGATTCCTGGGGCATTCTCCAAGGAGTTCTCAAGCTACAGGAATGCAGGTGCTCACCACAGTGCTTCAAATTTCTGACAGATCTACTGGGGCACACAGTGTTTTTCAGCCATAACAGTACAGAAGATCTGGGGCTAAATCCCAGAATTTACCTACAAACCAGAACACTTCCACACATCATCTCTCTTCTTACCAACAAGAATCAGAGAAACCTTAATTTCTTAATTCCTAAGTGCATCCAAGAGGACAAAGAGAGGAAACAGCAGGTGACTGGTGTTTTTCAAAAAATATTTTGCCTTCTAAAGCTGCTCACAAAGGAGCTGCAGTGGAAGCTTTCCTAACGCCTGTATTATAGAGCTATTCTGCTCTAATCCTGAGAGAAAATCCCCACACTGCTTCCCATGGGATCAGGGAACAATGAAGAAGGGAGATGGGGAGACACATCTGCTGGCTGTACAATAAAGCAGCCTAAAAGCAGCTCAGTTTAAAGGCAGATTTGTTAATACCTCACTTTTATGCTTGCGAAGCAAGAGGCCGTTACCTTCTTACGTGATGGTGCTAAAAATATCCCAACTTGTTTATTTCAGAAGTTCACCTCTTAAACAGAACAATCTACTAATTATGTCAGGTCTTCCACGGGAGCAATTCATTTATTCACAGCTTTTGTTCAGATTCTTTTATTTGTTATTGTGTTTTGCTTGGTTTTTTTGAGTTTCTGTTTTGTGGGGGATTTTTTTTGAGTTAACTGATTCAGTTTCAGTTTTCAAATGGAAAATACAGTCTGGATCCTTCTAGCCTCTAAAATTTCTCATAGATAGCATCACCTTTACTATCACATGTGTTCCTATATTAATAAAAGAGTGCCCTCAGATGAGTAAATGTCAGATCTGATTCAGAGACTGAGGGAATTTGAAGAACTGCAGGTTTAGTAAAGTACTTCTGTTTAATACATTCTTTCAGTACACAGCAACATTAAATGTAACTCAAATCCCCCTTTTTACCCAAGCCAGAGAAAGCAGCATTTAATGAACACTCCAGTGAACAGGAGACACAGCCATGCAATCATTTCCAGATCTGAACCACCCCACACAGCAAGAAAACAGCCTCATTTGTCACCAAGTCCAACTCACTGTGAGTTCAATCAGAAGAGAAATGAGACTTTCACTGGAACACTGAGCAGTGCCCCCCACCTGTATCACAGCCCAGCTCCCAGGATAAAAACTGGCAAGGCGTTTTGAAAAAGCAGGAATACATTTTAGGAGAGCAGTCACTTCAAAGGACTCAGCACCATCAGTACACAAAGTTGCAGCCACCTGTCTCTTAAGTGAGCTACTTAACATATTACAGAGTGCTAAAAACAAAGATTAAAACTAAAGATTAGCACAGCCCTGCGTTACAAAACAGGAGCTCTCAGCACCTCCCTCCCTTGTGCATCTCCCCTTGCCACTCTTGGAACAGGATAATGAACATTATGCAATGCCTGAAAGGAGAAACTGCAAATTTAAAACAATTCTACAGCAGCTATGCCGAGTGTCACCGGAGCACATACATCATCTCAAGTGCCTTCCCAAGAACTCCTCTGTGTCACAGCACTGAGCGAGGAGACACCCACGTCTCACATTTAAGATGCACAGTTTGGGTTTAGGGTCTTTGAGGCATGACCAGTCTTCCCTCAAGCTGACATCACTCAGCAAGCACCACCAATCTGTGCACTGCAGAGCAGATGCTAAACAACACAAGTTTCCTTTTTTAAAAAGCAAACTTGACAACATTCCCCCAAAACTCTCAACGAGAGGCAGCTCTGACAAACCCTAAGGGCACAGCTCAGCTCCCAAAGCCAGCCACAGTCAGAATGGCCACTTGTGCTGCTGCAGAAGTTCAATACTGCTAAGAAAATGCTGCTCAAATCAACAAGAAATTAAAAAAAAAAAAAATTAATTCTGTTCCCACTTTCTCAACTTCAACTACAGGTCAGCATCTCCCAGAACGGAGCTTCCACTCCAAAAAACGCTCATCAATGACAAAACCTTTACAAAGGGGACACTCCACTTTACCTCCTCACTCTTCGACTTGTGCAGCACAAATCCTTTTTTCCATTGCCCATCAGCTCCCTCGTTTGGTTTGCGGATGTTGAACTCGACTTTTGCACGATCCTTGCTTTGGATGGCTTTCCACTCATCCAGGGTCATTTCCTTGGGGCCTTCTTCCTTAACTTCTTCGACCTCGTTCTCCCTGCAGTGAATTCGTGGAGATTATGATCACAGCTAAGCATTTACACACCCTGGATACAATTTCAAAATCAGCTGCTGGCTGGTACCAGGTTAGAAATTGAACTTTGTTGAGGATTTAGCAGTTAAGAGGTGAAAATATAAACACTCACTTCCACCACAGGAAAATTCATCTCCTTTACAGGGAGTGCCAAAAAAATTACAGTCAGCCACCTCTGAGCACAGCAAAATGTTAAAATTAAAACTGACCCATGCCATCAAATCTCCACATTACTCTCAATTTTAGCTCCAAATCTGAAAGTATAACCTCTGTCATGACTTGTTTGGCGCTCCTTCCCCCCTTTTTGAAATACATCTCTCATAAACATTCCAGTCAAGGCAGTGAGAACTCGTTCTTCCCACAGTTTTTAAGCTTTTTAGTATTTTAAAGAACAGAATTTAAGCAGCTTCGAGTAATTTGCTTCTTTTGTTGAACCGAAGACAATTATTCAAATTTTAGTTCCAGCTACTTTGAAAAAAATAACAGCACCTTAAAAAAAATAACAGCACACACTTTATTTGTGAGATACAGCACCTCTACTTTGTGCCAAAGGTTATTTTAAAATAAAACACACAACCACTGTGCTCAATAACAGATCATATTCCAGCTGCTGGAAGCCTCTGCTCATTGTTCAGAGTGTTTATGCAGCTGATTTTCTGATTTATAGGAAACCAGTGTTGTGTATGTGCAGCAAAAAGATCATGAAAGCCTCAATCACAAAGGTTTTCATTTGGCAGCCATTGACTTTGAACAATCACGCAAAGGTTTTATGTCAAAATTACTGTATTTCAACTTTTTTCTCCCTGTGTAGGAGAGAAGGATTTTTGACATGGGATGTAATCAGAATTTGTTTTGTTCAAGGCAAGGATTTTACTGCAGTAAAACATCCTACAGTTCTGCTGAAACACTGAGGGGAAAGATCCACATAAAACCAGACAATTAAAGAGTCACCCAGGTGGAGATGCTTTTCTACACAAAGTTTTTAGTGAGGCAATCAAGCCACAGTAAACACATTAGGAGCCATTAGGAACAGGTATTTCAAAATTCTGTTTGACATTTTTTGAGTTCTCTACAAAGCCCCCTCCTCATTTTAAAACACAACATCAGTCACCCTAGGCTACCATGAAAATTTGGATTGTATTTTTACACCAACTCAGTATCAGTAGGGCTCCTTCTGCCTCTCTGGTTACTCTTTCACCCATGCAGCCCCTGGTTCCGCCTGTAACAGTGTCCAAGGGAGATGGGCAGAGATCCAGGTAACTCTGAAAACTGCCAGGAGAATGAATGAAAGATACAACCTTTCTCCTACAGCTCAGTCACACCCGCTCCAAGGCTGTCCTGGGAAACTGAGTTTAAAAAGTTGCCTCCCATTGGCATTTCTGTCCCATTTGCTTGGTGTTTCTACCTAGACTGAGCACAGATGCTTTTGGGGTTGGAATCTGGAGTTACAACCCCAGAACCCGAAAAAATGATTATTAATAAATAAATCTGGCAGAGCCCGCAGGACACCAAGGAATGCTTTAAAGACAACAATTTCCAGACAGGAGGGTTTAAGGAGACTCACTCAGCGGCACTGTGGATGATCTACTGCTAACGTGAGTTTGGCCAAAGAGGTGTGGGATTGAATAGCAGGGGTTGAAGGCAGTGCAACAGCCCCTCTGAAGCAAGGTGAAGGGGAGGGCTGGTACTCACTTATTTTCAGAATCAGCAGGCGGGTGCTCCTCTCCCTCTGGCGTTTCCTCAGTTACAGCTGACTGATCCAATTCACTGCAATTACATAACGTTGGGAGTTGGGGCTTTTTTACAACTTCATCCCTCTTTAAAGCCATGTGAGATTAACAATCAAGACCCACGGTGGATTTAGTGTTCCAATAAGGACTGGTGCTCTCTGTGCCTTTTAAATTCCTTGCTTTTCGTTTAACTAATGGTTTAACCCAACGCTTCCTAATCCCCCTCCTGAAAGGCTCCTCCTGTCCCCTTCCAACACAAAATGGATTTGGGCATTAAAAATAGATTTCAATGGGACAGCTGAATTTTACTAACACAAAACGCAACTTTTGATCCTGATCAAAATTTACTAAAAACAGAACAGTTTCCTTTTAACAAAGAATTGTTACAACACCAGCACAAGACCTCCCAAACTTCCCCAAAATTCTGGCTGAAAACAGCGGAGCTGTTCTCATGGCACAAGAAGTCGCCGGGGTTTTAAACCCTGCAGAAGCGTGGCAAAAATCACGCAGATCAAAGGCAAAAAGGCAGCTAAACCTGGGCATTCTGCAAGCCGTAATTAGGGCTGATTAACTCAGTGCTAACAGCTTTCTGAGCAACGAGGGGTCACTCACGTTAGCTCGTCTTTGACAGTTCCCCAGTTGTGCGAGCCGCTGCCACCGCGCTTGTCCTCGTGCTTTAGGCCGCTGAAATGTGAATGTGAAACAGAACTAACAAAACTGAGTTAACATTATAGTGTCCGGACACAGAGACTCAAAAGATCAATTTCAAACGGGGTTGGGGCGCAGGGGGGTCAGAGCGGTAAAGAGGAGCCAGAAGGGACAGGGGAGGGTCAGGACTCACGATCTATCGCTGCCGCTGTGTCTGTCGAATTCCCGTTTGCCGCGAGAGTCAAAGCCATCTCCTCGGCCCATCCCGCGCCCGCGCCCGCGGCCCCGGCCCAGGCCTCCGCGTCCACGCATGGGTCGGTCCAGGATGGGTCTGGCACAAACAGCCACAGGTCAGGGCTTCGCTCCAAAAACGGACAGCGTTTCACCGTCCTGTCCTCTCTGAGGATTTTTATTTACTGGGTTTTGCTCTGGTAATTACCGCTCGGAAGCTGGGTCGAGCGATTCGCCTCCAAAAACGTACAGCGTGTTTCATGGTGCTTTTCCTCTCTTGAGAACTTTATTTACTTGTTTTTCCTTTGGTAATTAGTTTGTGGCTGGGTTCAGGCTCTAATTTTAAAAAAGTCACTCCCCCATCCCTGGAAATGTCCAAGGCCAGGTTGGAAGGGTTTGGAGTAACTCGGGATAGTGGAAGGTGTTCCTGCCTGTGGTATGGGTTGGAACCAGATCACCTTTAAGGTCCCTTCCAACCCAAACCTTTCTGGGGTTCCATGATTTTAAAATCTGGAAACAAATGCTCAGGATTGCTGTTTCTTTGCATCTTCTGGCATTAATTCCAAAATTTAACCTTAGTATTGTGTTACACAATTAACTGATGCTAAAACTTCAACTAAACTCACTTTCATCCAGCTTACTTTTAAAAGGATTTTAACTTTGCAACTAAGACTTTAATATTTGAACATTACTCCAATTCTGGCTGCCTCACAATACTCGAGACAGTTTAAATTTCACGTAGATCCAAGATGGCCTCACCACTTCCAGGTCTGAAGCCAAGGTGCAAACACCTACGTGGACAAACTTAGGTGGCTTTAAGTCAGCTGTGCAGATTAAAGCCACAGCTGTAACAGCAAACAAATCTCCTCCTGCAGGAAACAGCTATGCTTGGGTTCCCCCCCGAGCTGTATGGTGAATATCTTGATTTGAACCATAATTCAGTTACACCTGATCACTCCCAGCCTAAAACTCCAGTTAAGTATGCAAACAAAACCACGGAAAAGGGAAGCGTTATCGTCTGCGGGACAGGAATTTAATCTTGATTCACCCAGCTTTTTCACCTGAGCAGCAGAAGGCTGGACAGCCCTGTCCTGCCAAAGCTAGGAAAGCTGTTTATCAGCAAGACAAAACTCTTACTTATCCACAGAGAACTCTCCTCCCTCGCCCTTCTCCTCGGCGGGTTTCTCGAAGCGGCGCTCGCGGGGAGGTCGTCGCTCGGGTCTCCTGTCGATGGGTTTGCCTTCGCCCTGCTGCTGCTGCTGCTGCTGCTGATCAGGCCTCCTGCCAATCCTCCTTATCCCTGAAACATCAGGCCAGACACATCAACGGCATGAGGAGTGCTGCGGGACAGATACCGACCCCCCCAGGCAAACAAGAGGGAAGAGAAGTTTTATTTCTGTGTAAACTGAGCAATTCCACTTCCACCTGACCCTTCTCAGCCACATTTTTACCCAGGATTTCAAACTGTGTTTGACTGAAAACTTAAGTAATCCTTGCTGAAATGACAGGGGCAACTTTCAAGCAAAGATCAAGGTAAGCAAGATTTTATTGCCTTTTTTTTTTTTTTTCTCTGAAAGGCGCTTTTCAGGTGAAACAAGTGGAGAACACCCAAATGAAGTGAGCATCACCCCGGTGGTGCTAAGACAATCCTGTGCTCCCCGAGTCAGTCATCCTGCGCTGCTCTGACAGCTGGACTCCACGATCCTGGAGGTGTTTTCCAAGGTGTGGTTCTGTTCTTGGAAACTCTTCTGGGCAGCAGTGCCACCACCTGCACCAGGTGTCACCACCTGCACCAGGTGTCACCTGCAGGCACTGCTCAGTGACCAGCTGGGGCCCTCACCTGCACGGATCCTTCCAGGCCAACGTTCTACAAAGGTTCTCCTCCCGGTGCACTTCTCAAAATAGCTAAAGAATCCACAGTGCCACTGAGCTGCCCAGCACCCCTCCTCCCTGCCCAGGCCTCCTGGAAGAGTTTTTACTGCAAATAAAAACCTCCCGTGGGCATTCCCTCCTTTACCAAGCCCTCACAGTTTTCTTCTCCACTCACGTCAAAGGCCTTGTTCGCTCCTCTTTAAAAGATGAGGACAAACACATTGCTGCTTTGTTGTACCACCTTCTTGACAAAACGCTGGCTCCAAAATCAACAAACCAGCTTTTAAATTCAAAGCTGATTTTTAAATTTTTTTTTTAATTTTTTTTTTTAAATTTTATTTTAAAGAACCAAGTTCCTGCCTAGCAAGCAATGTCAAACTTGGGTGGGGCTAGAGAAGTTGCAGTTGTAATGATATCCAAGCCAACACACCCAGATGAACAATGTCTCCCTCACCTTCCAAGCTGTATTTAACATGAAGTTTGCATGGCACACACATTCCCGACTCCCCGAGGAAACAAGGGGTTAAAGCCAGCAGCCTGCACTCGGAGAAGGGCTCTCCAATGGGGACGGGCATTCCATGTGAGGAGGAAAAGCAGGGAGAGGAGCAGGCATGCTGCAGAACTGGAATGGAACAGCCTCGGCTTTTGAATTTCGAGTTCAACGCCCTGCGCTCACAAAAACCCGGCTCCTGCTGAAGCCGAACCCAAAATACGAGTTATTTCTCAGCATCACCAAGCTTTGAACTGCTAATTCTGCAGGCAAATCACTCCCAGCCTCGTGGAGTAGTGGAACAGCTTAAAATACATTCACACAGGAAACAAACCCTGGCATTGAGCACCTTTATGATGCCAGAACTGCAAAAAAACAGCCCTGCACAAAAATAGACGTTTTCAAACTGGGAACTGACTTTGTTTACGACACTGCTACAGCAGCGGCCCGACTTTCTCTGTTTCACTACCACAACAAACCACGAAAATTGTTATTTTTCACACTGCTCTCGAAAAGATGTGAAAATCGGGAGGTGAAGAGGAGCCAGCCCTGCCCAAACCCCTCCGGTGATGCCAAAGACACTGCCATGTCCCAGGTGCATCCCGTGGGGACAGCACGGGAATGCTGCACCTCACTGAGGCTTCCAGGGGACACTGGTTTAGTGAACCGGGGCTCCGGACAAGTCATTGCATCCCTCACGCAGAAAACACTCCTGAATGTTAATGAGCAAGAGATCCACGAGCAAAGAGTGTTTCTAACACAGCTCCTAAATCTGTCTTCTCACGAGGCGCTTTCAAATTAACACTTATAACGCCCACTTTCCAAAACAACTAATAAATTAAAATCACTTCTTTCTTTCGCAGCGGAGGATCAGCATCGCTTTGTAACATGAACGCGGAAGCGTGAAGATGCTCTCAGGTAGCACCGTGCTCTGCGAAAAGCTGGCTGAAATCGCAGTTAACCTGTTACTCCCTTGCTCCCACGCCATGTGCTGTCACCACACGGTGATGCTTTTCAGGGATTCCTCTGAAGCTGTGACCCACCTGCCTCGGGCGCGGTGGAGCTGCCTGCCCGGGACGCCATGTGCCCACATCCCTCCCTATCCATGCGGGGCCCCGGCCTCCGCATTCCCAAAGCAGATCCTTCCATCTCTTTCCGCTTTTCATTTCTTTCTTTCCGAAGCTTTTCACGTAGGATGTCTCAGAAATTTACGGGAACTAAGAATTCATGCAAATTATTGTTTAAATATATATGGAAACAAGGAGATTGCCATGAAGGCTGTTTCGCTAGAAAATGACCCAAAGAGATTTTGGAAAGCCAGGGAAATTCCAGATATCCTGTCAAATCCATCGGACCGCCTGAAACACGAGTCAAGTTCAGGACACAAGGTTGGAAAGGGCTTGGTACAACCTGGTCTAGTGGAAGGTGTCTCTGCCCATGGCAGGGGCTGAACGAGAAGGGCCTTTCCAACACCATTCCAGGACTCCATGTGCCGGTTTAGATGGGAAATTGGAAAGGAATCGCTCCCTGGGAGGGTGGGCAGGCCCCGGCACAGGTTGCTCAGAGAAGCTGTGGCTGCCCCTGAATCCCTGGAAGCGTCCAAGGCCGGGCTGGACGGGGCTCGGAGCAGCCCGGGCCAGCGGAAGGTGCCCTATGGCACGGATGGCCTTTAAGATCCCTTCCAACACGAGCCACTCCACGATTCCCTTCCCCGCCGATATTCCCCATTTCGCGTTACTCCTCTCCCTCCCGCCGGCACCGAGGCAGCTCCGGGCGCCCCGCACGCCCGACTCCATTTTGCGCGGGACACGTGGGGCCAGGCGAGCCCGGAGCCGCCGCCACCGGCCCCGCGGGCGCCCCGGGCGGGCTCCCCGGGCGGGCTCCGCCATGCGCGGCCCCACGTGCGGCTCGGCCCTGCCCGGGCCCCCTTTGTGCGGAGCCGGCCCGACCCTCCCCGCCGACCCCGCGGCCCGCTCACCCTCCTTCCGCAGCGGCGCTCCGGGCTGGCCCCCGCCATCCTCCCGGCGGTCCCCGCCGGCGAAGGGCGGCAGCGGGTTCTTGCGCTCCTTCTGCGACTCTCTGCGCAGCTGCTTGGCCGCGCTGCCCGCGCCGCCGCCGGCCTGGCCCGCTCCGCCGGCCCCGCCCGAGGAGCCGCTCTGGGCGCCCGCCGGACCGCGGGCCCCGCCGCCCGCTTGGCTCCCGCCGCCGCCGCCGCCGCTCTCCTTCCTCCGGCTCTCCGCCGCGCGCAGCACCTCGAAGGGGTCGGACTCGTCATCGAAGAGCTGATCGAAGCGGTTGGTGACGACGCACCCGAAGCCCTCCTGCAGGTGTCCGGGCATGATGGGCCCCCGTCGGCGGGATCCTGCGCGGATGCTACCGGGCCCCCCGCGCCCTGCTCGCTGCCGCACAAGATGGCGGGCCCTGAGGAGACGCGCTTCTCTTCCGGCGCGGCCACATCCGGGCACCTCCGCGGGGAGGGCGGGCGGGCGC
The DNA here is from genome assembly GCF_015227805.2 of Hirundo rustica. NCBI lineage: Eukaryota > Metazoa > Chordata > Aves > Passeriformes > Hirundinidae > Hirundo > Hirundo rustica. The sequence goes on along the minus strand of NC_053458.1, from coordinate 1,142,139 downwards.
TGCAGCGCCGCCTGCGGCCACGCCGCGAACCGCCGCGCGCATTGTTGTGAGGCGGGCAAGGGATTTCCCGCCATGGCCTCTACCATCGGCGACAAAGGGGGGGAATCGGTCGACGGGGGACGCGGTGAGGGGCGGAGCTCAGCACCGCGCCCCCCCCGCCTCCCCCGTCGACCCCCGCGCCTCTCTCGCCGATGGTACCTCCCGCGTGTGGGCCCCCTCAGAAATAAAACCTGAATAAGGCGGAATTAGCAGATTTGCCGTTATTAACTGATAAAAGTTGATTTCCAGGCGTCGATCTGAAAGTGCTAACAAGATTTCCCGCTTTCGTGGGCATTTCTGCTCACCTAATTAGCGGACAGGCGTAGCAGGCAGTGTCAGGTGGAGGTGGTAGATGTTTGCGGTATTAATACATACTAACATACTAATAATATAGCAGTATACAGTATACATAAATGCTGCATAGCGGCATATATAATAACATGAAATATACGGTATATTATAATACCTATGGTAATGTATACAGTAACATAATACATTATGCATAATGCATAACATGCAATACACACTTAATAAATATTGTATTATATTAATTAATACTCATATACTGATGTAACTATATGTCAGCATGCCACTATTATAATATTGATATGTTGTTATATATATATACACACACACAAGTATCTGATTTTATCCAAAAGTCACTGTATCAAGTGATAGATATAAAAAATAATATATCTATAAAACATAATAAACAGGCACAGATTGGACATGTCCTTCAAAACACAATTTGATTGCTCACAGTTTACATCTCTAAGTCATCAGAACATTTTGGCACCTGTTATAAAATAAACTGTGCGCTCAGCAAGGATGTTATTTCCAATATTTGCTTTGCCCGCTCCAAGAAGCCTGAAATAATTGCTTTAAAAATTAATTTAATTACATTCTTTCCGTTCTTGAATGCGCATTGCTCATAAATCCAAGACTCAACACCAACTGGTTTGGAAAACCCCATAGTTTAGTTTCTTCAAATAAAGGAAAAGATGTTTGGTTTCGTGGATTGTTGTTCGCAGTATTTCCCTGCAGTCCCACAGCTCCCCGTGCTCAGGTTTCGGGAGGTTTTTGAGGAAACTTCTCCTGCCGTGACTCTGAGGGGGACTGGAGCAGCTCCCCCCACTTCTTGGGCTGTGAATAATCGCCATAAATTATACCCCAAGAACCGAAAACATTCTCTTCTCGAAGCCTTTTAGGGATGAATCAAGCGGCACCTAATTAAAACCCGGCGTGGACGTGCCGACGATTCCAGGGAAAGCCCGGACAGCCCGTCACACGCTCCGAGGCCGCGTTGCATCACGCACACGTTTTGCGAACAAAACACGAACGGTTCCCGCTCCCATCCCTGACGTGCTTTTGCCAGATGGCACCGGCAGCTTTATGGGAGCGGATTTGCTCACGGAAATGGACCGCCTGTCTCCGAGGGCTGGGATTTGCAACTCCAAGGGGAGCCACGGCATCTGCCTTTTGTTGCTTTTGCAGGGGCTGTGCGCGTCCAGCTCCCCTGTGCTGCTGATGTACGCTCAGTATTCCAGAGCTTTCCAAGTGCTGACACGGCGTAAAAGGTTTGGGGTGACACTTTGAATTAAACGCGTGCCAAACACGGCACGCGGGGAATGACTTCCCACTGCCAGAGGGGAAGATAGATGGGAAATGGGGAAGGAATTCCTGGCTTTGAGGGTGGGGGGACCCGGGCACAGGGAAAAGAAGCTGTGGCTGCGCCTGGATCCCTGGAATGTCCAGGGGTAGTGGGAGGTGTCAGCAGGGGATAGAACCGGATGGTCTGTAAAGCTCTTTCCAACTCAAACCATCCCATTCTCCTATGAAAACAGACTCCAAGTATTTAACACAAACAGGGAAATCAATCACCACGGGAACACAGTTACGGGAGCTGAGCAGGGAGCGGGAACTGCAGCCTGCAGGAAGCTCCAGCTCCGCTCTGCACTGTCACACGCCGTGCTTGCAGGTTGCTGCTCGCATTGAAACGGCCCCACGATCAGCCACACGGGTCAAAAGTCCAAAAGACAGCGTTGTCCATGAGTATAATTCACAGTTCCCAGGCACTTCTGGCCTGGAGACAGCATTACTTTTCCTAACATTAAAAAAGGGTGTTTAAAATATTTAAACTGTAAGGAAGATCAAGGGAACCAAGGGAAGATCCCGGTGCTGTAACCACACAGGAGTGGTTGATCATGTGAAGGACCGGGACAGGACAGAAGTTGCCTGTGTTTAGGCCTAATTTGAAAAGCAGCACATTAATTGTGCACATTGAAATTGCTAAGTTTTCCCCAGTGGACAGGAGTCCCAGCCCACACTGGATCGGGACACAGACCACACCAGCCGAGGGAAGGACGGATGGCGAGGTCTGCACTCATCAGGCACCAGCAGACAGCGAGGGAGTGATTCAAAAACGCACAGAGATCTTCCAGGAGCCGCCACCAAAAGCTGGGCTGGCTTCTTCCATCCTCCTGCACCACAGAGGTGTGTGTTCTCCCTTCCCCCTGGAGCAAACCAGCATTTCTGCCAGCCAAAGGAGCAGATTCCCAGGGCTATTTCTGGCCGGGACACGCAGCGCTCCGTGGCCTATGGATATCTCACCTAAGGAGCTGCTCCCGAGCTGCTGCCCAAAAGAGGCCCGGAGAGCCTTCGGACACGCTACACTCCTCTGCAATTCCCAAGCTTTGCCAGCAGCTGTCAGCTGCCTGCTTAATAAGCAGGAATAGGAAATGCAGCGAAGTTCACAGCAGGGGAAAAATATTTCCAACTGGGTCCTCGCTCCATTCCAAAACCATGGTGTTCCTGATTTTTGACTTTGTAAATTTGGTTTGTGGGGTTTTCTGTTATTTCACTGTCAGCATAGACAGTATGTGGACAAGGAGGATGTTGCTTGGAGGGTTTTTTTGACATTAATTTTCCATAATGTTGGACTCGATGATCTTGGAGGTCTTTTCCTACTTTAATAGTTCTGTGATTCTAGGCCACAGGAAATAGAGGGATTGCTTCCGAATTAAAGCCAAGTACGGCCACGACTTCTGAGTATGAAAAAATTCACATACATCACAGAGAAATGTAGCAACTTCTCAGCTTGCATCCAGACATGGGTCCCTTCTGAGAAGAGCTCCCAGAATTAACCAGCACTGCCCAGCTGGACAGCAGGAGCGAGCAGGAGAAGGCAGGGCTCACGAGGAGATCCACGGTCTGCAATGCATGTCTTCATCCTCCCACATATTCTGCTCTCTTCAGCACATCGCTAGTTGTTTTTTCATTTTTTAATATGGCAGAAAACGCAGCATTTTCATCACGAGGAGGGCTGTAAACATGTGAATAACAGCAGTATTTCCACCCTAAGTACGTGCCGTTAAAAACGCCCTCCCACAGCATCGCTCTGTGCTTTAAAATGTGCACAGACAAGCGGAGCAAATCACGCAGACACAGAACTTGGCTTGTAAATTAAGGCAGACTAATTGAGCTCTGCCTGAACTTTCTTCCCCTGAATCCTAAACAACCTGCCAAGCAAGCGTTCTTCCTTGGAGCAGCCAAGGTAAGAGGTATTTTTAGTTTGGAGAAGCAGCACTGGAGCTGCACAAAGCAGAAGGTCGGGTACACCAAACACTCCTCCTGCCGCTGCTATTTCTGGGAGCTGGGCTGATTCCTGTGAGCTACGCTCCAGCCGCCCCTTCCCTGGCTCCCAGACCTGAGGAGTGCCAGGAGGGGCTGGAGGATGGAACCATGGAGTCACAGGGTGGGTTGGGCTGGAAAGACCTAAAAGCTCATTCCATTCCACCCCCTGCCATGAGCAAGGACACCTTCCACGAGACCACAGTGCTCCAAACCTGGCCTTGAACACCTCCAGGGACGGGCACACAGGAGCCTCCTTGGCTGCAGCGATCAAACACCTCCCTTGGAAAACTGCCCTGGAGGAGAGAGGCTTTGCCTTCCTAATCTGAAAAGATGCAGAAGAGGAGAAAATTATGTTTCCCCTCCCAAGAAGCTCAGGAGAGCTCAGGCAGGCTGGGATCACAGCGCTGTGGGACCAAGGGGAGCCTCCACATCCCAGCACCCATCGCTGCTGGGCTCAGCTCCTGCGGGGCACCAAGCCCTCCTGCCCCAGCTCCTCCGGCTGCCACCCCCAGCACCCACAGCAGCTCTTCCCAGGGCCATTACCAGGGGAAACTAGGGGCGAAAAATTAGGAGGTGTCTCCACGAAACGGCCAAGGGCCAGGAGCCGCAGCGCTGAGAGGACTGGGACGTGCCCGTGTGGAACCCGCTGGGCAGGCTGGCAACTGTCTGAGCAGAAATCTGCTCCTCCCTGCCAGCTCGAACTGCCTCTGCTTCCCGGGGCAGCTCCCGCCTCGCTGCCGCTGCCACGGCCCTTTGTGCCCGCTGCCACCTCCCACGCGCCCGCCGCTGGCACCGCAGCCCTGGGAACGCACCGGCGCCTGGAGCGGGGCCCGCTCTGCCCGGCAAAAAAAGCAAAGGTGCCGTGCTTTTTTCCCCTCGTGTCGCTTTATTTCTGGCTGGCCGCGCTGGCGTGGCAGCCCCGTGGGCGGTAGGAAAGGGAACACGTTGAACCGCGGCGTGGGGCAGCCCACGGCCGCGTGTTCGGCGTTGGGAGCTGTGCTTCTTCCCCCGCTCCAGCCCCACCGCCCGTCCTGGAGCAGCTCAGCCTCCTGCTGGCCCTGACTCACGGCCCTCGGTGCTGGGGGAATCAGGTCCCGGAGAGGGATGCGGGGGTGCCTGCGGTGGCGGGGACTCTCTTGCACATGGAAGCTCCAGGACCTGCAACAGCCATCTTGCAGCAGGCTGACTCACTGCCTGTTTCCCTGGTTTTTCTGAGTTTCTTCATTAGCCTTTTGATTTTCATAAATGGAGTCAGATCTTTTAGTTATTGTACAATATTAGAGCAGTTTTCTACCTTTCCCACAGATGTAATATGAACGAATCCTTTGTTTTTCATTCTCTGAATGAAAACCTGAAATTTCTAACCTGAAAACAATTGTAACTGACAATTGGCCTGGCCACTGAGGCTGAGGGGTGGAAACCCCAAAAAGCCAATCTTCTGCTAGACCCAGAAATGTATAAAAAGTAAAAAATAAACAAAGGGGTCTCTTTTTCTCTCCGCTCTCTCAGCTGGGAGCTGGTTCAGAAGGACCTCTGCCTTGCGAAATCTCTTGTCTGCATGTGACTGCTCTGTGTGTCTTGGTGACAACTGCCCTGTATCCTGAACGGACAGACAGCCAAAATCTGGGCTATCATCGTCCCTGGGGCACTGAAAACCTCTGGGGTACAAGTGACAGCGTGCCCCACGGTGACACTGTCACCAAGACTGTCCAGGAGACCCTGATCCAGTCACAGTTCCCCTGGGGAAAGCGACGGTGGGGATGGAGCTGTGCTGCCTCCAACCCTGGCAGCCCCGAGCCCGGCTCGTTCTCCCCACGCTGAAAACCAGCCCGTCCTGTTTGTGCACCCTGCTCCCAGCGGGATGGCCCCGGGGTGTGGAGGGAGGCCAAGGCAGCCGGGCCAAGCTGCTGAGCCGGCAGCTCCGCCGGATCCGCGGGAATTGCTGCGGAGCTGGAGCGGGCGAGAGCACCCTGAGTCACCCCACATCCACCCTGCCCGGCGTGGGGCTGCCGAGGGGCAGTGCCCACCCTCATCGTCCTCACCCTGCCTGCTCACCCTCATCATCCTCTTCCTGCCCGCTCACCCTCACCCTCACCATCCTCAGCCTGCCGCTCCAGCGGCTGCGTGGAGAGCAGAGTTCATCTGCCACACAAATAAAAACGGCCTCTGTGTTCCACGGAGCACAACGCAGGGCAGGAACGAGCGTAGGTTTGTTTTGGGGCACGGCCAAGGCAGGGCTGAGCTAAGGAAGACACGGTTTCCCACCTGGCAGCAGCGGGAGAGCGAGGAGCAGGAGCTTGGCCGAGCTCTTGGCTGCACCCGCTGAACCCCGAGCCTCGTGGAGCACAACCCATCCCGGGCCCTCCGGCACCCAAAGCCCTCCTCCCACGAGGGACCTTTCCCAAACACCACCCAGCCCCTGTGCTTGGTTTTCCTTGTCCCTGCAGATGCATTCGGCGCAAAAGCGACCCGAGCCGAGCTCTCCGTGCCGGCGGCGCAGCCTGGGAACACCCAGCCGCCGCTGTTTGCTCACGGGGCAGGGCCCCCAGCTCTCCTCGCCCGGCCTGATCCTCCCGCCCGTTTGGGTTCTGGGAGGAGCCCAGCCCTGCAGGACCCCTGGGGAAGGGGGGAGATACCCCTGAGGGGTGTGCAGCGCACGGAGTGACCCCGACATCAGCCGCCCAGCGCTCAGCTGAGCGCCCCTTTTCCCTGCCGCGTGGACGGACACGGGCTTGGCGCAGACACCAGGGTCTCGGGAGGACTCTGGGGCAGAGCAGGAGCAGCAGCTCCCGTGCGGAAACCTCGCGTGTTCCGGGCTCCAGGGTGACGCCGGCTCCGCCACCAGCGCGGCGCCGGGTTTGGGCCGTGAGCCGGAGCCGTTCCTGCCGGAACCATCACGGACCAGGCCGGAACGCCCAGGCTGGAATTCCCAGGAGCCGAGCAGGGCAGGGCTCTGCCCACGTGCTGTTCCCGGGAGCCCCGGGTCCACGCGTGCCGGGCCGGAGCTGCTGCGGCAGGGAAATACAGGAACAGGCGGATCAAACAGGCCGAAAGGAGGTCACGGAGCTGCCTCTGCTGCTGCTCGCCGAGGCACCCACTCATTAGCGTGATTACAGGCACCCGGCTCTGCTAACGAGCGGCGTGGGCCGCCCGAGCCGCACGTCCCAAAGCGGCCCCGCGGCTCTTGTGGCACCTTGGGCACGGGTGGCGGCTCGGGAGGGGTCCCCACTGCTCCGGCCCCGCAAAGGGGACCCCGCGTGCCGGGATCCCAAATCCTGGGAGGTGCTGAGCACCCCGGGCAGGATCTCTGGGCATCCTTGGGGGGTAGAGCGCTTCCAGGCGCTTCCAGGAATGTTGGGGTGCAGAGAGCAGAATTTTCCATGGATGTTACGGGGGGATGAAGGGGCTGGAGCTCAGGGCAGAGCGCAGGATGATCGTGCAGGGGCTGGCTCTCCGTCACACACGGTCCCTGTGGCGTTGGCCTCAAAATGCCTGAGGAGGAGGTGCAAAGGCTCGGGATGTGTTTGGGAGAGCTCCTGCACGGGAAGTGAACCTTTGCCTGGATCCCACCCGGATCCCACACAGATCTCACATGAATCCCACGCGGATCTCGCCGGAATCCCACCCATCCCACCTGGATCCCACCCATCCTCCAAGATCCACCATCCCTCCTGGATCCGCCACCCTTCCTGGATCCCACCTGGATCTACCATCCCTCCTGGATCCACCATCCCTCCTGGATCCCTCCTGGATCCACCCTCCCTCCTGGATCTGCCATCCCACCTGGATCCCTCCTGGATCCACCATCCCTCCTGGATCCACCATCCCTCCTGGATCTACCATCCCTCCTGGATCTCCCATCCCTCCTGGATCCCACCTGGATCCACCATCCCTCCTGGATCTCCCATCCCTCCTGGATCCCACCTGGATCCACCATCCCTCCTGGATCCACCATCCCTCCTGGATCTCCCATCCCTCCTGGATCCCACCTGGATCCGCCATCCCTCCTGGCCCCTGGGCTGCAGGCACAGCAGACAAACGAAGGATGCTGAGCCCAGGGCCCTCAGTGAGACCCCTCCCCATGCCGAGGGTTCAGCCCTGAGTGCCTCAGCCCCCTCGTGCACTGTCCCAGGGCCGGTGTCCCGCAGCTCCCCGCCGCTGTCCCCTTAGATAAGGACACGAAGGAGCAGGGAGCTGCAGGGCTGGCAGCTCTGATAAGGCGCCGCAGGGAGTGCAGTCCCCGGGCCGGTGGCACCATGGGCATCGTCCCCAGGCCGGTGGCACTGCAGGCAGCCCGTCCTGTCCCTGGCACGAGATCGTGGTCAAGGTCGTTGGATCGCAGGACGGTTTGGGCTGGAAGGGACCTTAAGGACCGTCTTGTTCCAACTAATTCTAATTAGAAAATTATGCATATTGAAAAAAAAAAAAAAAGTGGGTATATTCTCAAGAAAAACAAATCACCCTTGTCGGAGGTTCGTGTTAAAGGATTGGCCTGACAGGGGCTGCTTCAGAAAGTGGGGGCAGGTCCTCAACTCCCCGTGGCAGGTGGGAAGCGGTGTCACGCACACCCCAGTGACACGGTGACATCCAGGGACGCTGGGAGCCCCCAGCCCTGCTCCTGCCCCACGGGACATTGCTGCTCCATGAGGCCAGGCAGGAAGCAGCTCCCCTGCAGGTGCCCTGGGACACGTGCTGCTGCATTTTTCTGCTTCTTTCATCACCTCTAATTCCTCCTAAAGAGCTTCTGGGCTTGGGGCACAAACGCCACGTTCCCCCAGGGCTGCCCCGCTGTCTGCACGGTCGGACAGGTTTGGTGTGGAGATGCCACCAGGACGGGATGTCCTGAGCTCCATCCCACCCTGCTCCCGCTGCTCCTGCCGCTGCCTCCGTCCCATCCTCCCTGGGATGGTTTCTCACCCTTTTTCCTCTGGCTCTGCAGCCCAAGGTGTTCCCCGGGATGTTGGTGGCCCCCAGCAGAGCAGGGGGCTCAGCACCGACACCCCCCAATCCCGCTGCTCCCACCAGGCTCTCCATGTCAGGGTCCCGTGATTAAAGGCTGGGCTCACCGTTCTCTTTTTCCTTACTGCAAAACTACATTTGAAATAATAATAAAAACACCAATTCATTTTTCCTGCCCTGAGAGAACCGCGGTGTCCCGGCTGAGCTCCCGGCTGCGGCCGCCAGAGGGCACCGGAGCGACAGCGGCAGCGTCCGCCGGCTCCGTGTCCGTGTCCGTGTCCGTGTCCCTCTGTCCGTGTCCCTGTCCGTGTCCCTCTGTCCGTGTCCCTGTCCGTGTCCTCATCCCTGTCTGTGTCCTCATCCCTGTCCGTGTCCTCGTCCCTGTCCGTGTCCCTGTCCGTGTCCGTGTCCCTGTCCGTATCCTTGTCCCCATCCCTGTCCGTGTCCGTGTCCCTGTCCGTGTCCGTGTCCGTGTCCCTGTCCGTGTCCCTGTCCGTGTCCGTGTCCCTGTCCGTATCCTTGTCCCCATCCCTGTCCGTGTCCGTGTCCCTGTCCGTGTCCGTGTCCGTGACCCTGTCCGAGTCCCTGTCCCTGTCCGTGTCCGTGTCCCTGTCCGTATCCTTGTCCCCATCCCTGTCCGTGTCCGTGTCCCCATCCCTGTCCGTGTCCGTGTCCCCATCCCTGTCCGTGTCCGTGTCCCTGTCCGTGTCCGTGTCCGTGTCCCTGTCCGAGTCCCTGTCCCTGTCCGTGTCCCTGTCCGTATCCTTGTCCCCATCCCTGTCCGTGTCCGTGTCCCTGTCCGAGTCCCTGTCCCTGTCCGTGTCCGTGTCCGTATCCTTGTCCCCATCCCTGTCCGTGTCCCTGTCCCTGTCCGAGTCCCTGTCCGTGTTCCTGTCCCTGTCCGTGTCCCCATCCCTGTCCGTGTCTGCGTCCCTGTCGGTGTCCCCATCCCTGTCAATGTCCCTGCCCCGTCCGTGTCCCCAACCCTGTCCGTGTCCCTCTGTCCGTGTCCCCATCCCTGTCCCCGTCCCTGTCCCCGTCTCTGTCTGTGTCCCCATCCCTGTCAATGTCCCTGCCCCATCCGTGTCCCCATCCCTGTCCCCGTCCCTGTCCCCGTCCCTGTCCGTGTCCCCATCCCTGTCCCTGTCCATGTTCTCATCCGTGTCCATGTCCGTGTCTGTGTCCGTGTCTGTGTCTGTGTCCGTGTCCCTGTCCGTGTCCCTGTCCGTGTCCCTCAGTCCCTGTCTATGTCCCTGTCTGTGTCCCTGTCTATGTCTCGGTCCCTGTCCAAACTCGGGCAGGGATGCTCCAACCCCATCCGGCCTGGCCGTGGGCACTGCCAGGGATCCAGGGACAGCCACAGCTGCTCTGGGCACCTCTGCCAGACACTGACTGCCCTCCCAGGGAACAGTTCCTGATTCCCAATCTCCCATCCAGCCCTGCCCTCTGGCCCTGGGAGCCATTCCCTGTGTGCTGTCCCTCCATCCCTTGTCCCCAGTCCCTCTCCAGCTCTCCTGGAGCCCCTTTAGGCCCTGCCAGGGGCTCGGAGCTCTCCCTGGATCCTTCTCCTCTCCAGGGGAGCACCCCCAGCTCTCCCAGCCTGGCTCCAGAGGGGCTCCAGCCCTGCAGCAGCTCCGGGATCTCCTCTGGACTCTCTCCAGCAGCTCCAGCTCCTGCTGCTGTTGGACCCCAGGACCGGAGGCAGCTCTGAAATAGGGTCTCATAAGCATTACATACATTTTTTTGTTATATATTTTGCTGTATATTTTTAAATCTGCTCTCAAATAAACACCTCCGTTTCATTTTCTCTACTGCCATGACCATCAAACTCTGGGCTCCAAGGTCCTTCCCCTTTGCTTTCCAAACACTCTCCCCACTCCCTGCATTTACAGGGGACAAAATGAATTCAGGTTAATGATTTAACGTCCCCCCCCCCGAGCTCCCCACTGCCCAGGGAGCCCCAGTGGAGCTAACTGTGACTGGAGGCTGAACCACCCCGGTCCCCTGACTCCATGTGCACGGCTGGGAGCTGGTTTGGGGAGGGTCCAGCCCTCCCTCCGCTCATCCCGGCGCTCTCCTGCATGCACAGGGACAGCAAAGCTCCGGGAAACAGGACGGAGGCCGCTGGCTGTCTGCAGCACGGCACAGGAAGGCGATTCCTCGTGGTCTAGGACAGCGCTCCCTCACTGAAGCGCGCCGCTTTATGGCCCCAAGCTGCCATTAAACGGACAAAGTTTGTTTTTATTTTACTGCAGCTCTCTCCGTCCCCGTCCTGGACTTTGCCCGGCGCGGGTGATTCCCACCGGCCCCCAGGGCTGCCACGTGTGCCCGGCACGCAGAGGGTGGGAAAACGCCTGCTCCTGCGGGGAGAAGGGCTGGAGGGATGCGTGCGGGGCCAGGGGTGGCAGGCAGAGGGGATGTCCCTTCCAGGAGCAGCACGGGTTCCTGCTGCCCTGAATTCACTGCTGGGAGCCCAGCAGGGACCGGCTGGGGCAGCACCTCACGGGCTGGGGAAGGAGAAGACATTCCAGCAGCTACTCAGGGTGGTGATCCATAAAATCACAGAATCCTGGAATGGTTTGGGCTGGAAAGGACTCATCCAGTCCCGCTTCCCTGGGGAGCTGGCAGGGACACCTTCCACTGTCCCAGGCCGCTCCAAGCCCCGTCCAAGCCGGCTTTGAGCACTTCCAGGAACGGAGCAGCCACAGCTGCCAGGGTCTCACCACCCTCACAGCCAAGAATTTCCTCCTAATCTCTAATCTCCGTCTCCCCCTCTTGAGTTTAAAGCCATTAAAGCACTCCCAGGCTCCCACTTGTGTTCCCTGTTTGCAGAGTTCCTGCTGCCGAGCTGCAGCCAGGGAGATCCAGCTCCCTTCCAGCCGTGTTCCAGCACCACGGAGGGCGGCAGGAATGTGCTGAGTGCGGGCAAACGGGGCGGGATAAACACATCCCAGATCCCCCAATCCCCCAGCCCTGCCTCTTTTGGGAGAGGTAACCCCCGAGCCAGGAGCCTGAACTCCCGTGACCCGGGCGGTTGAGAAAGCTGCTGGCAGCGTGCCCAGCTCCAGAGCCAAACCCAGCCGGGTCCGGGCTCCCCGGCTGCCCCGTGAGCTCCCTGGTCCGGCCAAAATCAATCCCTGAACGGCAGCAGGGGTGGCTGCAGCTGAACCCCGCTTTTAGTTCCATCGGGGATGGAGGAACTCGGAGGAAAACTGAGGGAAATGTCTCTTCTTGCTCTTGTTGTCGGGGTGGGGACACGGCACGGATGGTGCCAGGGCAGCCGGATCCTGGGGCAATCCCGGGCTCCTGCCCCGCTCCAAGGGGAGGCAAAGCCAAAGTTTCCTGGGTGCCAGAGCTCGGAGATCCGCTCCCGCCCCGCTCTGGGAAGGTGGATGGGCCTGGACACAGCTGGGGCACCGGGGTCAGCTCGGTGACACGGAGCTGGTGGCACCGGGAGAACAGCGACCCGGACCAGAGGCCGGCCCTGGAATGTGCAAGCTGGCGTTTGCTTTGCAGCAGCGCTCTCTGCCCTGGGCATGCAGCGGATCCAGAGGGGACTGGGAGCGCTCAGCGGCCCCGGCACAGCAGCGTGGGGGGCTCGGGGGACGCGTGGGGTGTCCCAGCAAACGGACACGGGATTTTCCACAGCAGCGGGGCGGTCAAGGGGCCAGCGGGGCTGGCCCGAGGTCCAAGGGAGCGGATCAGGGACACCCAAACCAGGCACAGCACGGAGCCAGGGGGAAAGGGAGCAGAAGCTCCTGGCACTCCTCGGGGGCTCAGGGGCCGGGACCACCCGGAGGCAGCCCCCGGGAAGGGCCCTGGCCTCCTGCCGGCCGCGGCTTTGTCACCTCTCACTGGCGCTCTTTGATGGTTGGTCTCGTTCCCAAAAATCTGAAATTAAACGATTTGATGCTTTTGCGTGCAGGAAGCACCCCTCCCTCCTCCAGTCCTCCCCAGGGCAGCTCCCACCGAGGGCTCCAGCGGGCACCTCCCACTCCCTGGGGTTAACCCATCGCTCTCCGAGCTGCCTCCCACCACGGGCAGCCCAACCCCGCAGGCCAGAGAACATTTGGGGTGAGGATCTGCCCAGCCGAGCCCCTTGGCCGAGCCCGAGCCCGACCCAGCTCCCGACCCCCGACTCTGCCGAGCACGGAGGGGAGGGCAGGCACAGCCTGGAGGATGATGAAAGTCAGGATTAAAGGCCGGGGGGGGAGCAAAACACCCCGGCCGCTTTTGGCAGGCGATGAAAGGAGGGTTTAGCAGCAGCTGCCAGCTGGGAGCCGACGGAGGGACAACTGCGGGTCCGGCTCCGTCCGGGGCTGCCCAGCCACGGCACATCCCCGCCACGGCCACCCACTGTCGCTGTCACCGTCACTGTCCCCGCAGCTCAGCCGAGACACGCGGGCACCTCCCGGGCTGCTCTGGGAAAAGGGAGAGCCAGGAGAACAGCTCCCAGCCGGGAAACCCGCCGGGAAAGCGCAGCTCCAGAGCATTGCCTGCCGGCTCCGGGAGCTGCCGCCGCCCAGGAGAGAGAAAAGAGGCTTCAGCTGCTTCCCAGCTGCCTCCGGGACCGATTTAGCTCTGGGGCCGGCACAGATGGGGCTGCGGGGCCGGAGCCACAGGCGGAGCCGGAGCCTGCAGTTGCTAATAGAGATACAGCAAATTAAGCGAACTTAATTCGGAGGGTCACCGCACAATGCTCCCACCTGTTTTGCTGCGCTCCGGCCATCTGCCACCCCTCCACCTGATGCAGAAAGGGCTTTTTCCCCCCTTTCTCCCGACACCGTGGGCTCCGTTTAGTCGTGTCGGGTCTCATCAGGCTGCAGGGCAGAGCCGGGCCGGGGGGGCATTTGCAGAACAAACCCCTGGCAGGGGGTGCAGAAATCACAGCCCGGGGCTACGGAAATCACCCTCTTTATTCTGGTGCAGAAACGCTCTCAATACGTCCCTGGAGTGTTCCAGGTCGGACAGGACTTGGAGCAACCTGGGATGGTGGGAGGTGTCCCTGCCATGGCAAACAAAACGACCCCTGTGAGGTCCCTTCCAACCCCAACCACTCCAGGATCCTGTGATATCTCCTTTCCCAAATTCAGTGATCCTGCAGGAGGTGCACGGAGCCCGGCATCACCCTGCACACTGTGCTTCGGCAAACACTGCCGTGGAGAACGGCTCCTGGTGTCGAGGAGCGGGAGGAAAACACTGACACAAGTAAAACTTGAAAGCACACGCTGGCAAAATCTCCGTGAGGGACCACCAAGGGTCCCGAGTGCAGCCCTGCTCCGTGGAGCCAGCCCACAGCCAGGTTGGGAAGGAGCTCTGGCAGTGGCCGAGGGAGGATGGAGGGGTTTGGGTGCAACAGCTGAGAAAGCTTTGACACAGCAGCCGTGAGCAGAAATCCTCCCCGGAGCTCTGCAGAGCTGACACGGGACATCTGGAGCTGGAGCAGCTTCCCGGAGAAGCACCAAGTTCTTGGAAATCCGCAGAGGGAGAGATCACAGAACCGCAGACTGGTTTGGGTTGGGAGGGACCTTAAAGTTCACCCAGTGCCAGCCCTGCCCTGGGCAGGGACACCTTCCACCGTCCCAGGCTGCTCCGAGTGTCCAGGGATGGGGCAGCCTCGTTGCTGCCCGTGGCAAACATTGTCCCTGTGTTTGGAGGTTGGTGAGGCTCCTTGGGCACAGCGGAGCTCCCTGCAAGGAGCACGGCGAGAGTGCAGCCCTGGGGAGACAGAGAGCAGAACCCATCAAAGGAAGGGATTCTGTCCTGTTGCCCCTCTCAGCAGCAGGAGCTGGAGCTGCTGGAGAGTCCAGAGGAGATCCCGGAGCTGCTGCAGGGCTGGAGCCCCTCTGGAGCAGGGCTGGGAGAGCTGGGGGTGCTCACCTGGAGAGGAGAAGGATCCAGGGAGAGCTCCGAGCCCCTGGCAGGGCCTAAAGGGGCTCCAGGAGAGCTGGAGAGGGGCTGGGGACAAGGGATGGAGGGACAGCACACAGGGAATGGCTCCCAGGGCCAGAGGGCAGGGCTGGATGGGAGATTGGGGAATCAGGAATTGTTCCCTGGCAGGCAGGGGCTGGCAGAGGTGCCCAGAGCAGCTGTGGCTGTCCCTGGATCCCTGGCAGTGTCTCAGGATGGGTTTGGAGCCGGCCGCTCCCGGTCCCGGTCCCGCTCCCGATCGCTCCCGGCGGGGTCAGGCCCGGGGTCGCGCCCGGCGGCACCTGGGGCGTGGCCTCATTTGCATGAACCAATGGGAGCGGGGTATGCAAATGAGGGCGGCGCGGGTTGGCCGGGGCGGGCGGGGCAGCGCGCGCGGGGCGCCTTTGTCCGGCACAGGCGGCGGGGCCGGAGCGGCCGGAGCGCGGCCGTGCCCGGTGTCCGTGCCCGCTGTGCCCGCTGTGCTCGGTGTCCCCGGTACCCGCTGTCCGGCACCGTCCCTGCCCGGTGCCCTCGTCCCCGTGATGACTCTGGAGGAGCTGCCCGGGGAGCGCCGCGCCGCCGGGAGGTGAGGCCGGAGCGGGGGGACACGGCGGTGGCCGGGCGGGGAGCGGCGCGGGGTGGCCGGTGACGGGCGGTGCCGCGTGTCCCGGCGCAGGATGGAGCAGGCGGGGGACGCGCTCGAGGAGGTGCTGAGCAAGGCGCTGAGCCAGCGGAGCCTCACCCTCGGCGTCTACGAGGCGGCCAAGCTGCTCAACGTGTGAGTGCCCCCCCCCAGCCCCGTAGCACACCCCGGTTCCCCGTGCCCGGTGCGCCCGCGGTGACGGCGGTGCCCCCGCAGGGACCCCGATAACGTGGTGCTGTGCCTGCTGGCGGCCGAGGAGGAGGAGGCGGGGGACGCGGCGCTGCAGATCCACTTCACTCTGCTGCGGGCCTTCTGCTGCGAGAACGACATCAACATCCTGCGCGTCAGCAACCCGGCGCGCCTGGCGCAGCTGCTGCTGCCCGCCGCGGGCCCCGACCCGCCCGCGGACCTGCACTGCGTGCTCGTCACGGTGAGCCCGGGCTGCCAGCCCCGGGACAGCCCCCCGGGGACACCCCGGGGCCGCCCCGCCCGGGGCTCGAACCCGCGGCGCTCCCCGGGACACCGGCTGCCTTCTGCCCGCGGTCTGCTCCCATCTTCCTCCTTTGCTTTTCCCCTTCTTTCTCCTGTTGTTCTGTTTTTCCTTTGCTCACTTTTCCCCCCCTTTCCCCATTCCCTGTTTATTTTCCTCCTTTCCTCTTTATTTTTCCCAATTTCTTCCCCTCTTTTTCCCCGTTTTTCTTTCCCTTCCCCCCCCCCCTTTTTATCTCTCCCTCTTATTTTTTTTTTTCCCCTTCCCTCCTCTGCCCCAGAGTCCAAAGCTAAACTCCTCACATGCTTCCAGGCCTGACTTGTTTGTTTGCCTCGGCAGCAATTTAAGATGATTCACGCTCCTGCGCTTTTTTTTTTTCCTCCCCCCAACTCCAACCCCAAACACCTCCCGCCGCGCTCGGGTTGTTTTTTTGTTGGTTTTTTTTTTGCTGCCTCGCTGAAGCTTTTTTTTTTTTTTTCGCCGTCCCCCCTTTTTTCCAGAACCCGCAGGCGTCGCAGTGGAAGGATCCAGCGCTGAGTCAGCTGATGTGTTTCTGCCGGGAGAGCCGGTACCTGGACCAGTGGGTGCCGGTGATCAACCTCCCGGAGCGGTGACCCCCGGCCCGGCCCCGCCGCAGAGCTGCAAGGACTTTCCGCAGTTGCTCAGGAAGGAGGGAATTCCCTGCCCCGGCTCCAGGGATTCCGCGGGGAGGGGAGGGAGGAAAAATAAAAACCCAACAATAACAGCAAGAGGAAAAAAAAAAAAAAAAAAAAAAAAAAAAAAGATAGAAAATAATACAGCTCAAAGTGATGCCGTGGGGTGGGGAAGGGAGGGGGTTTGGCTGTTAGTGGAGCGATGTGTGGGGCTGGAGCCGAGAGATGCCGAGGGGAAAAAAACCAGGAATGAGCCCAGCCCGAGTGCCCAGAGCGCCCTCCCGGGAACTCCCCGCACTCTTTCTGTCCTTAAGTGCCACTTAAAGTTCCTGCTTTAAACACCTTAACGAGCAAACAAGGTTAATCGAGGCCTTTTGCCAGCAAAACGTTGTTGTATTTTTCGGGATGTTAATTCTCGCCTTTTTATGCTAAGATATATAATAATAATAATAAGTTATTTTCTGATATTGATGGAAAAAATTATTTATACTCGGAGGTTTGAGAACCGAAATGCCCTCAAGCAGTTGGTCTGCAACCACAAATCTTCTCCCAGCTGGCTGCAAAAGCAGCGCCCTTAATATAATCGTTTGAAATTTGAGTGGGTTTGGTTTTTTGGGGGGGTTTTGGTGTTCTTGTTTCATGTTTTGTTTGTTTGGTTTTTTTTTTTTTTTTTGAAATAAAGTGCAAAATCAAACCTTTGGCCCGGGTTTTTATTTCCTCGCTCTTCCAGGAGCGCAGAGGCACAAGGGCTGAGCGGCAGCTGCTTCCTTGTCCTGACCACGGGCAAGGTCCTGTTGTGCAGCTCCAGCGTGGGTTCATTCCCGGCCCCTCCCAAGCAATTAAACGCCAAAGCAGCCGATGTGCTGCAGGAAATGTTGGGAATGTTATTTATTTATTTTGCTTGAACGCTGCCACAACAGCGGCTAAAACAAAAAACATAATTAAAAAAAAAACCCAAAAAACAAAGGGGCTTTGCTGCCGAGGTTTCCACGCTCCCGTGGCAGCTGGGAAACCTGATTCCCTGGAGGAGCAAAACCTGTCCTGGAGTTTCCTCGCAAAGCCCTGGGATTTGTTTGCGCCCCCAGCTCGGCTCGGGCAGCTCCCAGTGCCAGGCTGGCACAGATGGCATTTCTGTCTGTGCCAGGGAACTCCACACCGCCCTGCTGCCGGCACTGTCCCTCCCTGAGGGCACCCAGCAGTGCCACGGGGTCACTCTGGCCCCAGCCCGGCCCCGGGGGGAGGCTGGACCTGTTCTGCCGCTCCTGGGGTGCTCCAGCACGAGGCCACCCTGTCCCTGTGTCCAGCCTGCCCGGGACGCTGCAGCAGCACCATCACCGGAATTCGTCCTCAGAGCTCAGATCCAATCCCAGCCCCTCTGGTTCGTCCCGATGTCGCCCCCAGCTCTGTCCCCACACCGCAGTCCTGGGGGCACCTGCCCCAGCACACAAATCCTCGTTTTCCTCCCCAAATCAGCCAGCTCGGACAAGAGGGGCGGCCCGGTGATGCACCAGGGTGGGCTCTCACCACGGGTTTCTCCCAGCACCTGTGGATGCAACGGTCTCACTTCTCCTTTTTTAAACAGTTCTACGAGGGCAGAGTCTGTATTTCCCCTGAATTTTACAATCCCTGCTCTTTCTGGGGGCGTCGATGGCGAAAAGCGAAGCGCAAACGTAACCACCGCGAGATTTCACCTGTCCCTGCGTGAAATGCTGTCAGATTTGGGCACCTGGGCGGGATCAGCACCCCGCCACAAGCTGCAGACACCCAGAACATCCCTGCAGCCACACCAGGGAGCTGGATTTGGGCTGGGAAAAGGGATCCCGAACCAAAACAAAAATCCCAATTTCTTCCCAGCTTCCTGGGAAAACAACCACCAACAGCAGCGGGCTCCTTCCCTCCCCCCTGCACCTCTGGGCACAGCTGGACTCCTCTCAGCCCTGCACCCCCACACCGAGCAATTAACAGAGCTCGTTAATTCCGACCGCAAGTCAAACGTGAGGAACGGACAGCAGCGAAAAAAAAAAACCAGTGCAGAGCCACAGCGTCGGTTTCTAAGGCTGCCACTAGGAAAAAATACTCCGGTTACAAAAATAATTTACAGGCAAGCACGGGATAAGCAGCAGGTTTCTCTGTCAGGCTGGCTTTTGGGAGCTCTGCCAAAGAGATTCTGTTCAACAAAGTGGAATTTACTTTTTTTTTTTAATCTGTATCAAAAGCGCGTCTATAATTTCACATAGAAATGACAAATGTGCCACGGAAATGACAAGTGGTTCATAAATCCTGCAAAGGCAGAAATGCAGCGTTATGGCAGATCAGGACATCTGCAGCCCACTGAAGTCAGGACTGCTTCTGACAGTCCTTCAAAATTTGCTGTTAATATATAAAGTTTATATATCTACACACACACACAGAGAGAAAGACTTTTTTATTATGTGTATATATAAAATATGTACTAGATGGAAAGGCCCTCCAATTAGAAATGCATAACCACAAGCTGGAGATAATTTGGCATTTTTCCCGTTTAAAAATGAATTTTTTATTTTTTTTTTTTTAAATAAAAATGAGTCAACTTCTGACTCCCTGCACAGAACCCAGCTGGGATTGGGAGCGAGGGCAGCGTTCCTCCAGCTCTGCCAGGGGCACTTCCAGCCTCCCGTTTTTTCCATTTCTTCGAGGGTGTGTTCTATACCAACACAGCTCTTTTCACTCGGGAAGAAAATGCAGCAGAATCCAAGCTGGAAATTCTGCTTTTCCAACTCTCAGAAAGCAGGGAAAGCATCTCTGATTCCCAGCTTTATCCTTTAAAAGCCCTGGGAAGGGAGGCCAGCGGGAGGAAGGCTGAGGCACAGCTCCCTGGAGCTCCCCAGCAGCTGCTACAATCATTTTGCAAGGTAGTTTTTGCTAGAAAATGCACTTTGAGCGTGCCTGTGCACAAACAGGTGCTGCCAGCACAGGCACAACCTCCAACCCCATCCCCCCACCCCCCCCAAAGAAAAAAATCCTTAATTTTAAAAAATGTAAACCCGGTGATTCCATCAGGTCTCTACAGCTTTGCGTCATCTGCAAAGCTCAGGCAACTTTGGTCGTGTTGGAGTTGGCAAACGCCAGCGGGAACCCCCCAGGCAGAGACCCCGGAGCCCATTCCCTCGGCCAGGAAAGACAGGGATGGAGTCAGAAACCTCCTAGGAGAGCCAGGGATCAGCAGGAACGCCTCGGGAAGCTCGGGGAACGGTCTGGCAGGGGCAGGGAGCAGGCGCAGGTACCTGGGGGAGTGGTGGTGCTGGGCCCAGCTGGGCCGGCAGGGGCTGGGCAGGAGGAGCTGCCCCTCTCCTATAACAAAATGCAGGTTTTCTTGTCCTTGAAAGGGTTCTCAGAAGCTGGAATTCCCATGAGCAACGGGTCCTTCTTGGCGTGCTCCTCGCAGTACAGCATGAGGTCCGCGGAGGCTTTGGACACCTGCAGGACGCGGGGGAAGAGCAGCATGAGACGGGGTTTTTCCATGGAAATGGGATGGAAATGCTGAGGGCAGCGAGGGAACCCGGTGGGAGGGGAGATGGATTCGTTCTGCAGGGCTCTGTGTGCTGGGAGTGAAGGCAGGGATGGAGCCCGGCGCTCTCTGGGGTCGGTGGTGACGCCAGGCAAAGGCTCCACCTGGCCCAGCGAACAGGAGGGGCTTCAAAATAATTCCAGAGGGGTTTTTAGCTCTCCTGGAGTGACAGGAAAAGGGGGAACAGCTCCCCACTGCCAGAGGGCGGGGTTGGGGGGGATACCGGGCAGCAAGAAGTGGATTGGTTTGGATTTGTTGAGCTTTGAGAGGGGGAAACGCTGAGCACAAAGACACAAACCACACGCACACACTCTGTTATCTCACCGTGCTACAGCTGGGAGGGGAAAAACCAGGAAAAGGAGTGGGAAGGAGGCTGTGCTCTCACCTTTATCCTCTCTATGGAGGCTTCTATCCTGAGCTGCTGCACGGTCCTGCGGGCCTGGGCGATGTTGTTGGTGGTGGTGGCTGTTTTGCCAGACATCTTTCAGTGGAGCGGGGAATTTCTGCTGGGAAAGGCAGGGGGTTGTTAGTCCAGAAGGCAGCACAGCGGCCTGAAGTGCTTTTAGGCAGAGGCACCCGCTGCACGCTGCAAAAAGTGATTTTTAAAAAATTATTGTTGTAACCAACGGGACCAATCAGCTAAAAAAGCAACTCTGGAAGTAAAACAGGCTCCAAAGAAAAGCAGGGAGCTGCTGTGCAGGTTTCTGACCTGTGGAACAGCTCTGGCCACGGCTTTGGGCACTTGATCCCCACATCTGCAGCTTCTCCTGGGATTCCAGGGCGTGCTGGAAAGCCACAACTCCCCTGTGAGCTGCACCAAGGAAGGGGACAGGGTCCTGGGCCCACCAGAGGGTGAAAGCAAGGACTGAATCATGGAATATCGAGGTTGGAAAAGTTCTCTGAGACCATGGAGTCCAACCATTCCCAGCAGTGCAAGGCTACCCTTGCCCCAGTCACAGGGATTTTAAATCCCTGCAGGGATGGGGACTCGGCACTGGAAACCCTTTCTGGGGTGAAGCGATATCCCAGGCTGATCCTCTACCCAGGCAGGCTCAGCCCTGAGTGTCCCAGGGCAGCTTGGACAGGGCTGGGAGCAGCCTGGGACAGGGGAAGGTGTTCCTGCCACGGCACTGGGTGGGCTTTAAGCTCTCTCCAACCCAAGCCAGCCTGGGATCCCAAATTATTGCGGTGTGTGGGAGTTATCCCAGCCCTGCCGTGTCCCTGTCCCGGATGGCAGCCCCCAGCAGGACTGTGCACAGCTCCAGGAGGGTGGCTGCCCACGGAGCTGTGCCCTCCTGGCCCTGCCGTGTCCCTGTCCCGGATGGCAGCCCCCAGCAGGACTGTGCACAGCTCCAGGAGGGTGGCTGCCCACGGAGCTGTGCCCAAACCCTCCTGGCCCTGCCGTGTCCCTGTCCCGGATGGCAGCCCCCAGCAGGACTGTGCACAGCTCCAGGAGGGTGGCTGCCCACGGAGCTGTGCCCTCCTGGCCCTGCCGTGTCCCTGTCCCGGATGGCAGCCCCCAGCAGGACTGTGCACAGCTCCAGGAGGGTGGCTGCCCACGGAGCTGTGCCCTCCTGGCCCTGCCATGTCCCTGTCCCGGATGGCAGCCCCCAGCAGGACTCTGCACAGCTCCAGGAGGGTGGCTGCCCACAGGGCTGTGCCCAAACCCTCCTGGCCCTGCCGTGTCCCTGTCCCGGATGGCAGCCCCCAGCAGGACTCTGCACAGCTCCAGGAGGGTGGCTGCCCACGGAGCTGTGCCCTCCTGGCCCTGCCGTGTCCCTGTCCCGGATGGCAGCCCCCAGCAGGACTCTGCACAGCTCCAGGAGGGTGGCTGCCCACGGAGCTGTGCCCAAACCCTCCTGGCCCTGCCGTGTCCCTGTCCCGGATGGCAGCCCCCAGCAGGACTGTGCACAGCTCCAGGAGGGTGGCTGCCCACGGAGCTGTGCCCTCCTGGCCCTGCAGTGAGCCCAGCCCGAGGCAGCTCCCTGACCTTTCCGAGCAGCTCCTGCAGGGTTCAGGTTTCCCTCAGCCAGCCCGGCAGCAGGGTTGGTTTCCAGCTGGAGCTCGTGCCAGCCCAAGCAGGCAGGAACAGCTTCATCCTGCTGAGTCCTTGCTTTGTGGGGACAGCTTTGGGCAGGGCAGGAAATGTCCAGGCACGGGAGGAGGGACATTCACTCCTCATGCTGGGTGTCACTAAAAAAATTATTTCCTACAGTGACTAGCAGGAGCATCGTCCTGCAGATCCAAACTTTGTCCCACTTGGCCTTGGGACACCTCCAGGGATCCAGGGGCAGGCACAGCTGCTCTGGGAATTCTATTCCAGGGAACAGTTCCTTCCCAATCCCCCATCCATTCCCTGTGTCCTGTCCCTCCAGGCCTTGTCCCCAGTCCCTCTCCAGCTCTCCTGGGGCCTCTTTAAATGAAAAATTAATTTTTTAAGCAGGAAACTCCAACAGGCACTACCAGAGCTGCTGGGTTCAACAGGGGCCCTGCCCATGTGCAGCTCCACACCCATCATCTCTGGGATAACCAGGAGCTGTTTCATGTGGACACAAAAAGCACAGATCCACCAGGAATCGAGCCCAAATTCCCAGCCCAGTCCCTGCAGTTTTCCCGTGCAATAATCCAAAACTGCAGTGGGAAAAACCCAGCGTAAAGCAGTTTATTTTTATCCAAGCATTTACTGAATGCAGCTCTGAGGGGGCAGCTCAGGAGTCGCTGATTCCTGTAGCTTTTGTACTGGTTTTTTTTTTAATAGGTTATAAAAGTTGCAAAATTGAAATATAAACCCTTCTAAGATAATAGATAAATTAAAGATTATCCACTCATTTAACTGGGGAAAGGCCACTCTCAGCCTTCCCTGCCCCAGCCCCAAAACCCCTTTTGCTACTGGAGCTGTTCAATTCTCTGGATCCCTTCCCACCCTACATGGATTGACCTCCTTAGGAAAGTTCCAGTGCTTATTTTCCCAGCTGCTGAGCTTTGTTAATAAATGAGATGTTTGGAAAAAAACAAAACAAAACAACCCAAACCATAAGATTCGAAAATTCAGTTGCTGCATTTGCCCATCTCCAAACAAACACGAGCTTTAACAGCCCTCCTAAGATTACTAAATCTCCTCTACAGGGAGATTTACAACAACTAGGTCAGCTCCCAATAAATCTGTTTTCCTTCCCAGTTCCTGGCAATGCACCCGAGCTGCTGCAGCCACGGGATTTCTCACAGGGCACCCTGGACTTCACAGAACTCCCCAGATTTAAACTGGAGGTGTCAGAATTCTGCAGAGCTCGGGGGTTCAGAGCCCTGGGCAGGGTTTTTTGGGGTGGGAGGATCTGCCAGGAGAAGTTGCTCCCTGCAGAAGTGACCCCTCAGTCGGAGAGGGCACGGCTCTGATTTCCAGGAAATGATCCCTGGTGCTCAGCCCTGAGATCCTCCCTCATCCCTTTGGGATCTCTCGTGTCCCAGCACTCACGGTTACAACCCCTCCTTCGGTGCTAAATGCACCAAAAACCAAAATTTTCAACGAGTTTGTCCTTCCACCACCTCAACCAAAACACGGCTGGTGATCCAGGCCAGGCTGGACAGGGCTGGGAGCAGCCTGGGACAGTGGGAGGTGTCCCTGCCACGGCAGGGGTGGCACTGGCTGGGATTTAAGGTTCTTTCCAGCCCAAACCATTCCAGGATTTTCTGGTGCCGTCTCCAAGCAGGAGGGGGTTCCCTGTGGTGACAAAGCCGAGCAGGGGCCCGCAGGACCCGGGGTGGTGGTGACAGAGATCCCCAAACCCCACAGCAGCTGCAGGCACGGCTGCAGCCCTCACTTGGGTCTGACTCACAGCCTAAAACGAGACAAAAGGGTCAGAGCCAGAACAGCCTCCCCTGCCAGGGCAGGGACACCTCCCACTGTCCCAGCCTGCTCCAAACCCAGCCAGCCTGGCCTTGGACATTTCCAGGGATCCAGGGGCACCCACAGCTGCTCTGGGCAACCTCAGGGCCTCCCACCCTCCCAGAGAAGAATTTCTGTCTCGTTCACCCGTGGAAAACTGAGGCCTGCAGAGGAGGATTCCCAAAGCTGCGCTTTGCCAGGGAAAAGACAAAAAAAACAACGTAGGAAACTTCCAGTGCAGTCCCTGCAGCCACACACCTGCGCTCTTCCCTTTCTTGAAACACCTGCAAACAGGTGGAGCTGCCCCTCTTCCACAGAAAAGAACCATTTTTCCTCCCAGGCCTTGCCCTATTTCTTTCCTCAGGCTTTAGGTTGCCACGCAGCAGATCCCCAGATCCGCCTGGGCTGGCTGCCAAACTCCAGCTCCAGTGGGATAATTAAACTCTGGACTGTCTTATTTACTCTCTTAGATGCGGGACTTGTGAAGCATCTGCCCAGTGGAAGGTAATTAAATCAGCACTGCTAAAGCAGGCCTGGGAATCTGCTGGAAATCCCAGCAGCTCTGCCTGGAAAACAGCTCCCAGTTTGCTCCAGTTGTGCAAAGCCAGCTCATACTGGAGCAGCAAAGCCCAGCCGGCAGCAGGATAAAGGCTCAAAGGTGTAACCTTTTCTTTGGAAATAAAGCAGATTTGGGGGTGAAATAACTCGAAAGTTGGATCAACAGAGCAGGCTGGGCAAAACACAAACCAACAGCAGGGACAACAACAGCACCTACGAGTGTAACACCCTGACAGCCCCTGGATTTTCAACCCCTGCTTCTCCAGGGCTGGCAGCAGGGATTTAAATTTCCAGCTCATCACCAAATGCAGGTTTCAAAGGCCTCTCCCTTTCCAGAGCCATTGGAGCCCTGCTGTGGAGGACGGAGCAGAGAGGTGGAAATGGAGCAGAGAGGTGGAAAGGTGCCAAACTCTCCAAGGAAACGGCAGGAAAAGGACATGGAGTGCTCCCAACATTCCCACTGACCCCGTCCCCCCTGGTCTGGGCGCCCTGCAGTCCCATGGGAAGGGTGGGAGCACCCCAGGGAGTCGCTGCTGCTGCAGGGAATCGATGCTGGAGCAGCTCCAGCCTGCAAATGTTTGGATGCTGCCGCCTGATAAACCAGAAACAACCACGGAAATTATCCCACTGTTGTTAAAAACACAGGAACAGGGGGAAAAGAGGGAAACAAGCAGCTGGACGAGTTCAGAGCTGCTGCTCCCAGCTCATTCCCAGCCCTGCGCTCGAGTTAAAGGTTTCAGTAATTCCACCGCAAGTGCTGCAGGTTTCCAAGTGACACCATTCCCAGCCCTGCAAATTCCCTGCTGTTTGCTGGGGGAGTTTTCAGCTGGATCTGGTTTGTCACCACCACTAACACAGGCTCTGGTTGTTGCTTCACAGCCCTGCCTGCAAAACCACTCTACTCCCTCCTCCCTGGCATCCTTCCACCATGCAAAAAATTTGGGAATAACACCAGCAAATCCCAAACCCAGCTGCCTCTTCTCAGCGACTCGCACGCCCCAGAGCTCACAGGAATACAAAAAAATAAAAATTTTGCTTCTGAAAATGGAGGGATTTGTCGGGCAGGAAGGTGATGGGAGGAGGAAGAGGGGATGCACGGAGTGGCACCAAGCTGAGGTAAATCCTTATGGAGAACAGGGAAAAAGATGCCCAAAGGCCCTTGGAGGGGTGGCAGAAGCAGGGGGCGATGGGGTGAGGTTTCCATGGATCCCCAGGGTGCTGTGCACGTGCTGCTTTCCCAGGAGCTCTGTGGCAGCGCGAGGCCCGGGGCTGCTTGGGACTCCAACTCTGGAGCTGGCTTTTCCTACAGGGCTCCAGGAGCAGGTTTGTCATGACTTGCAGAACCTGAAAATGCTCCCAGTGCAAGCCAGGAGGCCACTGCCGGCAGAAAAGGTGGGGGCAGGAATAAACAGCTCCATTCTGAGGGCTCACGGAAGCACAACCGGCTCCAGCAACAGATAAAACGATCCCACACGAGCACCACAAAGCCTCTGGAATTGTGACATTCCCTGGGTTTAATTTTTGGGTTTTTAGGCCTCCAGTGGAAGGATCTGTTGGAGGAATCTCAGTGTGCCTGCCTCTGTTTTCAGCCCGGGTGCTGCAGAGGATTTGGAGGTGCAGTGAGAGCTGAGGAGACCCCACAGATCCCAAAGATCGCACAGACCGCACAGACCTCAGAGACCCCGCAGACCCTGCAGACCCTACAGTCCCTGAAGACCCCAGAGATCCTACAGACCTCACAGACCCCACCGACCTCACAGACCCCACCGACCTCACAGACCTCACACACCCCACAGTCCCCGCAGACCCCACAGACCTCACACACCCACAGACCCCACAAGCCTCACAGGCCTCAGAGACCCCACAGACCCCATAGGCCTCACAGACCTCACAAGCCTCACAGACCTCAGAGACCCCACAGACCCCACAGGCCCCACAGGCCTCAGAGACCCCACAGACCCCAGAGCACAGCGGCCCCTGGCACAGGGTGACGCCGACACAGAGCCCCTGAGAGCAGAAGGTGGGAGAAAGGAGCATCCTGAAAACCTCCTGGAACCCCGATGGCCCTCGGGGGTGCTGCTCCTCCCTCAGCGCTGCCGGCCGGGGCCCCAAGGACCTGCCTTGCCCTGCAGGCCCAAGGACTTTGGAGAGGCCTTGGGAATGCTGGGCGCTTACTGAGAGTGGAAAAGGGCTGGCGTGGAGAGGGAGCAGCCCTGAGCTGTCCCCAGAGCCCTCGTGTCCCGTCCCCAGCTCCAGAACAAACCAGGGACCCGCTGTCCCGGCTGTCACCTTAATTAGGGAGCGCAGGAGCGAGGCGGGCACGTCCCACGCTGCTCCTGCTCCAACCGGTTGTCCCGCCGGGAGGAGGAAGGAGGTTCCAGCCCGACAGCCCCATCCCGGCCGGGCAGAGCTGCTCCCAGCCCCGGACATGCGGCCGGCCTGGTTTTTCCAGCGCCGGGAGCGGCCCAAGGGAAAGGCCGGGCTCTGCCGCTCCAGCGTGGGGCCGTGCTGACACCCAGTGGAAGAACCGGAGCTGGAATCTTTTCCTTCTGCTGAGCTGGACAGAGAATGGGAAGTGAACCGGGAAAGCAGCGGGGTCCTGCCCTCAGCCAGAGAACAGAACTGAGGGGAAAGTGAAGCAGGGATTGGAGATGCTTTGGGGACGTTCCTCTCTTTATGGAGCTTTTGTCCCATCCCTAGAAGGGTCCAAGGCCAGGATGGAGCAGCCTGGGATAGCGGGAGGGGTGGCACTGGATGGGATTTAAGGTCCCTCCCAACCCAACCCACTCTGGAATTTCCCGATCCTTATTCCCCACACAACGAGCAGAGTCACAAGCGGTGCAATATCCCACAGATTTCCACAGCACCCCGAGCCCCTGCTGCACTTTGCAGACTGAACGCAACATCCACGGCGCAAACTTCCCAGGAAAAATGGCAATGGGATCATCCACGAGCTCCCTGCTCCCATCACGGGAACCCCTGGCCAGAAGGATTTTTCCACACCCACCCCAAACCGAGCTGTGAGTAGCAGCTCCCTGGTTCCTGGCAGGTGAGAAGGGCTGGAGTTTTTAAACGGGGCTGGAGTTTTAAATCAGGTGAGATTTACAGACATGGCACAAATATTTTCTAGGCACTAGAAAAAGTTTGGGTTTGGTGAAAGAAAACAAGATCCTCCCCAGAACATCCATTTGTGATGTTTCCTCCTTCAGAGAATTTACACTTGAGAGTAGTGAGAGATTCTACACTAGAGATCTTCTTTTTTTTTTTTTTAATTATAAATAAAGCTGCCGGTGTCTTAATTGGGGATTAAAATCCCTAATGATGTGAAATGAAAGGACGCAGACAAGTCCCAAGATCTTCGGTAGGACTTGGTGTTCTGGGTGTTTAATTAAGGCTGTGTTCCTGCATGACCTCCATAAGTTATTCCAGCACCATCCTGCTGATCAAACCTGGGCTGCAGCTCCCTTTGATTTTCAAAGTCAGCCTCCACCGTGGGATTCTGTCAAACCCAAATGTACATTCTGGGAGAGGAGCAGTGGGAAAAAAACCTGCTTTTGTTTCCCTCTGCGTTTCTCCCAACTTCGCTTTTTTGTATCTCTGGCACACACGAAAAGCGACTTTTAGATCAAGGCTGCTTTGAAAAACATCTGAGCAGCGTTATTTTAAAGACATCAGCCTGAAGTCACTGGAAAAGGCAACGAACTGCAGGGCAGCTTCTCCACAGAAGGTCCCTGTTCCTCCCCACAGGGCATTCCCCAGCTCATTCCCACCGGGAAAGAGAGGGGGGGGAAAAGAAAAATCTACAAAGAGACATTTGCAAAGAGACTTTTCAGCTGCGTCAAAATGGGGCTGTAAAGCAGGAGAGGGCTGTGCAGAAAGCTCCAGCCTGGCAGTCACGGGATGCAGCCTGGCCCCAGGTTATGTGACCTTCAGCAGATTCTTTGTCTGCCACAGATAAAGCCGAGGGCGCTGGCGGGAGATGCTCAGCTCAAAGAGCCGGGAAGGTGGGGAGGATTTCACCACCTCCCTGCCTGCAGGAATTTATCAGAGTGCCTGTTTTTTAAGGATGGAGGGAGAATAATTTGCATTTTTTGGTGGTCAAGCAGAACACGTGTAGCACAGCAAAGACAGAAATTATGAAGATTTGCAGGCTGGTCCTTCCTAATCAGGGGAAGAAACAAGGAAAAGCTTAATTTCTGTGGGAAAAGCAGGTTTCTCTGCCCCCTAAATTCAACCCGAAAGCAGTCAGGCAGTTAAAAGAATGAGGTGAAAAGCGTCAGCAATCCTGCCAAGAACTTTGTATTTGCTCTGTTCCAGAATAAAATTAAACCACCAGGGTTTGGGACCTGTCGTGCTGCTTTGTACTTTGCATGAAAGAAAAGAACCAGAGCGGACTGGAAACTCACCTACATAGGCAGACTTGCTCCCTGTCCAGCTTGCCTTGATTTTATCGGTGTAATGATCCTGAAACAAAAATAAAATAAAAATTATAAGGATTTCACAGTGCAAGAATGCCAAAGCTGGGTGGGGGGGGGGGGGTGGTGGGGAGTTAGCGCTTGTGGTTTGATGCTAATCACAAAAACAATATTTTGAGATCGGAAAATCTACCTCAAACTTGGAGCAGCCTGGGACAGTGGGAGGTGTCCCCTGCCCATGGCAGGGGGTGGCACTGGATGGGATTTAAGGTCTCTTCCAACCCAGACACTCCGGGATTACTTTGTCCCTGGGCACCCGGGGCTGTCAGCCTCCAGTGATGTGTTCTCACAGCTGGGTTTAAATCACTGCCCAAGCAAATCTGAGAGCTCACATTCCCTCTGGAGGCCTTCCACACCCAGAAGGAAACCTGGAATTGTATCAGCCCTCATATCCTGGAGCCCCTTTAGGCACTGGCAGGGCTCTGAGCTCTCCTTGGAGCCTTCTCCTCTCCAGGTGAGCACGCCCAGCTCCGTGAGGGTGATGAAAACCATCAGGTGACGGGAATTCAGTGAGAGCTGGAGCAGGCAGGGTATTTACAAGTAAAATCACCTTTCCTTTCGCTCTCCTGGCTGTGCTGCTGCCGGGAGCCCAAGGGCTGCACAATCACTGCAGCTCCCACACAGGTGTGCAAAGAGACGTGTCAGGTTCTAACAGCTCATAACCCAGGAGGGACGGGCGATTCCCGCGTTACCCTTTCCCGGAATTCCCAGCGCAGGTTCCCAGCCCCGCAGGCAGCCCCAGAGCGGAACTGGGAGCAGAGGCAGCGGGCATTTCCTGAGCTGGCACAGCCAGGGCACGGCCGGATCCGGGATTGCCGCTGACACCCTTTGGAATGAATCCAGCCTCCAGCTGCCAAGGGCTGCTGGAGCTCTGGCACCGAGCCCTGGAGCTGCTCCGTGCCCGGCCAAGGAGCGACTGCGGGCCTGGAGAAGCCACAGCCATCCCCTGCTGGAACCCCGGGCACTGGGAATTCCGGAGTTCCTGTGCTGCCAGGCTCTGACCCCCCAGCAAACACTGCACTGACCTGAGCCCGTGGAACAGCTCCCAAAATGGAGTGACAGCGCTGGGATTGTGGCTGTGGGGTTTGGATAGAAGTGTGTGACAGCACAGGGTGCAAAACTCAGAGCTGAAGGGTTTAGAATGCAGGAATAGAGATAAAGCAGGATGGAGGATTTAGGGCAGAGGCTGAGTCCTTCTTTTTCACCTTCTTCTCCATGGTCTTGGTGGGATTTTGTAATTGGAGAGAAAAATCCGCATTGCTAACCAGGGGTGGTTGGTTATTGGGTTAAAAATAAAAATAATTCAGGTGTCATTTCATAATTGGACAATTTACCCTTAAAAGGCCTTGTAGAGAGATAGAGAGGGCTCCATTTTTAGTTTGTTAACTAGCAGTGCTGTATCACTCAGTTTGTGAGACTGTAACACAGATAAGAATTAATAAACATCTAAGTCTGAACAAGAAATACCGTCTCGAGCATTTAATCCTGACTCTGGCAAAAAAAAAGATAAAATGCAACAATCCCCTTCCCTCATTCTCAGGGAACAAGGAGGGAAAACCCCACCTGAAATTCCCAAGGGATGGCCCTGAGCAAGGCAGAGAGGCAGCGCTGGCAGTATTCCCGTTATAATCACAGCCCACTTCCCGTGCTGGAAACGGGATCACACTTTTAATAAGTGCTGGTCAAATCATTGTGTGGAGGAGGAAAATAAATCGTGTTAAGGACAGTCTTGCCTTGCCACAGTCCTTGTCCCTGTGCCAGGCTTGTCCTGTCCACATCCAGCAAGGAAACCAAAATAAATAAATGTGACACGTAAATTTCTCCTCGGACGTGTGACCGCTGCACAAAATCCAAGTTTGAATGGAAAAGCTGCTGCCCTCCTTATGTGTGCAATATCCCAACCTGCTCACACCCCTCTGGAAATCGTCAGGGGAAAAACAAGAAAAATTTTAAAATCGCCTCGTGCAGCCTGAGGGGGATGAAAGCACAGCCAAAACAACCACGGAGCAGGGGGAATGGTTTGGGTTGGGAGAGACCTTCAGGGATCAGCCAGTCCAACCCCATCTTTAATACATCTGATAAGTAATTCTGGCTCCTGGGGCCGCTCTCCACCCCGCAGCCACGCTGATATTCCTGCCTAATCAAAGCTCCTATCAAAGCAGTCATAAAAACCCACAGAGCCAGCATTGCTGGCATAGTTTGAGGCTGCTGTAATGCACCCCCTGCAAAAGCCTCCGCTCAGAGGCCAGGCCGTGCTCGGGAAGGAATAAATCAGGGAAGGGCACGTGGGCTGAGGAAATTCCACAGCTGGATGGGTCCCGGTCCCTCTGGCCAAGGCTGGCAGCACCAGCCAGGTCCTCCTGCAATGCAGGAGTTCCAGCTCCAGCTGGAGCATCCCTGCTTTGCGGGAGGAATCCCTTGCAAGTTTTACAGCGACATAAACCACATTCAGCTGGGAGAAGGATGGTCCCTCTCCCCTAAAAGTCAGGGACACTTTCTGCTTATCCCAGCTCCAAGCTTAGATCAAAATCCCTGCCTTTGGGAGGGGGTTTGAAGCTACAAACAGAGCTGAAAACGTAATTTGGGATCTGCTCAAAATTACTCACAGCAACCAGAGAATCACAGAATGGTTTGGGTTTGGGAGGGAGCTCAAAGTTCACCTCATCCCAACTCCCCTGCCATGGCAGGAACACCTCCCACTGTCCCAGGCTGCTCCAAGCCCTGTCCAGCCTGGCCTAGGACATTTCCAGGGATCCAGGGGTAGCCACAGCTGCTCTGGGAATTCCTGTGCCAGGGCCTACCCTCCCTCCCAGGGAGGAATTTATCCCTAATACCTCATCCAAACCTGCCCTGTTTTTCCCTTTCTATGATAAGGACCAGTCCCTGATGTTTCCCTGGCTCAGGCAGCAAGGGCTGGGTCCCAGGGCATCCCCTCGCCCTTCTCCTGGAAACTGGGAGAATTTTCTCTCCTCCGCTTAAAACAGCAGAAAACCTTCTGGCTATGTGCTCTGGGGGAGGTTGGGCACAAGGAAAACCCTCATTTAGATGGGAAAACCAGACAAAATCCCCGTGTTCCCCCACCAGATCTGCACAGTGGAAAAGGTTCTGGAGAGCGAAGGGGCGATGGCACAGAGCAGCTGAGCGCAGCCTGGGAATTCAGGCTGGGAATTCAGCAGGCTGCTCCCTTCCCAGCAGGACTAAGATGGGCTTTTCCACCTCCAAAGCCCCCGGAGAGCCACGCTGGAGGAGAACAGCCCACACAGAGAGCCAGGCCTGGGAGCTGCTGCTGCAGTCGGAGCGGGGCAGGAAGGCTTGGATCACACATCCCAAAGCAAAGCGTGCCAAAAAGTCACCTGTCCCTGCGCAGCAGGTTTGGAGAGACACGGGAGAAGGGATGGGAAGACAAAGGGGGTAAACAAAGGGGGAGCAAGGCCGGTTCCTGCCTGAGCTGAGTGTTTAGACAAGGAGCTGATCCCAGCGGCCACGGCCTGCCGGCCTCAGCTGCTGCAGTACAAATAATCCTCACAACACACTTCTTTCCCTTTCCCTCCTCCCTCTGGAACTCCATCACATGCCAAGACGCTGATACGGACACAGGAAGCGGAATATAAACACATTGCCTGTTTTACCAAATATTCAAAGGAACACAACTAAAAATACTCGGCTGCTGGTGTCCAGGAACGTCCCAAAGCTGTGATCCACCCCCAGCCACACTGCCTGGGCCTCCAGGAACGGGGGAGCTAGGATTTGGGGGGCACTGAACCCCAGGCCTCAGCTTCCATAGAATCCCAACTGGTTTGAGCTGGAAGGGACCTTAAAGATGATCTTGTTCTGCTCCCCTGCCATGGCAGGGACACCTCCCACTGTCCCAGGCTGCTCCAGCCTGGCCTTGGGCACTGCCAGGGATCCAGGGGCAGCCACAGCTGCTCTGGGCACCCTGTGCCAGGGCCTGCCCGCCCTCCCAGGGAACAATTCCTGCCCAAAATCCTCTATCCCTTGCAAAAAGTCTCCATGTTTCCTGCAGCTCCTTCAGGCCCTGCAAGGTCACACTGAGCTCACCCCAAAGCTTCTCCTCTCCAGGTGAACACTCCCAGCTCTGCCAGCCTCTCCTCCCAGCAGAGCTGCTCCATCCCTCTGGCCATCCTGGAGCCTCCTCTGGATTCCCTCCAACAGCTGCAGCTCCTGGAGAGCCCCAGAGCCGGAGGCAGCTCTGCAGGGGTGTCACCAGAAGATCCAGGAGTGGATCCTCTCCTCCCCAGGGACTCCTGGCTGGAAGGGGCTCAGCAGCTCCACAGTAAGGAATGCTACATCCCCTGGGAATGCCGGATCCCCCAGAGCTACGTGTCTCTCCAGGGGATGGATGTACCCCCCACCACCCTCCCACCTCCCATGGGTACCCCCACTGCTCCCCACACCTTCCTGCTCCTGCCCACCTCCCTAAAATCCCATGGAGAATCCCACCACAACCCAGCCACCCGGAGGATTTCTGTCACAGCCTCTGCTCTGTCTCCCCAATCCTTGCAAAATACAAAATGGAAACTTTTTGCTCGTGTCATCAGCGTTGTCTCACCCCTCCAAATCCCCCCCAGGTTATTCCTGAGAGCAGAGATGATGTGGATCCAAGAGCTCCCAACACCGAGCACAGGATGAACGCTGGGGTTTGGGAAAACGAGCCCCAGCTGTGTCATATTGCAAAATTCACCAAATAGCTGCACGATCCCAGCAGGGCAGGAAAATCCCAAGAGTCACCAAACATCTGCAGCTCCCATTTCCCAAGAAAAAGCGAGACCGTGACGACTTTCAAGAACATTGGGGGTGTTCCGTCCCAACAAATGGAGTTTCACTCCAATTCCTGCCCCTGCACAGGGGCATTTCTGTGCCAGGACGCAGGGCCCAGCAGCCTTTCCCCATTCCCATGGTTTGTGTAAGCACGGATGGAGTTGCAGCAACCCAATCCTCCCTGGAATCGGGCTCCGTGGCCCGGCCAAGGCTGTGCTGGAGTTTCCCTTGATAACTATAAACCTTTGGAAATGATTCCCTCCGCCCCCCGCAGCGATCTCTGCTCTGGCAAAGGGGACAAAGGGAAAGGGCGGAGGGTGAGGATTTCTGGGGCTGCACCATGGATTTCTGGAGCAAGATGGATTTGCTTTCGCAAGAGAGCACAGTCAGAGAGGGATACAGTGGGATTTGGGAAGCTGTGGCCAGGGAAGGAGCACGTTCCCACCCCACAGAGCTGAGTTCAGCATCTTCCACTCGGCATTCCAGCAACTCTTGCAGGGATGGTGGAGCCACAGAAAAAGGGTGCAGAGGGACTTTTTGGACAGGCAGGGAGAGACAGGACAAGGGGAATGGCTTCCCACTGCCAGAGGGCAGGGATGGATGGGATTTTGGGCAGGAATTGCTCCCTGGCAGGGTGGCATTCCCTGGCACAGGGTGCCCAGAGCAGCTGTGGCTGCCCCTGGATCCCTGGCAGTGCCCAAGGCCAGGTTGGACACTGGGGCTGGAGCAGTCTGGGACAGTGGGAGGTGTCCCTGCCATGGCAGGGGTGGGAATGGGTGGAATTTAAGGCTCCTTCCAACCCCAAGCATTTGGGATTTCATAATTCTACTGTGTCAGCCCAGGCCCTACAACAGAGAACTCAACATGGATCTGGTTCAAATATTCCAAGTCTTTTCAGCAACAGAACCTAAAAATACAAGAACTTTAGGTACTTAAAAAGTTATCATAGTGCCAAAGAAACATTATATTTGAAATAAAAAATATCTAAAACCTACAGCACAACTCAATAAATTGATTTAACGCCAGCAAGACAAGAGAGGTCAGCTGTTCTGCTGCCTGGGAGCCCAAGAAACTCCTCCAGGATAACAGGAGAACTTCATCTTTCAAGGAAAAATCCTCCATCAGCTGGGTGATAATGGAATGAGCTCACCCTCAGCATCAGAGCCCATGCATTGTTCCTCTCTGGAGCTGATTGCTCCTCGATTAGAGATATCCCAAATGCCGTGGCACATCCCACGCCGGGATGAAATCCGGGATTGAGGAGTCATTGACTCCACACTAATCCCTCAATCTCATTTGGGGGCACTGAGCAGCACAAAATCCTGCAGCTTTCCACTGTCCACTACTCTCCCTCGACTCCCAGAACCGTATTTCTAAACCTATTTACAGCCCAGACAAACACACGAGGAACGTGTCCCTGATCCTGTGGGTTCTAAGCCAATTAAAACAGATGGTAATCACCTGGCAAACTGCTGGGAATTCCATTTGATGTGCCACACTAATTAAATCATAGAATCACGGAATATCCCGAGCTGGAAGGGACCCACAGGGATCAGAGAGTCCATACAGCTCCTGGCCCTGCACAGGACAATCCCAAAATCTCACCCTGTGCCTCCCTGAGCTCCGGCAGCCTCGGGGCCGGGACCATTCCCTGGGGATCTGTTCAGTGCCCACCACCCTCTGCAGGAAGAACCTTCCCCAATATCCACCCTAAACCTGACACAGCTCCAGCTCCTTCCTAAAAACACCAGGCTGAAATCACAACACCCACCCCAAACCCCTCTTTCCTCCCTCCCAAAAAAAGTAAAGAATTTAAGCTTGCAGAAGAATCGCACTTTAAAAGTTAACTCACGGAACTAAAAAAGTTCCAGGAGTTGGGCTCGATGATCCCTTCCAGCTCAGGATGTTCTGCAATTCCACGATTCCAAGCAAACTTATTACTGCAGCAGGGTGTGTAATCTCAGTATCAACACGAAACCTCCTGGAATAATGACGCTTCCCACTAATTAACCTCCTTCCCACACTCATCCCACAGCTCCCCGCACGTGGGAAACTTCCTCCGGCAAGCAGAGCTCCGTGATTCCGAGGAAAACCCATGGCCTGACGGCTGGGAAAACGAAAACCGGTAAAATTTAAAGGATTTAGCTGAAAGCTGGGGGGGCCCTGTGTAGTTGGAGCCGGCAGCTCTGGGTATCCACGGGTGCCACGGGGAGGGAAGGAGGTGGGAAGGAGGCAGGAAGGAGAAGGAAAGGAAGGAAAAAAAAAAAAAAAAAAAAAAAAAGCCTATTTTAGAATTAC
This sequence comes from Hirundo rustica, assembly GCF_015227805.2. Lineage (NCBI taxonomy): Eukaryota > Metazoa > Chordata > Aves > Passeriformes > Hirundinidae > Hirundo > Hirundo rustica. The sequence goes on along the minus strand of NC_053458.1, from coordinate 1,106,272 downwards.
TTTTGCCTAATTAACCAGGTTCTTTTTTACATAATTAAGCAGATTTTGCCTCACTCCCGCGCCACACGCCACTTGTTGAACCACATCACAGCTGCGCGCTGCCTCCCGCCAGGAATCCTCCTCAGCTCAACAAAAAAAAAAAAAAAAAAAAAAAAAAAAAAAAAAATCGGGGGGAAAAAAAAAATTAAAAAAAATAAAATTAAAAAAACCCCTCCAAACCGACCCTAAAACTCCTCAGGCAGCGCTCGGGCCCGGCCCGCCCCGCCAGGCCCGGCAGCCAGAGGGGCCGTGCCGGCGCTTCCCGCTGTGCCCGCGGGGCCGGCCGGGCTGTCCCGGGCTGCAGAGCTCGCTCTTCCCGCTGGGAACCCCCCCGGCCCGGCTCCCGGGATCCCGGTACTCACCCGGCGCCGCTCCCGGTGTCTCCACGGGCGACCGGAGCGGGAGGCGAGGCCACGCCCAGCGAGCCCCGCCCCGAGCGCCTCGGCCCCGCCCATCCCCGGACGGGGCGGGGACAGGGGCACGGTGGGCGGGGACAGGGGCGCGGTGGGCGGGGACAGGGGCGCGGTGGGCGGGGACAGGGGCGCGGTGGGCGGGGCCGGAGCGTGCCCCAAATCCCGGCGGAATTCCGCGGCCGAGTCCGGTCCGTCCTGTTCCGAAGGGCGGATTCCGGCGTGCCCCTGGCGTTTGGGAAGGGGTCGAGTGAGAAAAGCGCGCGCCCGAGGGATCGGAGCACGCGCGGTGATTGCGGGGGTGACGGTGGTAGAGGATCCGGCGGGATGCGGAGGCTGGAGCGTGGATATCCTGGGAATTTGGGGAGAAAGGGCTGTGGCGGTCGCCAGGGAGGGGCAGATGTGCTATTTGCAGAGGCTTGTCTGCTGCCCGAACGAGCCCGGCGTGCCTCTGCTTGTGGGGCTTTGATCCTGGGATCACCTGGGAATACATTCGGGTCCAGAGGCAGGGGAGGGTGTGGATTAAAATTTAAATACGTGTTCCTGCCTGGGAGCTGCAGGAGGGAGAAGGGTTGGAAAAGGAGGGTGTGGAGGCCCTGGCACGGACTGTCCAGGGAAAAATGTGGCTGTCCCTGGATCCCTGGCAGTGCCCAAGGCCAGGTTGGACATTGGGGCTTGGAGCATCCTGGGGTAGTGGAAGGTGTCCCTGCCATGGCAACGGGTGGAATGGGATGGCCTTTGAGTTCCGTCCCAACTCCAACCATTTGGAATTCTACGAAATTCCAGGAAAACTGGGGAAGATGCTGCGGTCATCCCCATCGCCGCCTCTGCCCGGAGTGTGTCCCCGTGGAGCATCCCTGCCCTGAGAGCACCCGGAAAACCTCTCCTTGCTCTTTCCCATGGGTTTGGCCAATGCCAGCGCCGGCGGGTTGTTGCTGTCCCTGGCGCTGCCAGGCTCTCCCGGCTCCAGCCTGTCTCCGCAGCAGCTTTTATGGGAGAGGAGACGGGATCGCCGGTCTGCCCGGCTCCTCTTTATTGCCATTCCAGCGGGGAGCACAGGGATGCACAGGAGGACCTTGTCCTGCGTTACCCCCCAAGTGGAAAAAAAAAAAAAACCAACCAAACAAAACCTTTAGGAAGACTGTTAAAAAAAAGAAGGAATTCCTCATTCGATTCCTTAATAAAAATGCAGGAATCCAGTTTTCCCAAGCGTGGCCACCAGCCGTGCGGGAAGCGTTGCCCTCTCGTGGGCTAAAGCAGCAGCTTCCCACCATTCAGTCCTAACCGAGAGCTTAATTAGCCGGCGTTAATTAACTACCTGTGGCCTCACAGTGCGGCACTCCCAGGCGAGCAGCCCCCGACCCGAGCAGGAGCTCGCCGGGGTTCCCTGGAGTTTGTCAGGGATTCCCAGGAGCTTTGCCGGGGCTCCTGTCCCGTTCCAGCCGCTTTGCCGCGGGGCGCACGCTGGGAGGGCACCCTGGGGCATGAACTGGGCACACTGGGGCTTGTGCTGTGCCTACTGGGAACACTGGAGCATGCAGTGGACACGCTGGGAGGGCACTCCGGTTTGAACTTTGTATTTTTTCTATTAAACATTTATTTCCCTTTCAAACAGGGGTGGGATAAAGACTCAGCAAGAGGGGATCTCTTGTTTTTCCTTCCTTTTGTTCCCTCCCAGACGTTCCCCCGGTGGATGTCTCACCTTTGAAGGCAGGACTGAGTTCTTCGGATCTTGGTGATACAGGCACGGGTTTCCCTTTCTCCTGCAAAGACAAATATATATGTAAATGTTGATGGTGATTATTATTATTATATCTGTTGTCGTTGTTCTTATTAGTATTATTAGTGTGTAGTAGTAGCCTAGATCAAGGCACTCAGTTATTGGGAAGGAATTCTTCCCGATGAGGGTCTGGCACAGGGTGCCCAGAGCAGCTGTGGCTGTCCCTGGATCCCTGGCAGTGTCCAAGGCCAGGTTGGACATTGGGGCTGGAGCAGCCTGGGACTGTGGAAGGTGTCCCCATGGCAGGGGGTGGCACTGGATGGGCTTTGAGGTCCCTCCCAACCCAAACCAGTCTGGAGCTGAGATACTGGGAGGGACCCGGAGCAGGGCTTGGAGCAGTATCCAGGGTGGAATCCTGTCCCCCAGCACCATTTATCTCTGTGAACTCTCATTATTTCCTGCATAACGAGGTTCAGAGTTCAGCCAAGGCTGAAACGCACAGCCTGGGAGGTTTTGCAGCAGCTCTGCTCCCAGGGTGCACTTTGGTCAGAGAAAGCAAAGGCAGATTTCTTCTGCCTGTTTGATAGTGCTGCTCCTTCCCGCCTTGGATGCTCTGTATCCCAGAGGAGGGGGGAATTCACTGAATGAGCTTGGGGGGCTTTCCCAGAAGGATCATGGAAATCTCGGATGCTGGAGAAAATGAGCCACATCACTCCCAGCCCCACTGATCCTGGCAGGAGCAGGCAGAGCAGAAAAGCTCCATTCTTGGACAAAATCATCAACATTTTACCACGTTCCCCCTCAAAACCCAATGAGTTTTCCCCAGGATCTGTGCAGAACAGGAATTTTGACTTGGTTTTCCCAGGATCTTTGCAGAAAGGGAATTTTGACTTGGTGGCTTCGCTGAGCTTGTATTTAACCAGAAATGCACAGAAGAACAATCCTGAAAATAGCTGGGAGAGGGCAGGGGCTCACTCCTGGTTAAAGGCTGGTGCAGGGTGGAGGTCGCAGTCCTGTGTTTCAGGAAGGGGATGCTCCCAGCAGTCCTGAGATTATCCCTGGGCATGGAATCCAGAGTGACAGTCGCAGAAGGGGACTTCATAAACAAAGCCGACAGCTGTGCACAGCCAGCAGCCAAGGAAGGCTTTCTCTGGAGCAGAAGAGTAATCAAATTCCGCGTGGGAGAAGCGGAGGTGCAGGAGACGGCGCAATGTGATTTCCAGGACAGCCATCCCTCATCATCGCTCCTCTGCAAGGCCACAGCCTGTGCCTGTCACCGTGTGCCTGGCCAGGAGCAGTTCCTGCTCTCCCCTCTCCATCCCTGCTGCATCAACAGCTGCCATTCCCTCCCTGCCTCCCTCCAGTGTCATCGGAGAAGGAGCAGGAGCCCTGGCTCCCACGGCTTTTCCCACCCTTATCCCAAAGGAGCAGCCCCCAGGAATATGGTCTGAACCCCACCAGTGCTCATTTTCCCTGACTGTTTATCATGCATCCTTTCCACAAAGGAATCCCTTAAATCTCTGTGTCTCTTAAATCCCCATCCCTGGGCTGCTGGACTCAGCCTTCCCTGGAAAAGGCTGTCTGAAAGGAGCACGTGTGATAAACGGTCCTGTTTTGGGTGTCCACGCTGGACACGCCCGGGAAGAGCCTTGCTAAGGCTGTTTTGAGCAATCATTAATGCAATAAAAATCATTAAATACCAAATATCCTTGTGTTCCACATAACAAACAACAGCCACCCTCCAGCATCCTCTTTCTTGGGTGGAAAGACTTATTTTTCCACTAAAAATTAACGAAATGAATCAATGCCTGGATGTATGCCTGTGGGAATGAGTAATTTCTTACAGTTCATAGCAGTATTTCCCATTTTTGAGCCCTATTCTGGCTCATCTTTCCAGAGAATCACAAAATCAGGCACTCTCCCCTAGTTACAGCTTGGCCAGCTGGTACAGCATCTGACAGCAGAAATGGCTAAAACAATCTGAGCATTAACATTCCCTTATTTATTAATTTTCTTCCCTATTTTTGGGCTTTCTATTGCTGAAATGACACGTCAGGACTGCCCAGGGACAGACCCGTGTGCTGCAGCCCAGGTGTGCCCTTGCTCAGGGGCACAAGGAGTACATTCCATTGTTCCCTCACCTCCGCATCAATCCCAGCAGGTCCACACGGACCCGTGCCGGGCTGAACGTGGGTGCAGGCTGGGATCTGCTCCATCCCTGCTCAAGGGATGCTCCAAGCAGTCAGGAGGATGTGGGCAGCAGGATGTGGGCAGCCAGTGCTGGCAGAAGAAGCCTTTTCATCACTCCCATCCCAGATGAGACCCTGGTCTTGATCCAAGGACTCCATGTGATGGATGGGTTTTTCCCTCCAAGGAGGGATTTTCACTGCCTGCCTATGAGCTGCTCATCCTTCACCCACGGGCAGCCTGAGGCAGATAATGGGAAGCAGAGGTTGGAGGAAAACACGTAGGAACAAAGGAAAACCACAACGTAGGAGAGAAGAGTTTTCATATCTCCATCCTTAGATATTTTTAGTCTGAAAGGCACAAATGCATCACCGAGCTATGAAAGGAAAGCTCCCTGCTGCTCTCTGAAGTCAGAGGCTTTGGAGCAGTGCTCTGCCTGTTCTGAAGGAGGTACCTGTGGGCACCTCTATCCAGGTGTAGGAAAACCACGTCCCTTTAGCTGGAGGAGACATCACAGGCAGAGACACCTTCCACTATCCCAGCCTGCTCCAAGCCCAATGTCCAACCCGGCCTTGGGCACTGCCAGGGATCCAGGGGCAGCCACAGCTGCTCTGGGCACCCTGTGCCAGGGCCTCACCACCCTCACAGGGAAGAATTTCCTTGCCAATATCCAATCTAAATCTGCTCTTCTTAATTTTAAATCCAATCCCCCTTGTGAAAAGCCCGTCTCACAGCAGATCAGCTGCATTTGCCCTCTGCTCAAGGCTTGGAGCAATTTCTCCACACAGGCTGCCCAGAAGTGATGGGCTCTGGTGGGACCCCGCACCCCCCTTCCCACCCGGGTTAGAGCTGAGGGCAACGGGAGGAGCAGTTGGGATGGTTGGGTTGGAAGGCTCTGGTTCTGTGCTAGTCCAGGAAAACACAGTCATTCCTTTCCCTCTAATTTTCTACTTGCTGGAAGTGTGAAGAGGACAACGAGCAGCAAATGGGATGGAGGCAGCAGCCCAAGCCAGGCCCTGTTCCAGTGCCCAGCGGGGTTTGGCTCCACCACCACGGCACTGCGAACAAACCCAACCGAGCCACGGCAGTGCTGTTCCCCTCCTTCCTCTGCTCCTCCATCCTCTTTGCATGATTAAATGCGCTCCCATCTAATAGGGTTTTATGTCATCATTTTTTCCCCGAAGTGGGAAAAAAGGAAACAATTAGGGGTGGCAGGTCTAGCCTGGCACGCAGCAACACCATTAAGCAGGAGGCTGCTACTCTGCCGTTGGTCTGGAGCCTCTTTAGCATTTTCATTAGCTCTCCAAAGCTTTTGATGTCCCTAATTTACGCCACAGACACTGCAGAGGAGGCAGGCGATGATTAAGATGAGCTTTTACTCTTCTGGAGTGCACCGGGTACCTCGTGGCTACGGACCCTGCATATAAAGCAATATTGCTTATTATTCCGAGCTGTTTGTTCCGTTAATCATAAGCCTGCTTTGCTCTGGGAAGAGGAATTGGAATACAGCAATATTCTGTCTGCTTGTTTTTAAAACACATGTGTGGGTGGACACTCCAGCTACTGCTCACATTTTTCTCTCGCAAGGAGAGCTGTTCGTGATTCTCCTCCCCAGTGTTTTCTCTTGACACTGATTTTGTTCGTCGAACTCGGGAAGGGAACTGCCTCGAGCCTGTCAAGGAGTGTTGTATGGAAATAAGGAGTACTAACGGAGAAATGCTTGAAATTCAGCATCCCAGGGAGGAAAAGAATTTCTTCATGGAAAGGGCAGTCAGGCTGGACGTTGGAATGGCTGCCCAGGGAGGTGGTGGGGCGCCCATCCATGGAAGGGCTAGACGTGGCACTCCGTGCTCTGCACTGGGTGACAAGGTGGGGACTGGGTACAGATCGGACTTTACGGTCCTGGAGGGCTTTTCCAGCCTCAGTGGTTCCACGATTCTGTGATTCAGGTCAAAGTCCCTCACTGCCCTCACAGTCTCAGCCTTCACCAGCCACCCAGGCAACAGCGGGTCCCGGGATTCCTTCAGGATATCCCAAAGAGAATTTTCAGAGACAGCTGTGTTCAACTCGCGATCCTGAGAAGACACTACAGAGGCATTAAAAGCAACTCAGCAGGTTGCGTCAGCATCTTCTATGACCCTGTCTCACAACATCTGACCTTGTAAAGAACCTTCCAGAAAACCAGAGAGTTCTGGAGTAGAACAAAATGAAAAAGGGAATAAAACAACCAGCTTGAGAGTTATTAGTGAGCTCCCATCCAGTTCTCCAGACACGGACAATGTGTCAGGGCACGTCTCCAAGCTGAAAGGTTTACAGGATGCATAAACAGCTCCATAAAAAACGTGTCACCAGCTCCTGGAAAAGCACTGCTGGAAACAGCAGGTAAGGCCAGAGCAGCTCCGTCAGACAGCAGAGCAGCTTCTTCACTGCTGACAGATCGCTTCACCTGAATGTCCTTCAGCAAAAGATCAACAGGAGAACTACAGCTGTGTTACTTTTCTAAACTACGCTTATTCAACCCTTCCAATCCCTTCACTACAAAACACAGCATCCTCTCCAAAGAAATGAATTCCCCTTCCTATAAGAACGATAGCTTGCACACACACAAACCAGGTTGGTTCAGTTCATATGGAAACAGCCAATTGCATCGTTTATTTATTAATACAGTTTAAATTTACAGCGCAGTTGAGCTGCACACCCGAGACACAGATTATTTACAGAGCATGAAAGGCAGACGCAGCAGGTGTCACTTGTTGCCCATCTGGTTTGGGTTTCTAAAGCGGGACACTCCAGGAGCAGCCCAGCATCTCCATTGCCACACAGTCCTGGTCTCATGGCCACCAAGGGAAGCTTTGAATCATGGAATTGTTTAGGTTGGAAAAGTCCACTAAGATGACCCAGCTGAATCATTCCCCCAGCACAGGCCAAACCTGACCCATGTTCCCAAGTACCACATCCACAGGGATTTTAAATCCCTCCAGGGATGGGGACTCCATCCCTGCCCGGGGCAGCCCCTTCCAACATCTAAACACCCTTTCCATGGGGAAATTCCTCCTGATGTCCACCTGAACCTCCCCTGGCCCAGCCTGGGGCCGTTCCCTCTGCTCCTGTCCCTGTTCCCTGGGAGCAGATCCCAAATCCCCCCTGGCTGTCCCCTCCTCTCAGGGAGTTGTGCAGAGCCACAAGATCCCCTTGAGCCTCCTTTTCTCCAGGCTGAGCCCTTTCCCAGCTCCCTCAGGGATTCTCCCAGGTGCAGGAATTCCTGAGCCTGTTTTGTTCCAACGGATTGCTGCTCTGACAGATCCCAGCCCTCGGAGACCTCCACACCCCGCACAGGGAACGCACAGCAGTGCTAATGACACATTCCAGAACATCCTGGCTGTGTGAGTAATTGCAGATCCTTTGCACAGGCATCTCCACGAAGGCAGTGGGAGTTGTAGAGACATTATTAGGTCTCCTGACATTTTAAAAAGGCTTAGACAGAAAATGTCTTCGAGGGGTTTCAAAGGCTGCAATGGAACTGAAATAGTTTTTGTAATAATAACCAAACAACCCACGAGGAGCTTTGTGTAACTGCTTGGACATGAGAGATCAGAGAGAGAAAATCCATGCACAAAATCAGAGAGGAGAAAGGAAGAGTTAAGTCCAAGCAAAGCCATCAGGACTGCTCTTAACCTCTGACTGCCCCAGGAGAGGCCACACAAAGGGGATGACAGCAGCCAGCACCACAGGTCCAGCACAGGGAACTTGGGTGGGTCCCTTCTCCAATAGGGAAAGTCAGGAGCAGAGCCTCTGTGCTGAACTCGGCAGGGACACCTCCCACTGTCCCAGGCTGCTCCAAGCCCAGTGCCCAACCTGGCCTCTGACACTGCCAGGGATCCAGGGGCAGCCACAGCTGCTCTGGGAATTGCTGTGCCAAGGCCTCCCCAGGTTCACAGGGAGGAATTTCTTCCCAATATCCCATTTATCCCTGTGCTCTGGCAGTGGGAAGCCATTCCCCATTGTCCTGGCTCTCCAGGCCCCCATGTTTCTCACAGGCTCCCCTCAGGTCATTCTCGACATGAATACTTTCACAGTAAGAGCCTGAAAGCCTCCAGCACCTCCTGTTCCATATCGTGCTCACCTTCAACAATGAAATCACTTCACTAGAAGAGTGCTATAAAAAGCAGCAATTCCTCTCCTTTCGTGTCTCGTGTCAAGACCACGTTGCTGTGTAAAAACCAAACCTGCGGTGCAACACTGAGGTCTTGCAGCCTTCTGCTTGGGCTAAAACACATCCAAAATAGGAGACAGAATCATGGATTTATTTAGCTTTGAAAAGCCCTCCAAGACCATGGAGTTCAACTGTTCCTCGGCACTGACCCACATCCACAAGTGCCGCATCCACAGAGCTTTTAAATCTCTGCATTTAAACCTCCAGTCCTTGCATTCACATGAAATGTCTGCTAAAGGTTCTGATCAGAGAGGGGTTTGCTTCCAGGTGTGGATGCTCCTTCCCCAGGCAGTGTTACCTGAACTGACTCATCCCAGGCCTCAACTCAGCCCTGGGTAACTTGGATGGAGGGGGGGAAATAAACATCTAATAGAATTCCAGGAAGGCTGGGAAAAGGAGCTTCAGACAGCAAAACCAGGGTGATGGTTGGGCAAGGAAAAGATCACCAGCTCCTACATAAACAGGTACTTGGAACCTCCCAGTTACCTTCATCAGGAGGCAGCTCCTGCTCAAGGACACCAAGGATCACTCCTGGACTGGGAGTGAGAGCACGTGGAATCTCCTGCCTCAGTGAACAGAGGAAGTCGGAGTAAAGCAGGAATGAAAGCCTGATATGCAGATACAGCTCCAATCACTCCCAGAACTGCACAAGTCTCGGGAATTGCACAGCACACAGGAAAACTTCACTTCTGCCATGCAAAAACTGCAGCTTTGGTGGGCAAGCCAGCCTGTCAGTCAAAAATTTAGGCACACAGATGTTCATTTTTAGAGCAAATGTCTCACTTCGTTAGAGATTTGCTTGGTCAATAGATTCCTGAAAACAATTTAACTCTACACATTACAGACGATTTTCTCTGAGTTAACAGGCTGGAGATATTTAAAAACTGGCATGTACTCACAAGAATAGAGAGGTTTGTTCTGACAGACATTTTTTTTCCACTGGAAAACTTCTTACGTCAAAAACTTCTAGTCACAGGTAATTGCTAACATGGAACATTTATTGGTTAAAAAAAAAAAATAAACATGCAGAAGCCATCCTCCTTGAAAACAACACATACAATTACCCAGTGGGGATTTTAGAGGAAAGCAACAACCCTGCAAGGCGTGTATTCCTCCAAAATCTCCAGCAGAAATGTATTTTCTGTGGGAGTCCACGCTCCAGCTGTGCCGTGCAGCAAGTCCAAGCCAAAGGCAATCACATTACAGAGCATTTGCCTTGCAGTTTATCTTTCTTTTTCTGCTGTTTGGATTTCTTTCCATCCACCTGGAGACTGATAGTTCTCCTCTGTTCCAGATTCAAGAGCTCCTGGAAGAGCTCCTGCACGTTGTAGTTCATTTTGGCCGACGTCTCCATGAAGGCACACTTCCACTTGCTGGCCAGCGCTTGCCCCTCGCTGGCATCCAGCTCCCTCTGCGTGTCGTCGCTTTTGTTCCCCACCAACATGATCGGGATTTTCTGGATGTCGCCTTTGATCTGACAAATCTCATCGAAGATGGGGTGAAGATCTTCCATGGATTGCCTGCTGGTGACGGAGTACACCAAGATGAAGGCATGCCCCTTGGATATGGAGAGCCGCTGCATGGCGGGGAACTGATGGCTTCCCGTGGTGTCCGTGATCTGCAGGGTGCAGATGCTCTTGTCACAGCTGATCACCTGCCGGTACGTGTCCTCGATGGTGGGGATATAGGTTTCCCTGAAAGTGCCCCTTACAAAGCGCAGGACCAGGGAGCTTTTGCCGACCCCCGCTGCTCCGAACACCACCACCCTGTAATCGTTGCTCTGCTCAGGCATGTTCGCTGCGCCGAGACGTGAGGGGAGGTTTTCACCCGAAAGGCCCGAGTTCCACCAAGTTTACACACCCCTATGCAGAGGTGGGCTGCGGAGAGGGAGGGGGAAAGGGTGCGTGATTGGAATCAGCAATTAATAAATCGCTCCCATCCTTTTCCCTTGAAATAAACCCCTGCTCCTCCCGACCCGAGCCATGCCGCCCATGCACGTTTAACGCTACGAGAAGAGAATGAGAATTCACCTGCAGCCATCAGCTCCACCGAGCAGCGAAACGGGGCTGCAATCGCCTGGCAGCCGCGGGGAAGAGGTATTCCGGCTCCGGGGAAGCCGTGCTCCAGCCCCGGGAAAGCCGCGCTCCAGCCCCCGGGAAGGCGTGTTCCAGCCCCCGGGAAGCGGTACCACCCTCGCCCGGAGCGCCGCCGCCGCCACGGGAGGGGAAGGGAGGGGAGGCTCCGCGCCTCCGTGAAACCAACCTTCCACCCTGCCGCCCCGTGAAAATAAATCATCAGCACTGCCCCCTGAATTAAAGCCGCTGCAGCCGAGTTTTGCTGCTCCATCCCTCACTCCGCTCACAAAGGCGGGTCTCGCCCTCCCTCAGCCCCTCCGCATCGCAGACCCCCAGGAACTGCCGGGCTCTGCCGTCTTTCATCCACCTTGTGCATCTCCCATCTTAAATTTAGGGCTGATTTAATTTTAAAACTTCAAACCCGGGTCAAGTTTTCGCCCCCACTGGCACTAAGCGGGGCAGGGATGCCATGAGTAGCTTCTCAGCCCTCCCCGGGTAAGATACCGAGCCCTGGGGCCATGGCCAGCAAGGTCCACTCAGGACCGTACCCGTGTAATCCCTTCCGACTCGGGATAATCTGTGATTCCGCTGTTTGGTTTCTCTCCCTCACAGCGCCGGATGCGATAGAGTAGCTGTTTGTCACACAGTCCTATTTCTCCACGTTTATTAGGAATTTCCCCCAGCTCAGTCTCTCCAAACGCCCTCATGTGGGGACATCGGAGCTCGCACCACCTGGTGCCTGACAGGAGCAGGCGGCCGTGTGTCCGCGGTGGGAGCAGGCGGCCGTGTGTCCGCGCTGTTCCACCTCTGGCACGGCCGGGGAGGAGAGTTACCCCCGGCTCTTCCACGCCCCACTCCGTCCTGGCCGCCGCCGTGGGCTCAGCTCTGCCCTCACAGTCCCTTCCCGCCCATGGTTCCCGTCCCAGGCTCGGCTCTGCCCTCACGGCCCCTTTTCGGCAGCAGGGTCCTGCCCCGAGCTCGGCTGTGCCCTCACGATTCCTCCCCGCCCATGGCTCCCGTCCCAGGCTCAGCTCTGCCCTCACGATCCCTTCCCGCCCATGGATTCCCGTCCCGGGCTCAGCTCTGCCCTCACGCTCCCTTCCCGCCCATGGATTCCCGTCCCAGGCTCAGCTCTGCCCTCACGATCCCTTCCCGCCCATGGATTCCCGTCCCAGGCTCAGCTCTGCCCTCACGATCCCTTCCCGCCCATGGCTCCCGTCCCAGGCTCAGCTCTGCCCTCACGATCCCTTCCCGCCCATGGATTCCCGTCCCAGGCTCAGCTCTGCCCTCACGATCCCTTCCCGCCCATGGCTCCCGTCCCAGGCTCAGCTCTGCCCTCACGATCCCTTCCCGCCCATGGATTCCCGTCCCGGGCTCAGCTCTGCCCTCACGATCCCTTCCCGCCCATGGATTCCCGTCCCGGGCTCAGCTCTGCCCTCACGATCCCTTCCCGCCCCTTCCCGCCCTCGCGTTCCCGCCCAGGCACCGCCCGCCCTCACGCCCCAAAATGGCCGTCGACCTCTGAGGGGATCCGTCCGAAATTAATGCATTTTATGAGGTGTTTCTGTTTGTGGGTCATCTACAGGCTGGTCACGTTGCGAAATGTGGCATATGTAAAATTTCCTTAAGAAAGGATGTTCTTTGATGTTTGATCTTCGTGTACTTTCAAGCCTCATCAACAAGAAGTGAGATTGAATCTTGTGAGACAGCAGCCAACAAACTCTATCTGATGTCCATGTATTAAAAAACAACAACAACAACAACGAATGAATTGTTGGTAGAATTGTTAGGGTTAGGGTTGGACATGTTTCTCTGCTCTCAGACCTGGGAGAGTTTAACAAAGCTTGGGAAGAAGGAGGAACCACTGATAGTGGGCACAGGAAATGCAGGATTTATGTCCCACAGGGACATCTGGCAGAACTCCCAAGATGAGGAAGAAATCCATAAAAACAACTCAGTAATTGTGCTGAAATCAGCACTTGTGGAGGAGCATTTCCCAGTCCTTCCCCAAGCTCATTCTTCGCAAACCATTTGTGGTTTTCTGGGTTATCATTTCTTATTTCTCTCATCCTTGTTGCATTCCTAACTTTGTGGTATTCTCCTGTTTTAAATCCATTTCTATCAGCCTTGTAATGCTCCTATCCCAGACCAACAAAAAGTATCTCTTTGTATCTATTTTATACTGCTGTGAAGGGTTTATTTGTCTAACATATAAAACCCAGAGGGTTTTCATTCTTGACATGAGGCCAAAATACCTGGGATAGAACTTCAGGTATTCCAAATCCACCGCCGTGCAAGGGGAACTAAACCCGATACCTTAAAAAAGAAATGGCCTCTCTCAAGCCAGGTGCCCTTTTGTACTGAGATGCTTTGAAAGTTCCTGTCTGTATTAATAATGATAATAATGAAAATAGGGGAATAAAGAGAACAGCGAAAGTCCACTAATCAGTATTAGTGGGGGTCAACATATGGGGTCAGGGATCTCCCCTCACCTTCCTTTTGCTGGAAAAAAAAATCCCTGCTCATCTTACGTCTGCTTTTACAGTTCCTGTCTCTCCGGGCAGGATGACTTGCGAGGCATTCACTTTGCCTGGATCCCATCATTATTGGGGATTTTCAAAGGAGATTTACAAACTGTCATTTCTGGTGTTTATGGGGTATTTCTAAACCATAATTTCTGGTGTTTATGAGGTATTTATTAGCCACAATGAAATGCTGGCTAGGAATGAGTAGCTAATTTGCTCTCTGTGCTAGCCACTTTTGCTCAGTTATCCCATTTTCAGATATTTTTCCAAGCTTTCCAATGGTTCTTTCTAAGAGGCATTTTATTTAAACCTCCAGATCTAAAGCCTGAAGCTGGGATTGATTTCCTATAATAGGCTCTGACAAGGGAAGAACTCTAAGAGCTCTTGCACAGCGTGGTGTCAGGTGCTAAGTGGGAAGCGGACCCGTGACACGTCCATGTGCCCACCACAGATCAAAACCTTCCAAAAATAAATCTGTTGCTGCTCAGTGCTTATTTTACCCCAAAAATTGCACTGACGCTGTCCCGTTGTCGAGAGCAGGTGACTGTCATCATAACCAGAGCTGGAGCTCATCTCCTGCATCTCCATCTCCTGCCATTCTGTCCCCAGCAAGGCACCCAATCCACTGGCATCCTAACAAAATCCCAGGAAACAGCTTTGGGCTGCAGGATTTGGGGTGGGAGAGGGGACGTGTTTCCGTGTCCCACAACAGACAAATCGTCTGGGTGCTGCTGGAAGCGTGGTTTAAAGAGGACAAGGTGGAAACCCCGCGGCAGCTTCCTCTCCCCAGCCAGTGCCCAGGGTCTCAGGTGGCTTTTCCCATCCCTGCCTGTTGTCATGGTGTCCCTGCGCAGCGACAGGGACACACCAAGCTCCAGGGACAGCCCGAACACCGAGCAGCACCTTGCCGGCAATTGCGGGTTCCACGCGTGGCCGATTTCCCCGCATCTCACCGCCGGGGGATGGCTGGTTTGTGCTCAGTGCGGCCGGGAGCCGGGCTCCGGTGGCAGCAGGTGGCAGCAGAGCCCTGCCAGGGCAGGGTGCGCCCGGGAAAGGAGCGTGTGGGAGGGGTTGGCGGTTCTACCGGCACTGAAATCTCATTTATTCGCTCTTTTGACACTCATCGGGTCCCAAAGAGCTGCCCTGCCTGTGGCTTGGCTGGAGCCAGCACAGGCTGCAGAGGGAAGGGAGCCACGGGCTCTGCCTAAAGCTCACACCCGGACCCTCTTCCAGGCGCTGTTTTATCAGCCCCTTGCAGCCCCTCCTGCAAGGGGACTTCAGGCTCTTGATGCTGAACTTCATGTTTTCCTCAAACTTTCCACTACTCCCTAAGTCGAAGAATTATGGCACTATTGAGGTTGAAAAAGCCCTCTCAGATCATTGAATCCAGTCATTCCCCCAGCGCTGCTAAGGCTACCACTGCCCCCAGGCCTCAAGTGCCACATCCACACGCCTCTCAAATCTCTCCAGGGATGGGGACTCCACCCCTGCCCTGGGCAGCTGTGCCAGGGCTGGACAACTCTTTCCATGAAAAAAATTTCCCAAATATCCAATCCAAACCTCCCCTGGCATGACCTGACACTGTTTCCTGTTGTCCTTGTCACTCGTTCCCTGGGAGAAGAGACCAACACTTTTTTAAAAATTTATTTTCCCTGGATTATAGACAGCAAGACAACATGGGGAAAGCAGGCTCCGAGCAGTGGGCAGCAGCACCTTGAAATATGGCAGCAGATGGAGGGCGATGCCCAAATCAACACTGCAGTGGGGTGATGGCCAACACACAAAGGTCACAGCACAGCTGTGACAACTCCAGGGCTGGCAAGCAGGAACAGGAAGGAAAAAACCCTGCAGGATTATTCAGCCTGGAGAGGAGAGGGCTCCGGGGAGACCTTAAGAGCCCCTTCCCATAACTAAAGGGGCTCCAGGAGAGCTGGAGAGGACCTTTGGGTGAGGGTCTGGAAGGAGAGGACAAGGGGGCATGGCTTCCCACTGCCAGAGGAGATTGGAGATGAGGGGAAATTCCAATGACAAATCCACAATATTGTATATTTTATTTAAATTAACGAAACTACATGTTTTCCAGGTTGCTTAAAGCATTCTGTAAAAACTGAACTCAACCTAAACAAACAAACAAACAAAAAAGGATATATTTTAATAAGACCCAGGGACTATTTCCGAGACATATGAGTAGGGCTGAGGGATGAAGAAATAAAAAACCCCACACACGCACGCACATGTACACACTCCCCGTAAACAAATTGTTAGTGTTTGACACAAAATTTGGTTTGAAAGCTGCAGCCCCCGGTTCACGGGGAGCCTTTACAAAACGCAGTGCTATAGTCTAAGCTGGAAAAGGACACAGCTATGGGAACAACATAAATATCACGTAAGAACCCAAGGGAAAAGGGATGGTAAAGTTGCAAAGTCGAGTGCTCAGCTGGGAACGTTCCAGGGTTACAGGGATGTGCGTTGATTTAATTCACTTCGGAGTGGAGTAACTACTACAAGTAGGAACACTGCTCGGACCTGCTTTGCCTCCAGGGGCGGGGGAAGCTGGGGATCCCGGGGAGGGCAAACACAAGGAACAGAATCGGTTTAAGAAAATCCAGTAGGAGCTCCAATTAATACACAGGGAGCAGGCCTTTGGCAGAGGGGTCTGCCCAGTGTGACACATCCTGACTGTGAGCCCCACGTGATGGTGCACAGCTTGGGGTGCCCAGCAATCAAACCCACGCAAGGTGACTTTGTGGTGCCACCCTCTCTTTTTTCATAGTGTTGAGCTTTAATAAATGCATGAGGGTAAATTAATAGATTCTGGGGTGCGAATTGTTACGGTACCTGGAATCGTGATGGTACCTGGGCTGACAGAAATGAGTTTCCCCTCTCTGCCTCCTCTCTAACCCTTCAGAAACACACAGCAGCAGCAGATTCTTGTCTTGTAGGGCCTGAACTGCGAGGGTGAGTTTCATGTTACCAGCAGCTAACACAGGCATTTACTCCTGCCAGCTCACAGGCTCTCTGGATGCTCCAGGCCACAGAAGGTGTGCCCTGAGCAGCGCAGACCCTTCCCCACCATTCACTTGTCTGAACCGGTCCCAGCAGGGCTCAGCTCAAGCCTCCATCCCGGATCAGTTCCCACTCCCCTCTCTTTGCCAAAGGCCTCCCAGCACGGGGCTGAGCGAGCCCAGCGCCTGCGTCTGCTCTGGGAAAGCAAAGATCCACATTAGCGCGTGACCAGCGGATTCTTTCAAGTCCGATAATCCCTGGAAGAATCCAGCTCTGCTCCAGCCTGGCAGTGCACAGAGCGAGACTGCCCAGCTCCCAGGGATGCACTGTAACAAAAGGGGAAGGGGCAGGAAGCCACAAAAGCACGGGAAGCCAAAGGGACTGAGAACAGGGAGGAGCTGGCTGTGGGATCACCCAGCTGGGAACTTGGGTCAGGAGTGCTCTGTTCTCCTGCACCTCAGCTCAGCATCCAGGCTGGACATTCCCTGTATTCAGCAAACAGCTGTAAAACCTGCTGAGAAAGCAGTCACTGCTTCTACTAAAGCCTTACTCACAGCCTACTCCTCTCCCAGCTATGCTTCACCCACAACAGAGGGTGGCTGCAGGGCTGCACAAAGACACACACAAGGGTCAGTACAGCTACAGCGGTGGAATTAAATGTTTTTACAACAAGGCTCCCCCCGCAACCAACACCTTGCGTAAGTTGCGCGCAGGAGCAAACCCAGAGTACTGAGCACGTGCTCCTGCCTGAGCTCCCCGCAGCACCTTTATGCACCACCACACCCAGCAAACTCAAAACCAGCCCCACGGCAGCTCTGCCCCGGCCCCACACCCGGACGTGCGACTTTGCAACCTCAGCGCCCTTCCAGCAGGGTTTTACGTGCCCGAGCGTAACACAATATACACAGCCCTCCCCCCAGGAATAACTACACCATAGTAAAGAGTTAACAAATGTTCTGCTCGCTGCCGCTGCTCTGTGAACGCACCAGGGACCGGGCGCTCCAGGAGCGGATGCGGCCGGAGAGGTCTCCAGCCAGCAGGACTCGTGTGTCCTCTGCTCCCCACCCCAGGCCGGTCCCTGCTGAGGCACCTCCGTGTCACTCCTGAGCCTCCTTCCGAGCCAGCTTGTAGACCTCCGTGGGCCCGTCCACGTGGGTGATGGTGGTGGTGAGCTGCAGCTCCTCCCCGCTGTTCACCCCCAGGTCACCTGAGAAACAAAGGTGTTCCATCAGAGCGGTCTCACAGTAAAATATGGCACTGTTTTAAACAGGAGAAGATCCAGGCTGTTCCCTCCGGCCTTTCAGCTGCCTAAGCCGCGGAGCAGCGACTTTCCTAGAAATTATTTTATTTACAGTTATTTAAATAGGATCACAAGAAACACATTGAGGAGCCATAGCGTGTCCAGAGAAGGGAAGGGAGCTGGGGAAGGGGCTGGAGCACACGGAGAGGCTGAGGGAGCTGGGGAAGGGGCTGGAGAAAAGGAGGCTCAGGGGGGACCATCTGGCTCTCCACCACTCTCTGACAGGAGAGTCTCTTCTCCACTCCTCATCCCTCCATCTGAGCTACGCAGTTCCATCTGGGCAATGCTAAAAGGCACAAAAACCATCCCGAAGGCTCCGGCCAGCCTTGGCTAAAAGTCAAACCTGTCCCACCCAGCCATTAATTCAAAGGCCTGCTTGGAAACCCAAACCGTCGCTTGCAAAACTTTTCAAGGCGCTGAGTGTGCACTTGGGCCAAAAAAAAAAGGCACAGAAGGCATCCCCTACTCTGTACCTCTTTGTGCCCACGAGAGCCCTCAGGCCATTCGGGCACATTTACCATTGGACTGGTCTTCGCCGTAGTTCTTGTGCGATGGCGCGTACAGGAACATGAGGGCGAACACGTAGAGATTCCACATCCCGTAGATGCCGGTGAAGAAGGCGCTGTTCACCTCGACCGTGATGTCCCCCCACTTCCAGTGGCCTTCTGTCACCTGTCCAGGGAAAACAGACACGGACAGGCCATCAGGAAGAGCAAACTCCCTCAAGACACAGCCTTGGAGTAAATCAGTGAGAGCAGCATCAATTCAACAGGACGGAGGAAATGGAGTGTAACAGGTTCAGCGAGGCAGAAGTCAGGCTGGGATTCTCCTCTTCAGACTCAGTCTGCAGGGAAAAAATGCTCCTGACAGAACGATTCCCTCAGGACCTCTTCAGCTCTGATGTCTCATTTACTGTGACTGAAGCGCTGCGCTCTGCGATACCCCTGCCACAAGCGTGTGCTCAGCACAGACTGGCACACAAAGGGCACTACCTGGGGACACCGCTGACATCCCAAAACATCCAGCTGCCAAAAATAGCAGGAAAACCAGCGTGAGTGATGGGGGAATTGATGTGCAGAGCACGGCTGGCTGAGGAGGGGCCAGGCTGACAGCACCAACCTGCCACACGCTGCGGGCTGTCAACATCCATGAAAACATCATCGATATTAATATTCCTTGAAGATACACAGACTGCTCAGACTGCAATGTTGCTTTCTGTTAAAGAACAGCTTAAAGGCCAAGAAGAAAACTAAAGGAGCTTAGAAAGAGCCATGGAGATGCTCCAAGGGCTGGAGCCCCTCTGGAGCCCGGCTGGGAGAGCTGGGGGTGCTCACCTGGAGAGGAGAAGGATCCAGGGAGAGCTCAGAGCCTAAAGGGGCTCCAGGAGAGATGGAGAGGGACAAGAGATGGAGGGACAGGACACAGGGAATGGCTTCCACTGCCAGAGGGCAGGGTTAGATGGGATGTTGGGAAGAAATTCCTCCGTGTGAGGGTGGGCAGGGGCTGGCACAGGGTGCCCAGAGAAGCTGTGACTGCTCCTGGATCCCTGGAAGTGTCCAAGGCCAGACTGGACAGGGCTTGGAGCAGCCTGGGACACTGGAAGGTGTCCCTGCCCATGAAATGGGCTTTAAGGTCCCTTCCAGCCCAAGGCAGTCTGTGACTCCACGATTCAAGCAGTGATAAAAGCTCATTCGTACAGAGGTGACATCAGAGCTCAGGACAAACAGGTCCAGCAGGGCTGCAAAGTCAGCCCAGGGAAGGCTGGATGCTGTCACATCTCCACAGGCACACAAAGCCACCCGAGAACATTTTCCTCTCGCTGAGTTCTCAGAAATGGCTAAAACCTGTTGGCTGATTTCTGCGCTGCGCAGACCCAACGCTCCCCGGGAGCCAAGGGCCTTTGTGCCGCCTCCAGCCTCAGCAACTGCATGGCAGAGCTTCAAATAAATGAAAACAACTTCTTCAAAAGCAACTTGTTATCAAACAGGCCAGTCCTGTCTGAGCAGTGACGGGCCGGCGTTGGGAGCGGCTGGGAAGCGGCGGCCGGTGCTCTCCCGGGAAGCCCAGAGCCATCCCTCACCTGGCTCACGATGAAGAAGATGACAGTCATGGCTGCACAGGCCAGGGTGATGAGCATCAGGAACTTGAACCTAAAAATCAGCCCCTGTTTAGAGAGAAATGTCACTGGTCACATTAACAGAATCCACAAAACCCATTTTTGGTTTTAGGATAGACAAGACACGAGGATAAAAACTAAAAAATAAAACAAGGGTCCAACCCACGAAACCCCAAAGCAAAACAACCTCCACCCACTCCTGCGCCGTGCTCAGCACAGCCCATATCCTCCGCTCCCCACACGTCTGCGCTCCTGCCGGAAGCTCCGCGCGGGGTGGGCACGTCTGGACAGCGCTGCCTTTCCGTGACATTTGCTCGGCGACTGATTGAGCAGCGCTTAATTAACTGGACGAGGTGACACGTCGCTGCGAGCCGGGCCGCAGGGGGGGATGGCCCGACAGCTCAGGGCTCTTGTTGTAAAACAAACACACGGTGGCTCGGTGTCTCACCGCACTCATCCTCACCCCCAGCCCGGCTGGGAGGGAGCTGCAGCGATTCCAACGTCTGGAAAACCTGGCTGGCGATCACAGAACGGAGGTTCCGAGATGAACGCCTTGGCTGGCGATCCCACTGCCCACCGCCCCTGCTTTCACTGGTTTTACATTTTTACTTACAAATTCTTTTGGTTTTGGGTGAGCGCGTGGGTTTTTTTAACCTGGTTCTGGAATTTAGGTGGAAATGTCAGTGTCTGCGTAATTACCCTGCCACACCACGACAACAAAGGACTATTAATTTAACTCTTCCACGCCAGATCCGTGCTGCCCAGATGTTTGGATGTGTTTCTGCTAGAGGGAAAAACACTCAGTATCTGCTTCAAATTCTTTCAACTGCAATTTTCTATTTTTTTTTTTCCATGTGCATTCCTGACAGGTGATAACGACTCGTTTAAAGAAGAAGTGACCATAATTTAACAGAACTGCTTTGGGGATAAATATTTGCACCCCGGTAGAGGCAGGTTAAGCACTGAGAGTGAGCTCCTTGGCAGAAGGCAAATCAGGCAGGACAGAAAAGCGTACAAAATCAAGGGCTAAAAACGTGGATAATGGGGGGAATGCATTGTGCTTTGACCCTCCAGCAACTTAGTAAGGAAATAATGACCCCAAAAATCTAAATTTATACTATGAAAAAACAGATGGTCTTAGCAAGACCTCCCATTAAACACAGAAATTAAGAGTAGAGGAGGAGAAATGGAAGTAGAAGGAGATCATGGATAAAGGGGGTCTCAGAACAGACTCTGAAGTCCAAAATCTTTTAAAAACAAGGAATCTGTGTCCTAAGGAGGATCCTTACCTCATAGTGAAGGCGGCGAGCCTTGCTCATGGCAGGGAGGCTCGACTGCTTCCCACTGATGTTTCTGAACACTTGGAAGACCATGAAACACAGGAAGAGAAAATATAGGCACAGGCAGATCCCTGCAACTATAATAAAGGCCATCTGTGCAGAGGAAGTTAAGGGAAAATGGTACAAACCAACAAGAAATCCTAGAAAACGTTATCCAGGTGATTCCCATATTCAGTTCCCCAGTGATCTCGTGCAGTGCCTGAGCCACCCCCTGCCCCCAAAAGCAGGGAGTTTGCCCACGCCTCGCAGGGACCTGGCAGGAGGGAGCACCTCCCTCTCCCACAAACCAGGGGAAGGATACAGCCAGCTCCGTGCCCACCTCGGTGGTCCAGATGCTGTAGAAGGGGTTCTTGAGCTGCACTCCCCTGCAGAGAGGAGAGAAAACACCAATCATAGAGCCCCTTGTCCACTCTGCAGCCTGGGAATCATAGAATCAGGGATTATCCTGAGCTGGAAGGACCCACAAGGATCATTGATCCAATTCCTGCACAGACACCCCAACAATCCCACCCGGTGGCTGAGGGCGTTGTCCCAATGCTCCTGGAGCTCTGGCAGCCTTGGGGCCATTCCCATTCCTTGGGGAATGTGTTCAGAGCCCAGCACCCTCTGGGAGAAGAATCTTTGCCTAAGGTTCTGCAGGGGAAAAGCCAGCTGTGCTGCTTTCCCATGCGGGTGAGGAGAAGGTGAGGTGGGAAGTGTTTCCACGGCCAGCACACTCGAGAGCACCCTCAGGAGCCTCTCCTGGTGCTGGCAGATGGGGCTGTGCACCCAGCCACGGGGTCGAGCTGCTGGTCCCTGCTGCAGGAGGTGACCAGGAGCCTCTCCCTGGGGAGCGTGGCTGCACCCACCTCTCGCACATGTCGAAGATGAAGAGGCAGAAGGAGCCCATGGCGATGGGCCCGACCTGCTTCCAGTACCCCGAGAGACGATTCCGCTCGTTCTGGTCCTGAGCACGGGGTGGGGAGGAGGAGAAAAAGGAAAAGCAAGTTAGCCCGAAACCCCCTCAGCTGGTGTGAGTCCCCACAGCACCATCCCCAACCACCAGCAAGGGAGCTGCCGGGTTTTCCTGGAAGCGGGGCTGGAAAGCACCTTCCCATGGGTACCCACCATCATGTGCTCCCCGCAGAAGATGATCCAAAAGGAGAGCAGCATGGCATAGAAGATGCCCTGTCGAATGTCTCCGAAGAGCAGCATCCAAGTCCAGTCGAATCCGATGGAAAACCACTCCACGGGGATGTTAATGAACGTCATGGAAATTCCCAGAGCAAAGATGACCCTGGAGAGGCACAAACGCCATCTCTGTCCAGCGTGCAAGGGAAGGACAGAGCCCCGAAAGCCAAAGCTGTGCGTGGAGAGCGACAGAAGGAAATCCAGCACTGTTTAGGAAGTGTCACCTCCTGCCACCAAACCCCCTAGGACTGAGCTCCTCAGAGCAGCTCCTTTTTTTCTCCAGGGGTTTAACAAGAAAGGAAAGAGAAGCTCCCCGTGTGCCTGGGTGGAGGGAGAGGATGAAGAGACAATTCCTATCTCCCGACCATGGGCTCTGCCTGGGGGCAATGAGCACCTCAGTGGGGTCCCCTGGGCCACCACAGGCCCCTACTCACTTCTCCAGCAGGACAGGAGCGCGCGTCATCAGCGTGATCCTCCTCCAGTACCACACCATGATGATCAGAATGCTGGGCGTCAGGAAGGTCTTCATGGCAAACCACACCTTGGTGAAGCCCCCGTTTTGATGGATGCCCTGAGGAAAACCAGGGTGCAGGGCTTAACACCTTCATCCTGTGCTTCTCCTCAGGGAGTGTCAGGAGAGGCACACACGTGGGAGTGCATCCCAACGACGGCCAACGATGGACAGAGGACAGGTGCCCACTGAGACCCCAGGGCGGGTTCCAGAAGGTCTGAGAACAAATGCCAGTAGACACAGCTTCCATGGCAAGGAAGAGCAGGAATTCTGACACTGCATGGAAAAAGCTGGTGGAATTACTCCCAGACAAGTAGCGAGATCCTCGTGGAGCCAAGTTACCCCTGGTGGGAAGAGCGTTGGCTCATTAACGTGTTTCTCCAGCCACGCATCCTCCCACCTCCATCTGCAGCCACCACGGCCGTGGTGGGAGGGTCTCCAGCTGGGAAAAGCATCCCAGCTCACCAAGCCTCGAGAGCAGGCAGAGCAAGGATCACTGACAGCATGGCCAGGCATGGCCACAGCCAGCTCCAGGACATACCAGGCCCTCTCTGCACCCTCCTGTTCCTCCTCAGCTCCTATCCATAAGATGTCCCACCAGGCAGACTGTGGTGGGAAGCAGAGGACACAGGGAGCTTGGAGGCTTGGGAAGAGGTCTGGAGGACTCCTCAGAAGAGCAGGCAGAGGGCATTCCCAGGGGGGAGGACAATCCCCCAGGAGGCAGAGGAGCTCGGGCCAGGAGCGGCAGCAGCCCGGGCACAGATCCCGGGGGGCAGAGGAGGACAGGGCACTCACCACGAAGCGGATGTCCTTGATCTCGCCGATGCCCACGTTGATGCCCTTCCTGTCGTTGACGGGCAGGCGGATGTTGATGAGGTAGTACTTGTGTGCCACGCTGCCGATCTCCATGAAGGGCAGGAAGTCGCAGTCGTAGTGACGGCCCTCAGACTCCACGGTCTGCAGAAAGGGCAGGGAGAAGAACCTCAGCCCCCAGGACCAGCACACCACAGAGCCCTCCAACTGGGAGCACTGGGAGCATGGGAGCACCCAGAGCCTGTCTGCAAATTCCAGCCCGTGTGAGACAGCGGCTGAGGGACACTTCTCCTCCTGCTTTTGATTGTTTAGGGTTATTACATAAGGTTTGACCTCAAACAGATTCACACTTCAGGCTTTAATGGGAGCCTTCCAAGATGAACTCTCTACAGCTCCCTGACAGGAGGTGGGAGCCAGGTGAGGATTGGCCTTTTCTCCCAGATAAAAAGTGACAGGACGAGAGAAAATGGTCGCAGGTTGTGCCAGGGGAGGTTTAGGTTGGATACTGGGGAAAATTCTTTCATGGAAAGGGCGATTCTATGGTTCTGCGATTGGAAGAGGACAACTCCCACTCATCCCCACCACCAGTGTCATTCAAATTCCTTACTTTTGGAGAGCCAAAGGTGCACTTCAGCTTCCTGATCTCTACGGCGTGTGCTATTTCCTCCCAGTCATCGAACATGTTGTCACGATAGGCCAGCGACACATCCAGGGTGATCTCTGCGTTTTCCTCTGCAACAGCAAGGAGGCAGGAGGCTCAGAAGGCTCCCAGAGTAATTAAAAAACACCACACAGAGTTCCTTTAGGAGGACAATTAATGAACTGAAGTTGAGCTGTCCTGGCCTAGCTGGGAAAAACCTCAGAACCAACCACACACAACAACATTGATGCTTTCTATACGTCTTGTTTAACTTCAGTTGTCCTGGAGAAGGGTTTTGGAGCTCTCCCTTCCTCACCTACAGAACATTTTAGATCCCTCCCTGCTCCTGCACACCTGCCCTGACTTGTTCCTGCCTCTGTAGATCTCAGGCCCCAGTGACACACATGGAGCTCGTGGCCTGACAAGGTCACACACCCGTGTGGGACCAGCAGCTCGTCCCCTCCTGGAGGTGTGCACGGTGACAGTCTGGGATGCAGCTGCTTGGAAAGGTGCTGCTGCCAGGACACTGCCGGGGGGAATGAGGCTGGATCAGGCTCACTGAGGAGCCATAACTGAGCGAGTGCATGCGCAGGAGCTGCAGCTGAGGCTGCCAAGGAGCAACGCTTCAACACGGTTAAAAACCTGGGGCAAGTCTGTACCAGCTCCACCAGCTGGAAAATCCTCCTGTTTACCAGGCACAGGTCCCAGGGAAGGCTCTGAACGAGGAACACGCTCCAGAACGAGCATGTGCATGTTACAGCCCAGCCTCCTTTTGTAGGGCACCGAACTCCAACAGCCACGGCTGCTGGAAAAGCTCCAGAACCATCTGCCTTGGAGAAGTGTTGGGAGATGGCTCCAGAACCATCTGCCTTGGAGAAGCACTGGGAGATGGCTCCAGATCCATCCACTGTGGAGAAGCACTGGGAGATGGCTCCAGATCCATCTGCCTTGGAGAAGCACTGGGAGGTGGCTCCAGATCCATCCACTGTGGAGAAGCACTGGGAGATGGCTCCAGATCCATCCACTGTGGAGAAGCGCTGGGAGATGGCTCCAGAACCATCTGCCTTGGAGAAGCACTGGGAGGTGGCTCCACACCCATCCACCGTGAAGTGTGGGGAGATGGCTCCAGATCCATCCACCGTGAAGTGTGGGGAGATGGCTCCAGATCCATCCACCGTGAAGTGTGGGGAGATGGCTCCAGAACCCATCTTTTCAGCTATATTTTTCTCGGGCATACGTGGTGGCACACTCATCCCACCGGATGGGAAGGGGCGTGGATGGGACCTGTGGTTTGCAGTTCTATTTTTACGCCCCTCGGAGGTGGCCGGGTCGTGCATCTGATGTGGACACTTCAGGATTTTTCTGAGCGTTTTTCGGTGCACGTGATCCGTCCCATCCGGATCCGTATCCAGTCCCTTTCCAGAGCTGCCAGGAGCTGGGTTTCCATGAAACACGAATTTGCCATCTCAGATCCGCTGTTTAGGAGACCAGCAAAACAGATAAATGGGAACATAAGGTTGAACTTGGCCCGGCTAAAAAGAACCATGAACTCCATTTCAGAAGCCATAAAACCAACTGGAATGCTTGGGATTAAATCCAAGAAAAACAGCTTTCAGTATTTCATCTTTGCAGTCCAAATGTTGCTGCTGCCATCGAGTATGAAAACCAGAAGGCAGAAGACGAACTGCTGCGTGCCTTTCCAGGCCAATGGATTAGAGGCTCCCTCTGGAATTCCATCGGTCTCTCCGCTGGGGTGACACCTCCCCTTAGAAATGAATTTTGTGCAAAGACCCTTCAGGGCTGTCAACATAAAATATAGATATATCCATATATCCATATATTTCAGCACGGCAGACTGAATGGCAGAGCTGTGTTAGTGGCTGGACTCCATCTTAAAGGTCTTTTCCAACCTAAATGATTCCATGATACTCCTATGCCAGCCTTCCATCAACAACTCCCCTCGTCCCTGAGGAACAAATGAGGACAGCGCCAGAGAACCAGCTCTTGAGAAGATCCATGCCTTATTCACGTGGATCAGATGGTGCATAGGCAATTTTCTGGGGAAGGGAGGGGAGGGTGCCCTTTCCCTGCACAGCATCATGCAGCTTTAAACTGAGAGGGAGCAGCACCAGATTGGAGCTCAGGGATAAATCCTTCCCTGGGAGGGAGGTGAGGCCCTGGCACAGGATGCCCAGAGGAGCTGTGGCTGCCCCTGGATCCCTGGAAGTGTCCCAGGCCAGGCTGGATGGGTTTGGAGCAGCCTGGGACAGTGGAAGGTGTCCCTGGCCCTGGCAGGGGTGGCACAGGGTGGGTTTTGAGGTCCTTCCAACCCAGATGAGGACAAGACACGCTCCTGGAGGTGTCCCAGCCCTGAGCTCTGTGACCCCCCCAGTGAGGAACTCCCTGCTCACGCTCCAAGCACCACCAGTGTCATTTTTCCCACTGGCATTTTACAGCCCAGGAGCTTTTCCATGAATCACTTTATAGGACAATACTTGCCCAGGATATCTTCACTCATATTACAATGGACTAAAAATAGTGGAGTTGTTTCAGGAGGGGGCTCTGTGCCAGCTGCACACTAACACAGCTGGCTGGGGAGAAGCCTATGGCAGGCACACAGAAATGCTGGAATTATTTCCATTACAGTTCCATGCTTCACCAGCTCCCTAAAATTACAAAACCTACAAAAAAGCCCAAGGCTGGATGAGTTAGAAAAGGAGGCTGCAGCACTCTGCCCTCTCACTGTACACAGTTACTTTCCAGCTGCAAAGAAACTCCTTCTCCTTCCTCTGGCCCCCTGCTCCCCCAGTCCTGGGAAGGGGTTTTAATAATTGAGTGCACAATGCATCAAGAAGGGAAAGGGACAGCACAGAAATAGCCTCTTCCTCAGAGGAACTGTCTGAGTCTGACACAGGATCATGGATGGGGAGAGATGACACAGGGTCATGGGTGGGGAGAGCTGACACAGGGGCATGGATGAGGAGAGCTGACACAGGGTCATGGATGGGGAGAGCTGACACAGGGTCATGGATGGGGAGAGATGACACAGGGTCATGGATGAGGAGAGCTGACACAGGGTCATGGATGGGGAGAGCTGACACAGATTCTGGATGGGGAGAGCTGACAGGTCCTGGATGAGCAGAGCTGACACAGATTCTGGGTGGGGAGAGCTGATCCAGGACTGACTCCAGCTCTCTGTGGATGAGGAGTCAGCCAGGAGTCACAGCCCAGCTGCCCCTGGCCCAGGAGGGGTTTGGCACCCAGCACCCTGAAAAAACCAAATGCAGCTTTACTCCGTGCCTTGGCCTTGCTTAGGAATTGCAGGGCAAGACAACAACCAAGGGCCTTTGAGGAAAAAAGCAGGAGACAGTTTGATGTGGCTCAGCAACATCCCCGGTGAAGGCCAAGGGGAGCTGGCAGAGCCCAGGACCCTGCACAGCACCTCCAGAGCCTGCAGTGGAGTGCCTGGAGAGCAGGATGTGCCCCAGGCAGCAGCTTCTTCAGCAGGAAAAAGTCCTGTGCAGTTCCCAGCAGTGCTGCTTTCCTGGATGGTCTGAGGCAGCTCCAAGACAGTTTTTAGGACAGTGACCAGAGGCTTCAGCCTTCCAGGAGTGCCCTGGTTTGGCACCAGCTCCTGCTGGCATCGGCCACGGCAGGAGGAGGCCTGGAGGGCTCAGAGCCCCAGAGAGAAGAAACATGAATTGTTGCTTTGAAAGAAGAACTGAGGTTATTTCACATCCTTATCTCTGTCCCTTTGGAGGAGCTGGTCCCAATCACCTGGTCAATGAGGCCCTTTCATGTAACAGCAGGGGACAGACACACACATGCAGTTAATTCAGCTTAGCAAGTCTGCTGCTTATTTCTTTAAGAGCTGTTACAACACAATCCAGCAAGCAAGAAATGTGTTACTAGTTCCTGAGATTCTACACTTAATTTATGTCTGCCTTCAGCTTGGCACAAAGTGTTGGAAAATCCCCAAACCTCCTTTTTATAACCCGGGTGTTGGCCCAAGATGAGCTTTTCTGCTTTGAGATCTCTAAAAAACCCTCTCACCTTCGCAGGACTCGGTCACTGAAGGGCACAAAGCTGAAGCAAAGGCTCTGCTCTTGCAGCAGAAATGCTGCCAAAAGCTGGGTTAGCATTCCAGCAGCCTGCTCCAAGGGCTCAGCCAGCTCCTGACTCCAGCACGGTGGTTCAGCTTGAAAATCCGTGGAATAAAGAGCTGTTTCCCTAGTGCAATCATCTATCCAAGTGGAAGGAGGTGAGGCCTTAGTAAAGGCACAAAGCTGCTCTCTCTGTATTTCAGAGATAATTACAGGGATAAGAATACAGGTGAAAGCTTTCTACAATCTCATTTTTAACTTATCTTAATGGTAATGCATTAAATCATCTCTGTGAGTGCTCACGGTTGGGCAGGGCTTGGGGCAGCCCGGGATAGTGGAAGGTGTCCCTGCCATGGCAGAACTGGAGCTCTGAGGTCCTTCCCAACCCAAACCAGCCTGGCATTCTGGGATAAACATCTGGAGGAACAGCTCCACGCTGAGCAGAAAGGGGGTCAAGGACACAAAGCTGGCTAAAAAATCTAACCTCAACTGACCTCCTGAACGGATCCCTGAGCACGGATCCCTGAGCACGGAGCAGCACAACAGCCAGGCTGGAGCCAGGGCAGGAGCTCCACACTCCCCAGCTCGACCAGGCTGGAAAGCAAATTGTTTATTCACTCTAGCTTAAAGAGGGATTTTCCCCAAACACTTTAAAACATGCAAACACATGGACAGCTTCCCTCCCAGGGAGGGCACAGCAGTCCCGCCCTTGCTGCTCTCAGTATAATTTTGCAGGTTATATTGCAGGAATGTTTTTGAGTTTGGGGGGGGAGTTGTGTGTTTTGTGTGTGGAAGTGGGGAAGGAGGGTGTTATATATTTATTTAGTATGTATATAATAGCTTGAAACTGAAAGAGGGGAAATTAAAGTTAGATATTGGGAAGGAACTCCTGTCTGTGAGGGAGGTGAGGCCCTGGCACAGGGTGCCCAGAGGAGCTGTGGCTGCCCTGGATCCCCTGCTCCAGATTGGAGCAGCCTGGAGCAGTGGAAGGTGTCCCTGCCATGGCACAGGACAGCTTTGAGCTCCCTCCCAACCCACACCATTCCAGCATCACCAATCCCCGGGTTCAGGAAGTGCTCCAGCACCACCTCACTGCGTGGCACCAACACAACTCAGGGCACAAGGTCGAAACCCCTTCCTGGGAGCCCCACTGGGAGATGAGAGGCAGGCAGCACCTCCCCGCGCCAGGCACTTACTGAGGTCGTTGTCCATCTTGAAGGCGATGTCCAGCTGCATGATGAAGAGCATGAACTGGAACCAGGGGCTCATCTCCTTGCTGGGCAGCGGGATGTGCACGGCGAACACGATGTCGTTGGCCTCGATCTGCCGGCTCACGGCCTCGTCAAAGTCCTTCAGCTTCTTGCACTGGTTGGGCCCCCAGGGCATCAGCCACTTGGTTTTGTGGTGGTTCTTCCTCACGTCAATGCACTTCACCGACGTGTAGGGAACGGCTGTCGTGGGGCTGGGAGCTGGGAACGCAAGAGGAGCGCACTTGGAGCATCTGCAGACATCTGATACTGCGGCTTTCCCCACCAAAACTCGCAGCTGCCCGCTCGACTCTTTGAAGGCAATTTAAAACAAATGCGCCCAGCGCTGCTCCTTCACGGCTCTTTGATCTCACAGTCAAGTAATTAAGTTTATTACATTCACAGATGTATTACTGACTTTGTAGTGGGATCAAATTAGGATTAATTGAAGAGCTGGGGTCTGCTTGTTCAGTCTCAGATACCCCGGTCACACAAAATCATCCTGATTTACTGAAACCTTTTCCTTTCCCTGTGCTCACTCGAGCAAATCCACACAGAAAGCATGTGCCCAGGGAAACCTGGATGGATAAACTAATCCCAAAGCTCGTGGTCCTGCAGGGCAGGATTTACCACGGGGATTTGCACCATGCAAGGCCACGCATCTCCTTGGGCAGGAAGATTTTCCTCCAGGGCAGTGAGTGCCATGGGAAATGAGATTCTGCAGGTGGTTTTCACGTTGTCAACATCCTCCTTCAGATCATCCAGGACTTCCCTTACAGATCGCAGCCCGCCCAAAAACTCCAGCGGCAATAACACCACCCTACAAACTCCCAATATTCCAACGAGGAAAACAACCCCGGAGCGAGCTTCACCCTCCTGCTGCCCCCAGCCCTGCACTGCTACACCCAGATGATTCAGCCCTGGCTCCCTTGTAATTTGGGCACAGCAGGATCATCCCAGCAGCTCTGGAGCTGTTTGGGATGGCAGCCAGGAACCCCGTGGAGCACCTTGCCCGGCGTGCCACCCCGGCACAGGGTGACATCCGCACGCCTTCCCGCGGGTGACTCAATGCCAGCCGGGAGGAAGTTACTCAAAAGCCAAATGTTTATAAACTGCATTTTTTCCTTTTTTTTTTTTTTTTTTTTTTCCCCCACAGCACTGAGTTTCTTCCAGCTCCAAAGGCGCAGGGACGCTGGGATAAGGGTGGGCTCCAGGGAGCTGGCATGAGCAGGTGGGCAGTGCTGGGTTAATGGTTGGACTCGCTGAGCTTTTCCCACTGAAAGGATTCCAGGAGTAGTCCCAGATTCAGCCCAGCTCTCTGGGATGCATTGTTGCACTGCTGCATCCCCAACCCTTGCTGCACTCAGGAATCACACAACACTCAGTGATTAAAGCATCCCCAAACCCAACCAGGATCTCGATATCAGAATCAGACATAACCTGAATTGTTCCCGGCAGCCTCGGGGCCGTGCCCATTCCCTGGGGAGCCTGGGCAGTGCCCAGCACCCTCTGGGGGAAGCGCCTTTCCCAATACCCACCCTAAACACTGCATCAAGAAGCAGCAAAGTAGAATAAAACAGAGCATTCAACAAACCCAAACGAAGCTGCAAGCCCAGGGTTACGGGACACTCGTGATGCGCCCGTAGCGCATAAAACCCTGCAATAAATGCTTATTCCCCAACCGTGCCTCAATGCAGAGCCCAGTGACCACAGCTAAAACTGCAGCTGGAAGGGAATATCGGGAATATTGCTGTGAAATAAGCCAGGCATTTCAGACGAGCTCTCTGAGCTCTTTAACTCTGACACATTCTGGGTGATTTCGAAGGCATTTCTGAATTAAGAGACAGCGTTCCCTCTACAGAGAAGCCGAACATTTCTTGCTTTGATGCAACTCATTATAGCCATAAATACATGTTTTCATCACTGCCTGATTATGATTTTAAACACTTGGCACGCTCCCTGCAGCCTCCCCTCTGCCAAAGTTACAGCTTTGAGGAGCATGAGACAATTACTATACATATTCCTCGTCGGGAATCGCGCACCAAACAAACGTCGGCACTTGGCTTCCATTACTGATTTGGCTCCTGGCCCATTAAATCCAAGTGAGCGTTGAACCAAGTGAAAAAAAAAAAAAAAAGAAGCAGCTTTGTGGAGCTGCAGCCAAGTCAGCCAACAGCATTACAAAGTGCTATGCAAAACAAAGCTCGCAGCGAGGGATTTGGGCTGTGCTGTGGTGCCAAGGGCTGCTCCCAGCCCCTCTGCCCCAGCCCGGGGCAGGCAGCAGCTCCACAGATGCCAGGATCTCTGTCAGCCTGTCAGTAACTGAACAGCTCTGGGGGCATAGCAGCGGATCAGCCTCGTGCTCCAGGCTGCCATGAGGGCTGCGGGAATGCAGGTACCGCTCAGTGAGAGGGGAGCACAGCTTCCAGAGGAACCCTGGGCAGTGGGGCGCAGCTCTCTGGGAGGCAGCTCAGCCAGGGGCCCCCAGGAGGGAGTCCTGGCGCCAGGGGCTGCAGCAGCCATGGGGCAGAGACCCCTGGTGCCAGGGGCTCGGACACCAGCAGTGCCAAGAGCCAAAAGCCATGGGCAGGAGGTGCTGGAGCTGCCAGCAGTGCCAGAGGATCACAGACTGAAAGAGACTCTAAAGTTTGTCTCATTCCAAACCCCTGCCGTGGCAGGGACACCTTCCGCTGTCCCAGGCTGCCCCAAACCCTGTCCAGCCTGACCTTGGACACTTCCAGGGACCCAGGGCCTGCCCACCCTCCCAGGGAACAATTCCTTCCCCATATCTAATCTAAATTTCTGCCTCTGCATCTCCTCCAGCTGGGCCTCCAAAGGTGCCCAGCTCACTGCAGAAATGCCAAGCATATCCGAAATTCCAGGGGCAGAGCAGAGCCTGCTGCTCCCTGTGATGGTTTTAGCTGGACACCTTCACCAGGGTGGCCACCACTGCCCAGGGAGGGCTTCCCATGGACTGCCAGGGCCACCTCAGCCGTGTGTCACTGACTGAAACAACTCCTGCACAGAATTCCATCTTTTCTGTTCAGCCAGGAGGTCAGGGCAGGCTGCTCAGGGTCTGATCCCACCACGACAGCTGAAAAAGCTGAAAACAAGGTCCAAGGGGCTTGGACCCTCAAAGTCCTCATAGAAAAAAAACCAACAAAGTCCTCAAAGAAAAAGCAAACAAACAAAAAAACCCAAACAAACAAACACCAAACCAAACAAAAACAAAAAACAAACAAACACTGCTTTGCTGGTTTTAGACTTAAATCTTAAGGTTAAAAAAAAATAAATTACTGAGACAAGTGAGCTCCATTTTTTAGCATTTTGGGGGGGGATATTACATACACCTAGATATGGGTAAGAGCCCCCATCACTCAGTATTTTAATTTCAGTAAGTTAAGCAGATCTTCTTGTGATGAAGCCTCAAACACGTCCTTCCTCCTGCACTCAAGTTCCAGGATCTCCATCCCCTCCCAGCTTCCTCACCTTGGGAATCACACCGTGCACCTTCTCATCCCAGCACCTCCAGCGCTCCCATTAACCACCGACCCTTGCTCCAGCACCATAAACAAGCCCTTTGGAAACTCTCAATTGCATTGTGTCCACATTGATTAAAGCCTGAATCCCCCTGACCTCGGGGGGATTTAACTTCTCCCGGCAGCGGGAGCATTCTGCTTTTCTACTCAATTACCCCCTCCGGAGCCAGCCAGCACTTCCCAGCGAGCACACACAAAGGGCTTCTGCTTCATTACCCTAAGCGACTGCAGGGTAGGAATAAACAAGCTAATTTATCATGGACAGACCCAGCTTTTCCAACTGGAACAGCCAGAACCTGGATAGCACCGTTGATGCGCTCAGCATTATAAATATGTATTTATTGCAGCGCGAAGTTCTCTTTTCTGCCTCCCTCTCTCCTGACCTCGATGGCACCAGTTTAATAAGTCTGAGGGGCACAGAGGCTTTTAATTACTATTTCTTTGATAGCTCTTGTTTCACAAAGCTTTTTTGGAATGTTGCAGCAGCTTTTATATGCAGAATAATTGTATATTTAAATAACCCCACTGCCTACTGGAAGCCCACTCCCTTTGGGAAAGGTTTTTCTTTCTTATATTTGACTTCAAGCTTTATGCAGACCAAAATCCTTTAAAGCCCTGGGGCACCAATTTTCCTGATTTACAGTGGGAGTTTCCAGATATCCTGTTGCAGCTGAAAACCCATATTTCTGTTGTTTCCAAGACATTTTTGTCAGTACTACAGGTTTCTCTGCATTTTTTTTTTTTTAAATTTTATTCTTTTCCATAAAAATGAACCTGTCCCAACCATCAAACCCAAGTTTGCTGGATCAGAACAGAAACTTCGTGGCTGCCCCTGGATCCCTGGAACAGGGATGGGCTTGGAGCAGCCTAGGACAGTGGAAGGTCTCTCTGCCATGGCAGGGGTGGGGTAAAATGGGATTTAAGGTCCTTCCCAACCCAAACCATCCTGGGTTTCTGTGACTTCACAATCCAGTCACATATTGCTGGGCACTCGCATCTCCCAGGGGTTGTGTATTTCCTCAAGGTTTGTTCTGCAGCATTACTTTTGCAGCTTTACTACCAAGCAAAGCCCCTTCAGAGGAGCACAAGCTGGAGGTTTTTCCCAATAAATCAGTTCCCAAGGAGCTGCAGGAGCAGCCGTGCCCTCAGAACTGAGGGAGCAGGGGATTCCCAGCTCGCTGATAAGCAGCCAAAGGGCTCCTGGGGAACAGAGATAAGGAATTATTCCCTCAGCCCCAGGCAAGTCACATAAGAAAGCAGAGAAATCTTACGAGGCACAACTTGCTGGGAGAACTGAATGAATGATCTCCATAATTCACATCCATATTCAACAGCAGCAACGAATCCGAATGAGGCCAGCGTGACTAGAGCTCCCTAACTGCAGAAACGGATATGCAAAAATGTTTTATTTAAAAGAAGAAAAAGAAAAGAGGCAGGACTGAGTTCCTAATTGCTGCAGAGAGCCTGATCTTCCTCCAAGTCAGTTTTGCAGCGGGATGAGATGCATCTCCTGCAACGCCCAGCCAAGGTATGAAATCCCTGCACACAGATCCCAGGGAGCAGGAGGAGCTGTTGTTATCCAGCAGCTTTTCTCCTGAGCCCGACACTCCCCAAGATAAGAAACCTTGGAAACTGCCCGTGCTCAGAAATGTGAGGAATTTCATCTCCATGTGAATGGGCCGGTCCAGGCCCTTCCCCACCCCACCGGACACCTTGAGCCCTTCAAAGGCTTTCCCAGGCTGGCAGGGAGTTACAGCCCGACTTCAAAGGCCGGCAATGTTATTTACCAAGGAAAAGGCTTCCTGTGGAGGGGTTTTCCCTCACAAAGGGCAGGGAGGCAGCAGGAGCACAGCTTGGGAAGTGCTCAGGTCACATTTAAATCACCCGAGCCGGGCAGCAGCAGCAGGACTGAATTTGTCACCTGAGCTCTCCAGGGTTTGGAAGTGCCGCAGCCTCGAGAAGAGAAAAACCCAGCACCTCTGAGGATTGCCAGCTCCTCGGGCCCCAGCAGTGCCATTCCTGCCTGGGAACTCTCCGCTTCTGGCACTTTTGCCCGTTCAGCTACAGTTACAGCTCTTCAAAAGAAGAATCGAGCAGACCTAAACTAAACAGACACGACCTTTGGTGTCTGCTTTCTCCTGGGCTCCCAGCGCCTCTGCCAAGGCTGCAGCGCTGCAGGAATGTGTCTATACAGAGGATCCATTGGCATTCATGGCCACGGAGCGCCGACCAGCTCCTGGAGAGGCCCTGGATGAAAGGAAGTCAGGCACACAAAAATGTTCTTTGTCCCCAGCCTGAAACACTCTTTCCTATCCTTACCTTGGAAATCCGAGCACTTTCCCTGTCAAAAGATCAGCTCAGCCCGAGGAAGGTAATGAAATCCCAGGAAAGAAAATGAAATCCTGGAAACTCGGGGCTCAAGAGCCAAATCAGACATTTAGATAATGAGCTGGGATTGTGGAGAGCTGCTCAGCCATGGCCACACATGACTCATTATCTCTCCGGGCCAGACACACAAGGAAGTTCGAGCTCCTCCAGTCACAACAATTCTGTTTTTTCCAGCCTAAGCCAGGGAAGGGAGCAGTGAACCTGCACCTCCTTAAATCCATCCCCTCAGCACAGAGGACTCATGTGCTAAATAAATCCCTCCACTTTTCCAATCAGTTAAATCTGCAAAGTGGACGGGTGGGCACTGGGCTTCCAGCATTTCCCTGGCTGTGGACCTGCTCTGGGCTTGCCTGACCACAGAGAGTTCTCCTGCATTCCCTGTGCTTGTTTGAACCAAGGATCTGTGATTTGGGATAAGGCATCCTTGGAGTCACGGCAGTTGGAGTTAGAAAGGGATCCTTAAAGTAACTCACGTAAAGAAAGTCATTCAAAATTCCCTTTCGAAAAGTTTTCCAAGTTGGGATGTTGCTGCACAGAGATCTGGGTTTTTTCCCTTTTTAAAATACCTTATATATATAAAAATTCCAGGATGAAACGGCAACTAGAAAGGGACACCAAGAGCTTCCCACAAAGAATTTGTAATCAAAAGCTCTGCTTTCCAAACAACCAAGAGGCATCGAACCCAGATAAATCCAGTGGGATTCTGCACACGCACAACTTCCACCCCGGCAGCTGTCAGGACACCGGTGTGTCCCGGCTCAGCTTTGGCCTGGAGCAGCTGTGGTGACCTCCACTGGAACATCCCAGACAAAATTCCCAGCAACAGGCACAGCCAGGTGGATGCTGCAGCTGGTGCAGCTGTGGGAATCACGGAACTGGCTAGGTTGGAAAAGCCCTTTTAGGCCAGTGACTTGAACTGTTGCCAGCACTGCCAAGGCCACCACTGCCCAGTGTCCCCAAGTGCCACATCCACTGGGATTTAAATCCCTCCAGGGATGGGGACTCCACCACTGCCCGGGGCAGCTGTACCAGGGCTGGGCAGCCCTTTCCATGAAAGAATATTCCCAAATATCCAAGCTGGTATTTCCAACTTTCCCCGGCCCAGCCTGAGGCTGTTCCCTCTGCTCCTGTCCCTGTTCCCTGGGAGCAGATCCCAAATCCCCCCGGCTGTCCCCTCCTGTCAGGAGATGTACAGTGCCACAAGGTTCCTCCTGATCCTCCTTTTCTCCAGGCTCAGCCCCTTCCCAGCTCCCTCAGCCCCTCCTGGGGCTCCAAACCCTTCCCAGCTCCATTCCCTGCCCTGGACTCGCTCCAGCCCCTCGGGATCAGCACTGTCCCAGCACTGGAGGTGCAAGGTTCGTCCTCCTGCCTCGTCCAGGGCTGTCCCAGCTGCCAGCCTGGTGGCATCCCAGGACAGCCACGCTGGATCCAGGGAAGGCAGAGCAGGCAGGGGCTCCCGGGAATGCCGGCGTGGCTGTGAATTATCATCAGCCTCGTTCCTCACAAACGATAACAGAAACCATTCCTGGTGATCCCGTTCTCCTGTAACCCACACGTGCCATCATTTACAGCGGGATAGTGGAGACAAGGCTGCATCAGGATTAATTTTGTGGATCTTGTTCTATCTCCCACTGCTGCATCCCGAGTGAACACATCACACGTGGCCCAGAAGCGTGACCTTTAAACAAGATGTTTTCCACAAAGGGAGCAGACACCAGGAATTCTGTGGGGTTTCAAGTAGTGACAGCCCCACTTTCTGGAGCCAAGAGTTCATTACCGTAGCAGAGCGAAGAAACAACCCAATAAAATTCTCTTTTTGGTGGGTGTTTGCTCCCTTTTGAGCTTTGCAAAGCTCCCTCCAGGCACGGGGACTCCACCACTGCCCTGGAGAGCCTGCAGCAGGGCTGGACAACCCCTTCCACAAAGAAATTTTCCCAAATATCCCACCTAAAATTCCGCTGGTACAACTTGAGGCCGTTTCCCCTCATCCAGTCCCTTGTTCCCTGGGAGCAGAGCCTGACCCCCACCTGGCTGCACGCTCCTGTCAGGGAATTGCTGCCACGGGAATTTCTCTCATCCACGTGCACCTCACGCTTTGCCAACAGACAGCTCTGAGCAAATCCCACCTGAGAGCTGATAAGGTTCCTGCTGCTAAATAAAAGAGCTGCTGGAAATGTGGAAGTTGCATTAAAACTCCCGCATCGCACACTGACTGCCCAAAACTGAGCTGTGGCAGAAACCCCCTGATGTGAGGAAACCACCTTTGTGGTGGTTGTATCAGGTACCAACGTGCCGCATTTGGGTATTTTGGACTGGCACGAGGGATCTGTTAAAATAGAGCACTTAGTCATTGTTTTGAAACATGACCTAAGTGCCTGCGAGGGGAAAGGCTGGCTCGGCTTTGCAGCCCTGTCCCACTCGTGTACGTATTTTGGGTTGTCTAGACCTGGGCACACCAAAATAACCGGATTTTGGTGTCTGTTGGGTGCGCTGGATCAAACCAGAGCGGGGCCACGGTGTCAGTGCCACCCCTGCTGCCACCCCACCTGGTGTCACCCCTGGGAGCTCTCCCAGCACGGCTCTGATCCCTTCGGAACGCCGGCCACCCACCCAGTGCTCAGCACGAGGAGTCTCCCTGTAGGAAACACCCCGTGCTTGGGAATCACTAAAGGGGTCAGTCCCAAGCCCCTGGATCAGTTTCCAGGGAGCCCAAAGCAAGGCAGGTTCCTGGGAAGAGCTGCTCAGCCTCCCAGGCCGTGTGTCACCCTGCCAGATGTTGGGGACCACACCTAGGTGACACGTGGAACTCGGTGTGTCACAAGCACCGAATATCCCTGGATTTCCAGCTCCCAGGAGGGCTGGCTGGGAGCTGCTGGCTCAGGGAGGAGCCTCTGAACTCCTTAAATGCACGGGAAGGGGTAAATGCTGCAGAGGGAAGAACAGTCTGGATGATTGATTAGAGCAGTTTGACCTGAGGGAAGATCAAAGTGGGGATTTCCAGGAATTCAAGAACTTTAGGGGCAGCAGTTCCCAGGGCTTGACCACAGATAGAAGATGCAATTTACTCCAGCAGGATGGAGTGACTGAGCTCGTGCAGGGCATTGAACTCAGTCCCAAATCCCTGTCCCTGCTGGCCCCAGCCTGTCCAACCTGTCCATGCAGCTCCCCAGCCCCACCTGGGAGACCCATCCAGGATGGGAGGGCCAGAGGTGGAGGCCCAGCAGCAACAGCCAATAAAGCAGGGCATAAACCAGCTGGAAAATGGAACTAATGTATTTAAAATTCTTTAATCTTTGAATTCCTTCAAAACTGAGCAGAAACATTTGTCTTTTCCCGTAAAGACAGCCATGAACATCTGTTTGTCACATCTGTCCCCAGATGCCAGCACTAACAGGGCTTTCTGAGCCACTCCAGCCTTTGGAACAAGTGACTACTTCAATTTAGCAGCAAGAAACTGCTAGAAAAACCCTTTTAAGATGAAGTCTGGCTTCTCTTCACTGCATAGGCCAAGACATTTTATCTCAGGAATCAGCAGCGGGTTCAGTAACCTGCTCTTGAACTAGTTCTTACAGAGAAAGAAAAAAGCTACTCCTGATAAACTTGGTGTGGTTTCAGGCCTGCAAGAGCAGGAAAAATGAGTTTTAGTCAATATGTGCCAGCGACTCCCTTGTGATAGAGGTGAGCAAGTAAGAGAATGAGGGAAACTGGAGTTTCCCAACATTACGTTTAGTGGAACTTTATGGTTGTTAGAGGCTGATAATCCAAGGCCACGAAGGCAGAGCAGGGATGGGCAGCAGGAGCACAGAGTCTGCTTCCCGAGGAATGGCTGGAGCCGTTCCCTCAGTCCCTCTCTAACAGAGGGAACAGCACAACTTTTTTCTCTCCACGAAGTGCAACAAAGTTTCAGAGCGAATTTGACCCCGATTCGTCCTGAAAACCCCGGGAGCTCCGCAGGGATCCTGCCGGGAGGAAGGGCCGGACCCCGGGAGCGGGGGATGCCCCGCAGGGCTGGACAGCCCTTCCCGGCCTGAAAGGCAACATTCCCACCCCGGACATGGCCAAAGCAGCCAGATCCATGCGCCCATCATTCCAAAGAGCCGGCGCAGAACTCAGCTGCTTTCTAGTAAAAAAAAAAAAAAAAAAATCCCAGGACTGCCCCAAACTCCTCTCCTCCATCTTCCTCCTTCCATCCCCCAGGGAAGACTCCCCTCGCCGCAGGGCTGTGTCCCAATTCCCATCTCCCTGCCCTTGGGAATGCTCAGGGATAAATAAACACAATCTGGGCTTTAAAGTGCCCGCTGCGGAGCCGGGGGGGGGCCAAGAGCCGAGGGGAGTCGGGGATTAAATCCCTCCCTGGGCAGCCACGAGGGTTTTCCACGGGCAGGAACAAACGCAGGCCGAGCGGGTTGGAGCTTCTCCTGTCGGACGATCGGGAATGGGGATCCCTGCTGGAGCAGGGGGTGGAACGGAGGGGGTTCCTCTTGGAAGAGGACGGGGAGCTGGAAAGGAGGGGAGCCGTCCTGAGAGGTGGGGAGATGGGAGGGAGGAGAGGGGAACCCTCCTGGAAGGGGATCGGGAGCGTCCCGCGCAGAAACGAGCCCGGACAAAGCGCCAGTCCCAAAAATCCCCAGAGCCGGGACGCCCTCTCCCACCAGTCATTCCCCTTTCTCTTTTCTTTTTTTTCCCCCCTAGATGTTTTATTAATTTTTTTTGTTTTCATTCTGGCATGGGGGGGTGTGGGGGGCGTGCAGGTTTCCTCCCGCGGCCGATTCGGAGGCCGAGGCACTGAGAGGTGCAGCGCCAAGAAGGGAGGAAAAATCCTTTTAGAAAAAATAAATTATTATTATTTGCTAAGCCAACTTTGAAACGCGAGGCTCCCTGCGCGTTCCGTCGCCATACTGAAGCTTTCCCACTTCCCTCTTTCTTTAAGTCCAGGCTGAAACCAGGCCAAAAAAAAAAAAAAAAAAAAAAAGAGAGAAAGCAACACAAAAACTTTTCCTTGGCCGGCTCCCCCCGCAGCAGCCGCGGGACGGGCACAAAGGGCCCGGAGCCGGGATCGCCGGGCTACAAAAGCGGATAATGAGATCATGGGAGCGAGTCAGCGATACTGTAACCAGCGCTAAACAAGCGGCAGCGGCGGCAGGAGGAGGAGGAGGAGGAGGAGGAAGGCAGCGGCCCCCGGCACTCACCGATGAGCCCTCCCACCAGGAAGGCGATGACTTGGAACACGAGCAGGATGCCCCCGACGATGCAGAGCTTGCGGGTGCTCATGTTCTCGATGATGGCCCCGGCCATGCTGGCGGGGCTGTGCGGGCCGGGGCGCTGCGGACGGAGCGGGGGCCGCGGGCAGCGGGCGGGCCCCGCTCGCCGCCCCAGCCGTGATTGTGCCGCTCCCGCCGCCCGCGGCCGCTTTAACCGGGCGGCCACAC
This sequence comes from Hirundo rustica, assembly GCF_015227805.2. Taxonomy (NCBI): domain Eukaryota; kingdom Metazoa; phylum Chordata; class Aves; order Passeriformes; family Hirundinidae; genus Hirundo; species Hirundo rustica. The sequence continues at coordinate 1,065,501 of NC_053458.1, read as the reverse complement.
GTGACCGCCGCCCCTCCCTCGCCGCGCCCCGCCCGGGCCACAGCGCCGGCGGAGGGGATGGGAGGGAGCGGCGGTGGGAATGGGAACGGGAACGGCAATGGGAACGGGATCGGGATGGGCACCGCCGTGCGCTCACCGCAGCCCGGCACCCGCGCGGGGATCAGCCCGGCCCGCCCCGGCCGTGGCAGGGACACCTTGCACCGTCTCCAGCCTGGCCTTGGGTACTGCCGCGGCTGCTCTGGGCACCCTCCCCACCTTGCCAGGGAACAATTCCTGCCCGATCTACCATCCAGCCCTGCCCTCTGTCACTGGGAGCCATTCCCTGTGTCCTGTCCCTCCACCCCTTGTCCCCAGTCCCTCTCCAGCTCTCCTGGAGCCCCTCCAGGCCCTGGAAGAGGCTCTGAGCTCTCCTTGGAGCCTTCTCCTCTCCAACCTGAGCTCACCGTCACCTTTTCCACAGTGCTCTCCCATCCCCATGGCCCTGGGCAATGCTTCGTCCTTCCCCCAACACTACTTTGACTCACCCCAGTTGCTCACACTGAGCAGTTTTCCCAGTCCTGCTCAGTTTTCTCAGTGCTGCTCAGTTTTCCCAGTCCTGCTCCCCTCCATCCATCCCCGTTTCCCAGAGGAGGATGCTGTGTGCCCATCCCGCCCTCTGGAAGCCGCTGGCTCCTGCTCTGAGCTCTGTGTGCTCACAGAGTCCTTTGCATGGCCCAGAAGGAGCTCATCACCTCCTGCCATCACCTTTCAGCAGCAGGACAAGGGGAAATGGATTTAAACTGAAAGAGAAGGGATTTGGATCAAACATGACGGAGATTTTTACAGTGAGGGTGTGAGGCCCTGGCACAGGTGCCCAGAGCAGCTGTGGCTGCCCCTGGATCCCTGGCAGTGCCCAAGGCCGGGTTGGACAGGGCTTGGAGCAGCCTGGGACAGTGGGAGGTGTCCCTGCCATGGCAGGGGTGGGATGAGATGGGATTTAAGGTCCTTTCCAACCCAAACCAGTCCAGGATTCTATCTCTGGTTTTTATTTATGGGATACCTCAAGGATCCATGCCCTGCTGCCTGTTGCACATGGAATGATGGAATGCAGGACATCATCCTGGATGATTGAAACTAGACAGAGCGTTGCCAAAAACACTCGGAGACAAATAAGCTGTGAAAGTAAACGACTGATAACAAAAATACAGACAGGAACAAAATTAAAGGCAGGTCAAAGACGTAGAAGCACAAACCAATAATGAACTAAAGCAAAAAGTAACCGGAAGGAAAATTGGGAAAGACTCCAACACACCTTGACCATTCGGTGTAGGAGCGCTGCCTGGACCCAGGGTTTTGTTGGTAGATGTTTAGGAATAATATAACTTGGGGTAATATTAGTTGGGATATAGGCACCAGGAATAACTTTATCTATTTTGTAACTGCAGGGCAGTTTAATCTTTAAGAATATTGCAAGTTTTACCTTTTTGTAGTTTAGCTTTACTTTCACATTCCAGTTCTGACTTCTTTGTTAAAAATAGCTCCTAATGGCCGGGTCCTTGTAGCCATTATGATCCCACTCGGATCAGTCACATGGATTTGTTTCCAAAAAATTAAAGCCTCTTAATGGCTTTTTGCCAACACAATTAAAGACTTCAAATACCAACTACTTTATGCTGAAATTAAAAAAAAAAAAAAAAAAAAAAAAAAAAGAAAGAAGAAAAAAGAAAAAAAATAATCCCACATAGAACAATTGCTATTAAAAAGGCTTCTTTTGAAATATCTAATCATAATTTTTTTGGATGTCTGTCTGACACAGTGTTGATTCTGAGTGATGATTTTTTGCTCTTTTCTCTGCTGGGAATGGAACAAGCCTTGGAATTGTGTTTGTTCCCTCACAGTCTGTAAGCACTGCTGGCGAGGAGAGTCTGACAAGTCCCAGCCACTCTTTGAGGTCCTGATTATCCAAATGCAGGGATCTGTGTGACCAAGCAGAATCCCGGAATGGTCTGGAGTGGAAGGGATCTTAAATCCCACCCAGGGCCACCCCTGCCATGGCAGGGACACCTCCCACTGTCCCAGGCTGCTCCAAGCCCAATGTCCAACCTGGCCTTGGGCACTGCCAGGGATCCAGGGGCAGCCACAGCTGCTCTGGGCAGCATCTTTGGAGCCCTGAGTGCCACCAAATCCAGTCTGTCTTTAAAGACTCTACAAAAGTTACACGGTGCAGTCTTCTGTTAAATGTTGCTTTTGTTCCAAGCCATTTATTTCTGAGACAAAAATCTCAGAGGTAGAGCTCAAATCATGCCACCAAGAAAAAAAAATAAATCTGGATTGAAAAAAGTAAAATAACTAAACCACAGGAAACTATTCTTCACATTTATAAGGCACTTTCCATTTCTATGACCTGCCTACACCTTTAATGCAAAGTTTGGAGATATTAATGACATGTGACTTTTGACACGTGTCCAAAGGGCATATGGAGCACATTCCACAGTGACCACACACAGACTGGCACCAGAGGGGAGCCTCAGCAGTGCTTTCCAAATCAGAATTCCTGTCTCTGGAAGGATCTGAATCAATCATCTGGGATCTCGTCTATTTGCCACTTCTGACATGATTTTTTCCTGCCTGCTTTAGGCTGTTTGGAAAGCTGAGCTTTTACAAGAGCTGTGCCAGGGTCAGCCCCAGGCAGGAGGAGGAGCTTTCCACACAGAACTCTTGGCAGGGTTGGGCCTAAAGCCCAGACTTTCAAAAGGATTTTGCTGCCTAAAGGTGCAGTAAGGGCTCAGCAGGGTTTCCACTCGCTCCCAAATTTTGGGGCTGTGAGCTCAGTTTTCAGGGCGGGTGTTGGTATGACTTGATGCAGGTTCTTGTTTGTTTTGGGGTACACCTAAGACATTACAAAGATGCTCCAATGTGCAGTTTAAAGATGATTTAAAGTGTTCAAAAGCCCTGCTTACTTCTCAGTATGGACTGCTCTTAAATTCTTAGTTCTGTTCTCCTGCAAATACTGATAACACGGAACATTTTCTCACTGAACAGGAAAAGGGTGTTTTATGTCATTTCCAGCACACAGATAGTGGGGGACAATTTCTGTTTGTTAGGAAAAGCTTTTCCATGGTTTGGAAAGAGACTCAAATGAAGCACACATCAAAACAAGCATGGAGGGTTGAGATTGGTGAGCAGACAGAGATTTACACCCGTGGTAATGACCACAGCAGCTGGGAGTAGGAAGAAAATCCACAGGTCTGCAGTGCTCCAGCTGAAGCAGCCCCGCTCCAGAGTGTAGAGAGACTTGGAGATATTTCCAAGGCAAACATTCATCACTGATTAGGAGGCAGGAAAGCTGAATTTTGCCACTGTTCCTACATCTGGGAACTCAGAGCTAGACTTAATATTTCACAGATTCATTGAGGCTGGAAAATACCTCCAAGACCACTGAGTCCAAGCTGTGACCGCCAGAGCAGCACAGGGTGGGTGACACTGCCCAGCTTGGGCCCTTCAGAGCCACTGTCTGCACCCAGCTGTCCTGGGCTCCCTCAGCAAGGAACTGGGCAAGAACAGCCACAATTCTTGGATTCCTGGAATCATTTTCATCTGAAAAACATGGGGAGAACAGTCCCAGACAACTCTCCTGGTGGCTCTTCCCTAATATCCTTTCAGGTGACAAAGCTTTCCTCGCATTGGGTGAAGCTTTGATGGAATCACAGGATGGTTTAGGCTGGAAAATCTCTGAGACCATCACGTCCAACTGTTCCCCCAGACCTGGCCCACGTCCCCAAATGCCACATCTACAAACAGGGAGTCAAGGCTTCCCTCGGTCTGTAAGACAGAGCTGAGCTGTTGATTTGACAGAGCGCATTTCAGCCTGTCAGACCGACAGTGCAGACTTGTGATATCCTGAAGGAAGGGGCCAATAACAGCACATTAAAATAATTTATTGAGGGCTGTTTGAACTGGATTTTTCGGTGTTATTTATAGTCTTTATAATTACCATGTGGTTAAAAGGCTCAAACCCTCCAAAGCTGTGGAGGTCTTTGATTTGGGTCTGCCAAGATGTCTTTTTCAATCATCAGCAAACAGGCAGAGTTCCTGCGATGGGATATCTGACAAGTCTGGGGAGGATTCATCATTACTCTATCACTGAATTCCCAAGTTCTTCCATCCAAACCTCCTCCATAACATTATGATCATCTGGCAGCAGGAGCAGCTCTGCTTGAACCCTTCAGCTTGATTGAGCAATCATCTGGAGGCCCGTAAGTTTTGTCTCATCAAAACCACTCCTGACACTTCCCCTCCACCCACCAGTCCCTCTCACCTCCACAAAATCCAGTTATGGAGAGAGCCAGGTCTCCCAGCAGGCCCTGCAGGCAGGAACATGGAATATCAGGATGGCTTCAGGGATCCCTCCAGGCTGGAATCCGCCTTTCCCCGGAGCGTGGCCTCCTCAAAAGCAAGCAGTGAAACTTGTATTGCCACCAGATAGGGGCATTTTTACATCTAAAATGATGTCCAGCATCCTGCCTTAGCACAGCAAGGTCAGCAAAAGTAAAAGCTGAATTGCACAAACGTTTATAGCAAAATCTTCATGGTCCCATCACTCCTATCCATGCTCAGAACACAAAGACTGAATTCCATTTCTCCGTTAAGCCTTTACATTTCCTTGAATCCAACCTATTGCAAAATTAGCACTAAAGACCAAGTTAGCAGATGCAAAAAAAAAAAAAAAAAAAAAATTGAAACAAAGCCATTTCTTCATATTCCCATGAAAAGTGAACTCCAGGGGCCCAAGTGTTTGTACTGCTGGCACCTGCTTTAGAATCATAATGCAAGGAACAGGCTGTCATTAAATTTTAGTGAACGCTGATATCAGTTAATTTATGGCAGAGATTTAATCAAGTTCCTGTGCTGTCTTCAGATGAAAAGTTGATCATCATTTTGTTGTTCTGTTATGCTAATAATGTGCATTTTTGTAGGGGGTTAATTTGGATTTGGTAAGAAATGATCTTCAGCTCTCAGTGTCTGCACCATGTGTACACACAGAGTTATAGGTTCCTGCAATCTGAAACTTTGGAAGTCTGGAGAAATTAGAAATTTCAAGTTCAACCCAAGCAATACATGCCCAAAATGCCCCCTAAACCCAAAGATGAAGCATGGATTAGGTTTTAGGGTCTCCTAGAAAGAGAAATCTGTTTTGGAACAGTTGCAAAGGGCGATGGCCAAAACTATCCCGTAATAGTTACGAGCTGTAATTTGACATTTTAGATGCACATTCCTCTTGCCAAGCAATATCATATTTTGGCTCTTGGAGAAGAAAATAAAGAGAAGGATCTGTCCAGGATGAGTAATTTAGTACAATGTAATCAAGGCAAGCTGCCCCACAGACTGGGGACTCAATTAAAATTAGCAAGTCAGGGGTTTTGTCCTCTTAAATAAAAGTGCGTGCATTAAACAGGAAAAAAAAATTAGAAAGAAAAATGGTTTTCTTATTAGACATTTTTTGTCTGAGCCCAAGTGTGTGCTTGTATTCCAAGAGCAGCTGATTTGAGGTGGGGTGGCTGAAGCAGTTACTGAGCTGTGTTCCTTGGATCTTTCCATCCCTGCAGACACATCCCAGTCAGGGAACCTCCTGTTCCTCCTGTCACAGTCCCCCACCCAGCACAGTCACTGAACTCACAGATTTCAGACTGGCCAGGAGGCACAGGCACATCCCAAACCTCCAGCGGGGATCCCTGGCAGCAGAGTGCAGCTGGCACAGATGAACCCACCTGAAGTCAGGAGTTCCTGCAGCTCCGTGTCCCTGGGCAGGACATTTCTCAGGAAAAGAACCCCCAGTTCTTAGGGAAGTGCCTTGGAACTGGAGCGGTAAATTGCTGTCCCTGTGACTGTTCCAGCAGCATTTCACTGGGCTGGGGTACAAACACTGAGTGCTGCAAGGACTCTGAGGATCCTGCCATCCTCGTTTTACCCAGTCTGAAGCAGTTAACGAGGCAGGAGGACAGTTTAGAGGGAATTATCCATGTCTCCAGACAGGGATTCCCGTTCTTACCCAGCAGTCTGGGTGACTGGTGAACCCTCAGCCTCGCTGCTGCCCCTGAACTCATCTCCCAGCTCTCAATTTAGGGGTCTTTTCCCACCTGAAAATCCCATGGGTTTTGTGCACACCCACCCACAGCAGCTGTAAGGTCTCACTGCCACGTGGGGATTCACCAGAGCTCGGGTTCTGGGAGCTCTCTGCCCTAACTGCAGAGGGAAATGACCCAGATAGTTTTTATTACTGGCTTCTCTCGCATTCTGGGTCTTGAAAATTTGAATAATTTCCTTGGTTTGATGTCAGCTTTTCTTTAAAGTCAAAGCACTCAGGGTTAGCACGTGTTGTAAACCCTGAGATGGATTTTTTATGTTATTTAAGTGCTCATTCAGCTTTCTCAGAACACAGACCTGCAAATGTATTTGTTAAACACACCATTATTTTTTAAGGAGTCTTATGGTATATTAAAAATGCACCAATATAAGCAACAGAAGATAAGTGAAACAATACATTCAAATACTTAAACTAACTAGTACCACAATTAAGTGAGTATTTCCCAAATAATACCACATTCTGATGCAATTCACTGTAGTTTCTTTACAATATATCAAATTTCAGCTGGAAAAGACTGATTTGCTGATCTTGTGTGTTGCTGTTATTTCAGATTTTTATCCAAGTGTTTTTTATCAATTCAAGCAACAGGAAAGAGTGAGCTGAAAGGGTGAGAAAAGCAAACTATTTTTTAACTCCATCACTGCTCATAGTTTAAGGGAATGAATGAATTTCTAGAGAGGACTCTGCTCCCACAACAGCCAAAAACTCTGCCCATCTCATGTCAAGGATTATATTTTCATATGTTTTCAGGGGATCTGATTCTGTAATAGCAATAAATCCTGACTAGAAGAATAATGCAGAGCGTGGCATAGTCCAGCCACGTTTCCTCTTCAAGCAGAAGAGAAACCTGGAATCATTGTCCTGGAATGCACCGAAACCTCTCAACAGAGTTCCTGAAATATTCATGAACATTAAGGAAAGAGCAAACTTTTGGGGAGGGTGTTATTTAGCTGGAACTTGCTATGTGCTGCCATGCTCTGAGCTCTAAAATTACCAAGGGAAGGCTTTTTGCAGAAAGTAAATGAAGTAACAGAGACTTGGGAATTTTATCTCCTGTCTGCCACAGACCACACAATGCTGAATAATTCAGCTCCTCAATTACTCATCCTAACTGGGAAGATTCTTAAGTGTTCGCTGGTGTAGATCAGTGGGGAGCTCAGAATTTTAAGATGAGATTTACTGCGTGTGTAAATTCTTAGTAAATAGAAGAGAAAAGACCAAACTGCCATTTACCAGCTGAATTTACATTTAGTGAATGACTGAATTTACATTCACCAGCTGATTTACATGAACTTCCCAAACTGCTCCTGTGTTTTTGTTCTTTTTGGGAAGTTCAGAGGCAAACACTTTTTCGTGGAGGAAGGGGGGAAAAAAGGAAGGAAAAAGAGGAATAAGGAACTTCACCTGCAGGTAGGGAACACAGAACAGTGCAGAAGTTTCTGTCACCACTTGCCATCCCTTCCCTGTCTGGATGTGGATCTGGGGATTGGAATCTGGGGATTTGGATCCCTGGATTGGATTCTGGGTCTCTGGATTGGGTTCTGGGGCTCCATGACTCTGGTGAGGCAAGTCAGGAACTCCCCCATTGTGAATTAGTCATATTGAAGGGGGTTTAGGAGCCTGGAAACAACAGCTTCACATGAAACGCTGGGAATAAGAAACCTCTGACGAAATGTTTATGTGTTTCACGAAGACATAAATATTTGGAGAATAGCAAAGGACACTCGGCCTGGGCAGACCGGGAGCATTTACCTGATTAGCTGGCCCCAGCATCAAAGCCTTTTCCTTGGCAGCAGCCCCAGCTCTCCCCAGCCCTGGGCACAGGAGTGGTCCCTGCTCCGTGCTTGTGAAGCTGTTTGTGGTGCTGCGCAGGGGAACCAAGGCGCACTGCAGGGGAGGAGAGGGGGAAAAAGGGATGGGGGGGAAATTGTTTCCAGGTGGAGCCTCAGACTGTCTCGCATTCCCAGGCTGGGTTGCTTCAGGCAGAACTCAGCACTTTGTCCTGTCTGCACACAGCACAGACCGAGCAGCGATCTGGCTGCGAGAGCCTTTTTTTTGTGTTGGAATGGGGATGTGGAGTTCTGCTTTTCCAGCTGGATCGATTTCCCATCCGGTTCATCAAGAGGCTGTGTGAATTCTTGTGCAAATGGGGGGAACGGGACGAGGGATTCAGCCCTGTTAAAAATACACTGGGGGGGCCAGGTGCTGGTGATTTTGATGCTTCTGGCCTGATTCACGGCACGGCTACACCAGTCAGGCAGCTTTGCTTCTTCTCTGTGTACTTGGAGATAAAATCCAGCAGAAACTGCAGAAGCACGGGAGCACAACCTGTTCCGAGGCAGCAGGAAGCGTTTCCCAGGGCAGGACTATTTCTGGCAACACTCTCCCAGCTATTGATCACAAGTCTGATGTTGTGAATAACGCTCTGATCTGGAGCCTGTCTGCAACTGCTATTTTTGTAGGTGTAGGGACTTCTTTCGGATGCAGATATTTTGAAAAACGGCCAAGCTTCCCACACTGTGCTTAATAAAATTATTTGGATATATAATTATGTCAAGTTGCAGCGTCCTGGGGTTTTTGAGAGCTTGTTACTGCCTCAGAAGGTTTGGCTGATTAGAACATTTAATGAGAGGTGTTTGGCAGAGGGCTGGGACAAGATCATTGAAGTCCCTTCCAGCCCAAACCATTCCAGGATTCTATAATTCCATGAATTTAGGATGTGGGGATTTGTTTACATTTTAAAGTACGTAGTTCCAAAATTACATTTCATTGCTATTTTTGCCATTCTGCCCTTTTGTTCTCAATGTCTCTTTGACTTGCAAGGCCAGTTCAGGGCCACTGCAGCCCCAGTCTGTGCAGAACACGCATTTACCACACAGCCCCTTGTGCCAGGGTAACAGGGAATAAGCAGTTGGATGTGGTGAAGGTGCTGCACCTTGAGCCAGCGATGCCACTGAAAAATGTCTCACAAAACAACCTGGGAGGAGAGGTGGAAAAATCAGATGGGGGTGAGCTGAATGGCACGGGGGAAGGGATTTTTCAAACAGCATTGCCACTGGAAAAATATTTTTTATGCATTTCTGCTGTGTCTGTCGTGTCCTCAGGCTGACAAAATTTGGCTGGGAAGAGCTGAAAAGGCCTGTTTGCTACTCAGTGGTTTTCATGCTTCTGTGATTCTCTGAGCTTAGGTATCTTGTACAGGCACACATAAAAATCTCACATTTTAGTAATGTTTTTTTCTTTTCTTGTATTCCTACCAGTGAGGACTAGCTGGAGACTAAGCAGGCATTGTTTAAACACTTCCCCTGCAGCTCCACTGGGATGCTTCAATCTGTCTTGCTAAAGAGGAAAAAAAGATTAATCATTCTTGTTTTGTGCTTTTTTTTAATCCTGAATGCTTGATTCTGACAGCGAAAGCAATTTGTGGGCCTTAACTGTGATGCAGACACTTTCCTCTTGCTGTTTGAGTCATAGCCACCTTATTTTATCCAAGTTTTTCGAAATAACTCTCCGAAAGGTCAATCTTAGTTTAGTAATTGGGATTTGGGGGGTTTGGTAGGAAGACTCTAGTTCCAAATCATTAACCTGGAGGTGTTATTCAAGGAAGGAAAAATACCTCCCCCTTTTCTCTGGATGCCAGAGCGAAGGTGACGCTGTCTGCTCACCTGTTTGCCTCTCTGGAGAGGTGAGGAATGAGCAGAACGTGCCTGAATTCCTTCTGCACAGGAGAGCTGTGCTGGGGGGGGGAATAATTGACTGCAGACTGATACAGACTGACAATAAATTAGCACACCCCCAAGAGTCTGGAAGGAACAGAGGAGGAGCAGTGAGTCATTCCTGAGTCATAGAGCCTCCCTGGATTTATCCTGGGATGAGGTACTGCACGCACCACTCCTTGATCTGGTCTGCCTCGAAAGGACAACCCTGAAAATAATTGTGGAAAAAGAAATGCTAGCAGCAATCATTCCCTGGCAGCAGCAGGCTTTACTGTGTTTTGTACGAGGCTCCCTGTATCAGGGCAGTGTTTTGATAAGAAATGGTGGAAAAGATGTGGAGCAGGTTGGTTTGGCTGCTCAGGCAGGCTGCAGTCAGGGCTGTGCCGTCACCCCTCTCACCCTTGGCATGAGCTGTGGGGGCTGTTTGGGGATCAGTCAGAAATCCCTGCTCTCTTCAACAGGCAGCACTTTCTGTGCTTGTTTCCCCTCCTCTTTTCTGTAAAGGTTGTGCCAGCTGGGAGCATTTCCCCAGGTGCCTGAGGGCACAGGGCTGTCCCAGCCCTGGTGCGCTCAGCTCCCATTCCTGAGGGCAGAGGGATGGAGGAGACCTCTGGCACAAACAAAACCTCCTGCAATCGAAACCAGATGGGTTTTGCGCTGGGTGGGAACCACCACTGGGGAATACCCATTGTGCCAGGAGCTTTAACAGTCCAGCAAAACTCACAGAGGGGATTTGTGCCCCTCCTGAATTCCTTGTTCCAGGAGCAGAGGTATCTGGAAAGCCCTGCAGTCTCCTGTGCCTGAGGCTCCAGTGTGCTCTTCTTCCACTCTGCTATTGCAAGGATAGCACTCATTAGAGCTTTTGGTGAGCTGATAAAATTCTCAGATACGAACGGTGTTTTCTGCGTGGTTTGCAGCTGGAGGGGCCCAAGCAGAGCCAGCACATGATAAGCTCCAGGAACGCAGGGAGGAGGAGGAACAGTTCCTCCCTCGGTAAGGATCTATCAGATCAGGTTGCTCCATCTCTGTAGCTTCACCCTGAACCTCCCACCTTGTTCCAAATTTGAACAGGCATCAGGTTAATTAAAACTGAACAGGCTTTCAAACTCGGGGAGGGACCAGCAAGTTAAAACAACCCCAGAATCGCAGCTGAGGGTACAAATGGACCAGGAGAGCTCTGATTTCTCCTTGTCTGACAGACCTCTTTGGGCTTATTACATTCTTTCCTTGTGAAAGTTTTATGAATCTTAAGTACATTTAATGGACCTGTCTTGGCAGGGGTCTGTCTTAGTGACAGTTCTATTTTAAAGATGAAGTATGTCCACTGTAAAATTTAATTTTCTTTCTTCCTCTTGACTGAGAGAGGCATTGATAAGACCCAGAAAATGAAACCTTCAGAACTAAGTATCACAAGCTTTAAAAATGCTTGTAAATAAATAAATCTCCCTATTCCTATTTCTTTTGCACACACCAAATATGTTAAAAAAAATGAGAGATTTGGGTATAAAGATTAGTGCTGAGTTTAAGATTTAATGAACTAACTGTGGTGGACACCGTGCTGAACCATTCAGTGTCACCAGTGGTGAATATACCCAGAGAAAAAAGCCAAATTCATTGGAAATGTCATTGCACAAGAAGGAGCATTTATTTCTGTGACTTTTCTATCTGGTTCATGAGCAATTCTTAATTCCTGCTGCATGAGTAGCAGTTCTCATGGAATCATGGAATGGTTTGGGTTGGAATTGTCCTTAAAGCCCATCCGGTGCCACTCCTGTCATGGCAGGGACACCTCCCACTGTCCCAGGCTGCTCCAACCCCAATGTCCAACCTGGCCTTGGGCACTGCCAGGGATCCAGGGGCAGCCACAGCTGCTCTGGGCACCCTGTGCCAGGGCCTGAATAAATAAACAATATCAAGAAAACATAATTTCCCATGAAAATCTCCTTAAGAACTTAAAATCAGGAAAAGAGCAGCTCCCAAGTGGCAAGACAACAGGCTCTCGGTGAACTCTCCCAGCCCTGCTTTCTGTGGTGCTGAGGCCCAACATTCCAAAATACCTCCATTCTCATTTTGCCTCAGAGAATTGGGTAACTCCAGAAAAAGGAACCCCAGAGCTGGAAGAGGGAGGTGCACTGAACTCGGATTGCTCCTGTGCCCAAGCTGGCAGAGGGAGCAGCCCCCGAGCCACCCGCTGGGGCCAGTCCGGGTCCTGGAATACCGGGATCTGCCAGCCCCGCTGTCCTCTGGCAGTGTCCCAGCCCCAGCCGTGCCCGGCAAAGAGCGAGCAGGCAGGAATTCGCAGCATTCCCGCCCGGATTAATCCCGGCGCTCCCGCTGCGCCTCCGTGAGCTGGGCTGGGTTCGGAGCTGTGCTGGGGACAGCTGCTGAGCCCTCGGAGCTCCTGGGGACAAGTGACACCGAGAGCAAAGAGGGGAGGCCAGGGGTACAGAGCCCCTCAGCTCGGGCCCACCGCTGCCCTGCTCCTTCTCCCGGGTGAGCTTTGGGGGAACAGGGAAATTCCAGGCTCCGTGGCCGCTCCAACCCCTCAGCAGCTGCCCCAAACCTTCAGCTCCCTCCTTTCCAGGCTGGACAATAATTAAATATCAAATTATAGCGTTCTTTTAAAAATGAGAGCAAATGTAGGAGTGGTGGAAAAGCTCTGGAGGTGTTAAACTTCCCAGAAACTCATCCCAGACTTGGAAAGCGACTGAGGAATCTGATTAACCAGGTACCTCAGTACTATGTGGAAATGTGCGTGGAAATTTTAACTCCAACTATTCAAGGCCAGGTTGGACTGGGCTTGGAGCAACCTGCTCTGTGGAAAGGGTCCCTGCCCATGGAACTGGATGAGGTCTAAGGTCCCTCCCAACCCAAACCATTCCAGGATTCTGTTCCATGATTCTGTGAAAACGTTCATTCTGAAATCTACTGTGGTGACACTGAGAATATTTAAATAATCCATCCGTAAGTATAAATGCAATAAACAGAAAGCAAACAGCAAGTGGCATCTGAATTGTTTGACCAGTTATAAATATGAAGCAAAATTCTGAATTTTGCACTGAAAAAAATTCACAGCAGACACATTGTGATCATGCCGTAGTAAGGAAATAAATGAAAATTAATAATTTAAAATACTGTTATTACTGAAATCTACGTAGAGACACCATGTAATCCACCTGCAATATTTCCTCTTTTTTAATATATTGGTATTTGTAGGTTTAAATTAAATAATATTTCTCACTCTTTCTTTTACCTTCTTATGTTTCTCCTGAGCTCTGAAGAATCAAAGAGCTGCTGCAGTTCTACAAGAAGAATTCCTGATTCAACAGCCATGCTGCAGTTCATAATTATTGCTCTGGCATTAATGAAGCTATTAATTACACCACTGCCCTTCTGCTGAGACCAGGAGATAATGGTCAGAAACCTAAAAATGAAAATTTTGGTTATATTTTCACAGTTAAAGAAGTTACAGCGGGAAATCTCTTGGAGGTTTTTGTGGAAAAGTTCCCTCTGCTAACTGCTAATCCCGCCATGGTTTCTGGAATTTCTGTAGCATCAGCTGTGTGAATATTCCAAAGTTCCCTGTTTGTTCCCTGGCTCATCACGGCTGGATTTGCCGTGGGGCAAAGAGAGCTGCACATCCAAAGCACCAGTTCCATGTGCCACAGGAAGCTCTCAGTGCCATCTGCCCTCAGAACAGTTTCTCCATCCCTTTCCCCCATCCTGTGGATATGTTCTGCCTTACTCAGAAATTCCTCATCCAGCATCTACACCAAGACACGGTGAGCAAGGGATGGGCCAGCTCTGCAGCCGGTGAATTTCCACATCCAGTTCCTGCCCTGGCAGTCCTGATTTTACTGCATTAAAGTCTCTTGCCAGGACATTGACATTTCCTTCCATTTCTTTACAGTTATCCAGAACAGCTCCTTAAAAGTAGCTGTGTGCTTCCAGTTTGAAAGCCTCTGTTTGTTTGTTTGTTTGTTTGTTTGTTTGTTTGTTTGTTTTTAAACTTCATTTCTAACAATACCAGCTAAAAATACCTCCACCAGAATGGAGAACCCACCGTTAGGGGGGTTTTGTCACCTGAAATGATTCAGTTGTGGCCATCGAGGCTGAAGGCTAGAAAAAGAATCCAGTCAGACAAACAGGGGGAAATGTGGAGGCCTGTTTGTGCTGAGAGCTGCAATGGGTGAGCCCAGCTCGAAAAGGGTTTGAATCAAAGGATCTCTCCTGTGCCTTAGGGGTTCCAAGGAGGATTTTTTAAATTTTATTTTATTTTCCCTTGAGAATCCCAGCCCAGCTGAAGGACTCCCTGCTGAGGGAGTGCTTCTCACACACAGCTCAGTTAAACCGAGGCTGTCAGGGGGAGAGGATCCAAGTACCCTGGAGAGGAGAGGTAAGCCACGGGAGAGGGGGCTGGAGAATCCAAACCCTCCCACCAAGCCTATAAAATGTACCTTAACATTTCACAGGGTGCGCTGACTCTGATTTTAATTTCCCCTCTTTTTCTGGGATCCTTGATTGTTCACTGGTTCATACCACAGACCTAATTTTTAGTGCACTAAATATATTATCAATAACTAAAATTATTATTAATATATCAAGGGACTACGTGCAAATCAAGGATGAAACAAGACCAGTCTGAAGAAGCAGCAGAATTTTAACAAAAATCTAACAACTATACATTTTTTATCATGATTCCATTTGAGCTGTAAATATTCACACAGGGGTCACCAGCAGGAGTAAAATAAGCTACTTGATGTGTAAATCCTTAGAGACTGAGGGTTTGTAGCCCTGATGTTTGCCAGAGGCTGAGATGCTGAAGCGATTTTCTGGAACCCCATTTCTGTTCTGTCACTGCAAAATGTGAATTCACATGGTACCAATTACTGGATCTTGGACAAAACAAGTAGCAGTGAGAAGAAACCCCTGTGGTTTCTATGAGAATAGTAAGTAGAAGTCAAGAAAACATTTCATGCCAAGTGGATCAGGAAAGCAGGAACTGGAGCAGGATTTTCTGGTGTCACTGCAGCATCTTGCATGTGATTTTCTAAATCTTGTTCCTTAATATTCTTTTTTTTTTTTTCTGAAAGTTTACATCATAACTCAGGCTAGAGGTATTTTACAAATCATGGCAAATTTCATGGAGTTCAAAGCTCAGAAATGAGGTTTTTGACTTCAAAAACATGCTCCTTTGTTTCCAAACTATCCAGCTTTGCCGAGGACTTTCTGTCAGAGTGGAGCTGTTGGCTAATGGGGTGCCCCAGCACTCTTCAAACAGACTTATTTATCCACCAGGATCCTGGAAAAGTGCAGAAGAGGGGACAGAAAACTACTTGCAGGGCTTTTCCCCCTGATTTTGGTACTGTATCACTCTGGCCTCTTTCTGCAGTGAGCAAATCACAGTAAATGGTATTTTTATCCTTTTATATATTACATGCTCGCAAAAATTGCTGACAGAAACTGCCAACAGGCTGCTCTAATCACTATAATGCTGCTTCACTGGGAAAAAAAAAAAAAAAAAAAAAAAAAAAAAAAAAAAAAAAAAAAAAAAAAAAAAAAAAAGGCATTTTTGCTTTAACCCAGACCATCTGCTTTGGGGGCTTTTAGTGATGCAACTACTCTGGCATTTACAGAATGAAAACTTCTCTGCTGTGACCTCAGAGCGGGGGATCAGCTCTAAGAGGACGGGTAGGAAGAAGGGGGGATGTTAAACTAGTCTGAAGGAGACAAGAGATGCGTGAGGAAGGTGTGGAGCTGCAGATTTGGAACACAACTAACCTCAATTCTTCTTTCAAGTGACATTTTTCCTGAAAACAAACACGTCACGTCCCCCCAGAAGGTGCTGTGAGTAACAGCAGCTCCTACAGCATCGATAGGATATTTACTCAGTGATTCACCCCCTTCCTCCAGTGTTTATCTGCCTGCCCTGACCACATCCAGTCACCAATTACTAGCTGGGAACGGCCTTACAAACCCATGGGCAAGGCACTCCAAACAGTCGGGCACAGGCTGAGGCTTTGGTGTCAGCACTCAGTGCCAGGGGTTTGCACAGGGGAATAAATCCATCAGCACTTTCCTGGAGCTTGCAACTGAATCTGCATCTCCTCTCACCCACAAAGAGCTTTTGGATTACCTCAGAACACTCTTGGTTAGGCCTTTGAAACAGGAAGCAGCAGATCTGCACGCAGTTGTCGCATTTCAAACTGTACAAGAGCAGCTGCTCGGAGGTTTCGCACACCTGTGCAGGTAAAACCAACAGGTTCTGGCCCGTGGAAGTGACTTTTCTTCTGATCTGGGCACCATCACCAACTACTTGCATTCTCAGAATAAAATTCTTTTCAGCTCTCACCAGTGCAATTTAGGACAGATTGGCCCTGCAACAGGGAATTATACACACTATTAATTATGTACACACTGTTAGTTATGTACAAGTTATTAATTATGCCTTAATAAGAAGATAATTCTGTTCCTCTAAAATAATTCTTCTCTTTTTGCTCTGTGCATTTTTTGCAGGAGTAAGGCAAACAAGAAACTCACATTTCCCAGTGATGGAAGCAAGAGGACATGCTGTTTGTGTCTTCTCCAAATGAGCTGTGATTCCACAACTGGAGTCATTGTGGGGCTTTTCTTAGGTTGTCAAACTCTTTGTGGCAGCAGGCTGAGAAGCAGGGAAGGCTAAACTAGAGTTAAAAAGACTGTGATACTGTTAAATGATGTGAAAAACTACGGTGGCTAAGGGTTTGATGCTAATATGTAATTTTTCTGAGGTGTTGTAATACAGCGGCTGTCTCATACAGCTGTGATGAACAAACGTGCACAAAACTTCCATGACTCAATGGATCACCCTCATCTTTTGGCACAGCTGGGGAAGACATCCCTGGATCTCTGTCTGGGGATTCACAAACCCTCAAACCACCCAAAAGAGGAAGCTGAGTATTATGGGAGCATCTGATATGCCCTGAGTGGGAATGGCATTTATTTACTGAGGATCAGGCTCCCAAATTCTCCTGTATCTTCCAACTACTTCGTTTAACTCCTTGTGTTCTCTTGGATCTTCCAGCAATTAAAATGAAAAAGCTTCTTAATATTTAATATCAAATCCAGATTCTCCCTCAGCACACCTGCCCAGGCTCAGCTCTTCCCTTGGAGTGGATGCAAACACATGAAGTGAGAATCACTCTCTTATCAAATTTGTTTTGAATCAAATCTATTTCAGGATGATGTAAGTCCTGAAAAACGCTGCAGGGCTGTCCAAGTCTGTTAGCACTTCTAAGTAAACAAACAAAATCTGCTTTAATTTAGCCCAAATTTCCAGGCCACCATGGTCAGAACTCAACTAAAAGCTCTTTGGGCAGTAAAAAACAAAATCTAAATATGAAACTGAAGCTCCGCAAGGAGGAGGGCTGTGTGGGAACCCTCCTGCCTTTGGTCTGACAATCCAAAAATTGTGTTCTG
Organism: Hirundo rustica; assembly: GCF_015227805.2. Taxonomy (NCBI): domain Eukaryota; kingdom Metazoa; phylum Chordata; class Aves; order Passeriformes; family Hirundinidae; genus Hirundo; species Hirundo rustica. The sequence continues at coordinate 1,048,203 of NC_053458.1, read as the reverse complement.
GTTTCCCCCAGCATCCGGTGCACTCCAGCAAAGTTTCTAAGTTTAAGCCTCACTCAAAGCTTCAGTGTTCCTTAAATGGCACAGCTGAGCTTGGCTGGCAGAGCTGCAGCTCATGGTAAAGGAAGCCACCACCACATGAACATTTTCCCTAAATGCTGCTCTATATATTCTCTCAATGCTCAGCTCAGGAGTCGCTAAAATAAGCTCCTAAAATAACAACTTCAAACAATTCCCAAGGCTGCAGCCTCTCCGTGGGGCTGGGTTTTCCTGCCTCAGGGTGCCTTGAACAAAGGATGCTCCATGACAGGAGAGGAAGGCTGAGCCCAGCTGGAGGACTAACATAAGTCAATTAGGATCCATTGGCTCTTAATTAGAGGATTTGTTATTTATCCCAGGCCTGCCTCCCAGTACAAACTGGTGGCTGACGCCTTCTCTCTGGTATAAACAGGCACTCAGAAATGTGGGGGCTGAAATGTGAAGAGTGATTCTTTCTCCTTTAATCTGAGCAAACAGCATTTCATTTTCATGAGAGTGAAATTAAATTACTCTTTTAAGCCTAAGTGAAAAGCCTTTCTGTTACATAGAGCAAATTCTGCCTGTGACGCTGATTCTATCTGCTGGAAAACCTGTAAAATAATAAAGAATCAGGGAATCATTTAGGCTGGAAAAGAGCTTTGAGGTCATCAAGCCCAACTGTTAAACCAGCACTGCCAAAGCCACCACAATACAGGCCAAGAAATTAACAGCAAATGGTATTTATAGAAAATCTGCACATTAAAATCACACACAATGAAATTGCTATGCAACACCAATGATTTAGAGATCATGTCTCCTATGGAAGCCTAACAATTATGGAAAATGAAATAAGCATGAAAATTATAATTGGACAAGAGCCACTGATACATTCGCAGAAGAGAGAACTCAAAAATCTTATGAATCCAGGGAAATGATATGTGGGTCAACTTTAAAAGGAGCCCAGAAACACCAGGGAGCCCAAATCCCACTTCAAACACATATCCAAGTGTTTGCATCTGCAATTCCTCCTCCAGGGAGCAGAGCACCGCCGCCAACTCTCTGAAATTCAGACTTCCTCAAATGTATTCTGCTTCACATGGAGTTCTGTCACCACTCCTTCCTTCCCCATTTTCACCTGCATCACAGAGAGCACAAAACTTCACAAGATATCCCACAGGAAATGCAAAAGATCTCTGTAAAGCTGCACAGTGACTCTGTCTCCTCTTCAGCTCTTCACAAATTTCTCAAAGTGTTGGGAGAAAACAGTTCTGGCTACACTTGGGAAGGAGGGAAGAACTGAAATGAGCAACAGCCATCCCCCAAAATGCCCCAAAGCAGCCTGAATGATGCAGCAGCTGCTGAATTAATGCATGAGCTCCATCAGGAACCTCTCCTGGCTATGTCAGACCCATAACACCTCTGGATCAGTGGTTTTGTTAAATTTCATTCTTCAGTTCAGAGGAGGCCGTGGAGCTGCTGCAGGGCTGGAGCCCCTCTGGAGCCAGGCTGGGAGAGCTGGGGGTGCTCAGCTGGAGAGGAGAAGGATCCAGGGAGAACTCCGAGCCCCTGGCAGGGCCTAAAGGGGCTCCAGGAGAGCTGGAGAGGGGCTGGGGACAAGGGATGGAGGGACAGCACACAGGGAATGGATCCCAGTGCCAGAGGGCAGGGCTGGATGGGAGATGGGAATCGGGAATTCCTGGCTGGGAGGGTGGGGAGGCCCTGGCAGTGGTGACTCTCTGCAGTGTCTGTGCTGCCCTTGAGTGCTACATTTGCTCTGGCAGAGCATCTCTGCCCACTGCTCCTGGGGCTCTCCCTGATCCAGCACTGACCTTCTCCCTGTCACAGGGTTTGGGACAGCCAGAGGGACTCTGGCACATCCCCTGGGACAGCTGCACCACCTCCCACAGCTCCACCTGAACTGAGTTTCTTCCTACAAGGGAGCACAGCACTGAAAAGTATCCTGTCTGCTGTAACAGTAAAAGGACAAAAAAAGAGTAATTTTAAATTATTATATCTCAGGATATTGTAATTATTACCCTCAAGATTTTTTTAAATAACATATATGTAACTTATTTACCTATGAATTCCAGCCCATGCTGGATACTTTCACTCTCAAACATATTAGTCATCCCTTAATTATTGCTACCCAGCCTTATTAATATGCATAATACGGATAAAGAGCTCCCTGGCAGGGATGCATTTTAATGAAGGCACTGAAAAGCAACACACAGTAATTTCTAGAAGGTTGTGCCTTCACGAGGCAAGGTTGTGCCTTGGCTGACAATAGCAAACCGAAGCAGCCTAGGGATGGGATGAGGTGTGGAAGGACAAAAATCAAATTCGCTTTAATATTCTAACAATAAGCTTAATTTGAGAGAGGACACCTGAAGCATAGAACACACACAGCAGGGGACACCCAGGGCACAAAATATTCAGGGCACGGGACGGCAAGGACAAAGGACGCACACGGCATAGGACACTCGGGGCACAGGGCACCGAGGGCACAGGACGCACACGGCACGGGAACAAGACAGTGAGGGCACAGGACACCAAGGACAGAGGACATATACGGCACGGGAACAGGACACCGAGAGCACAGGACACCGGGGGCGGGCCGCCCTGCGGAGCCGCCCCGAGAGGCGGGCGCGGATCGGACGGGGTAAGGAAGGGGCGGTGGCGGCAGCTCCGGCCAGGCCGCGGAGGGCATGGGACGGGCGGACAGTGGGGCCAGCGGGGGCCGGGGAGCTCCGGCGGAGGGGCCGCGACCCCGCGCTCCCTACCCGGCCTGGGCGGCGCCGGTCCCGGCCCCGCCGCGCTCCTCTGGCCCGGCTGGGCCCGCCCGGCTCGGCCCGGCCCGGAGCGGGGCTGTCCTCTAGCAGCCGCTGTGGCACGGCAGGGACCCGTGAGGGGATATGCCCTCACGGGAACAGAGGGTGTCCCCTCACGGCACCCGGGGGAACAGCGGGTATCCCATCACGGGAACAGGGGGTGTCCCCTCACGGGAACAGAGGGTTTCCCTTCACGGCACCCGGGGGAACAGCGGGTATCCCATCACGGGAACAGGGGTTGTCCCCTCACGGGAACAGAGGGTGTCCCCTCACGGCACCCGGGGGAACAGAGGGTTTCCCATCACGGGAACAGGGGGTGTCCCCTCACGGGAACAGAGGGTTTCCCATCACGGGAACAGGGGGTGTCCCCTCACAGTCCCCATGGGAACAGGGGGTGTCCCATCACGGAAATAGAGAGTATCCCATCCCGGCACCGGCTGGAACAGATGGTGTCCCCTCACGGGAACAGGGGGGTTCCCCTCACGGCACCGCGGAAACAGAGAGGGTGTCCCCTCACGGGAACAGAAGTTGTCCCCTCACGGCCTTACGTGGGAATAGGGGGTGTCCCCTCACGACCGACCGGAGTCAGAAGTGGCTCCTCGGGGCCCCTGTGCCAAAGCGGGAACCAGTGGTGTCCCCTCACGACCTCTGCGGGACGAAGGGAGTCCTGAGTGTCCCCTCACCACCCCCGGTGAAGGGCTGGAGTCAGGGCTGTCCCCTCACGACCCCCGCGGCAGGGCAGGGACCGGGGCTGTCCCCTCACGACAGAATGGAGTCAGGCTGTCCCCTCACGACCCGCGCCCGAGGCGAAGCGGCCGCGCTGCCTCTCAGCCGAGGGAATCCGCTCTGTAATTCCTGTCACTCGTTGTCCCTCAGCTCTCGGGGCGATGTGGAGCCCGGCCCCGCTGTGCGCCCTGGGCCGGCGGCGCCCCGGCCCCTCCGCGCCGCTGACCCGCCTGCTCCGCCTGGAATATCGGGAGAAAAACCCCGTCCGCCTGCTCCAGAGGGAATATCGGGAGCTGCCGGGGCAGGGCTGGGGAAGGACACAACACCTGCCTCCCCGCCGGTTTGTAAGTAATAAACCCAAACCCAGGCGGCATCCCAAAACATTCCCGGTTCTAGACGGAAGTGTCCCCGCCGGGTACCAACGTGTGTTCGGAGAGAATTTAAGGAACAGCGAGGCTGTGATTAAAAGGTAATAAACCGCTTTTGTGGGGTTTTTAAAGCGTTGCTTTTTGTGACATGGTGTTAGAGTCACTTTGGGGCACTTTAGGGACTTTTAAATGGGATTTAATATTTGCCCCATGCAACAGTGTAGAGCCGCCCAATCCCTGGATATGTCCAAGGCCAGGTTGGATGGGGCTTGGAGCAACCTGGTGTCCCTGCCCCTGGCAGAGGGTGGCACTGGATGAGCTTTGAGGTCCCTTCCAACACAAACCAGTCCGTGAAATGTTGACTGAAATACCCAAATCGAGGTGCAAACTATTTAAAACAGTGCCATGTGTTGTTTTGCGTATATTGCCAAGAAATACTTTTTCCAGACCTTCGTAACATTTGCTTCGCGTTGCATCTTGAATGCAAAGACGTAAATGGTGACTCACACACTCCTGAAGGAGTAGGGGATGGGCGCCGCAGTCCATCATGATTTACGGATAAAACGACAGAATGTGTTTTATGTGTTTGTCCTGGAAGATCAGATGGCGAAATTGCAAAGGCCTTTGTCCGGGGGAGTGATCCGCGAGCTGGAAGCACAGCTTTGGAAAACACACTGTGCCCTCCTGTGGTGGCATTGAGGACACGATTAAAATCCTTCCCCTCCGAAGTTCTTCAGGCCTCCACAAGTGTGCAGGGAGCCACACTCAGATCGCAGAGTCACACACAAAGTGCTGTGTGAGCCTTGGTGTCAAACAACATTTACAGTTAAAGGTGGTGCATCTGGGGGAAAAAAATGAAATGAAGGAAGAACTTGGTTTATTTAAGACCAAAGTTGAGATGCCACGTTTCTTTACAGTTTATTCAGATTTTTAACTATACATGGTGCTGCCCTGACAATAGCAATGGGTTATCACTTCCTCCTTGTGACACTGCAGTGTTCCCTGCTTTTAGTATATCTTCCAGATTTAGTGATTTATTCCACTTCCCAGTTACTGATTTTTGTCAGATAAACCTGTTGCAGGAGCTGACAGAGGAAGCTCTTGGCTGGATTATTCCCAAGAGTAGATGGAACATGGTGGTTCATGCTGAGTTAGAACAGTCACATTAGCCTCATTATTATATATTATATTATTGGCTTTATTAAACAGTTTTTGGATAACAAAGGTGGAATGTTTGCTTTAAATAATAGGTCTTTGCTTTTTATTGCACCTTGTAAAAACAGTAATCTGAAAATGTGAATTTATCTTCATTTTCAGGCCATTTGTGTGAAAAATGTGCAATATATTTAAGCTCAGACTGCTAAAGGGTAACTTGTGAGGAAAGCGGTTTGGGTCAGGAGGGTCCTCAAAGGCCACCCAGTGCCACCCCTGCCATGGCAGGGACACCTCCCACTGTCCCAGGCTGCTCCAAGCCCAATGTCCAACCTGCCCTTGGGCACTGCCAGGGATCCAGGGGCAGCCACAGCTGCTCTGGGCACCTGTGCCAGACCCTGCCCACCCTCCCAGGGAACAATTCCTGCCCAATCTCCCATCCAGCCCTGCCCTCTGGCACTAGGAGCCATTCCCTGTGTCCTGTCCCTCCATCCCTTGTCCCCAGCCCCTCTCCAGCTCTCCTGGAGCCCCTTTAGGCCCTGCCAGGGGCTCGGAGCTCTCCCTGGATCCTTCTCCTCTCCAGGGGAGCACCCCCAGCTCTCCCAGCCTGGCTCCAGAGGGGCTCCAGCCCTGCAGCAGCTCCGGGCTCTCCTCTGGACAGGGCAGGATGAGCTTCTCATCCACCCACACCCCAAATCCTCCCAGGGCTCCTCTCAGTCCCTTCTCCCACAGCCTGTGTTTGTCCTTGGGATTTTCCCGGCCCGGGAGCAGGACCTGCACTTGTCCCTGTTGGACTCCCGAGGTTGCTCCAGCCCCACCTCTCCGCCTGTCCCTGTCCCTCTGGAAGCCACCCGTCCCCTCCCGCGTGTGGCCGCGCCCCTCGGCTTTGTTCCCATGGACCGAAACTTGGGGTTTTTTCTCCGTCAGGTACTCAGAATTGCTGGAGAGGGTGAAGAAAGGCGGGGGAGAAAACGCCATCCTGCGGCACACGCAGCGCAACAAGAAGCTGTTCGTGCGGGAGCGCCTGCGGCTGCTCCTGGACGATGAGGATTTCCTGGAGCTGTCCCCGCTGGCAGGGATGGACATGCCCTACGGGGATGTGCCTGCTGCCGGCTGCCTCACCGGTAACGCCTGGCCGTGGGATCTTGGGGGGCACCGGGAAAGGGAAAACGGGAGGGAAAAGGGTGCATGGAATAAAGTTTATGGGATATTTTAGTGTCTGAAGTGCTTTCCTAGGAGAAGTGAACACTGATTTTATCCAGTTCTTATTCCTGACAGCGAAGAGCTCAGCCACTGCTGTATTACTATAATGGCAAATCTGGGAGAAACCTTTATAAAAATAGTTTTTAATTTCTTCTAGATCTAGTAACAGTAGTTACCGCTTATTAATTTTTGTCTCAAGAAATGCAGGGTGATGTGTCAAATCAGCTGTTGCCTCTTAAAGCAGAGGGGACAAAGTTACTGTGAGAAACAGGAGCTGTGACATACATTTTGAAGTGTTTCAAATTATAGACGACTGCATTTTTTATGCAAACATTGTCTCTTTAAACTGGAACAGCTCTTCAAGAGGAAATTTCATTGAAATTCAATGAAATTCAATTTCATTCAATGTCAGCAAAACTGGATTTTGAAGAGTGGTTCTAGCTTAAAAAGTAACTCAAAGAACAGTATGAAAACCCTTTTTTCATCACAGATTGTTATATTTTTCAGTTTTATAGGGGTAATTTTTAATTGCCTTCCCCTTGATCTCAAGGATTGGGAGTCACAGTGTATTTTTTTTCTGTTACATTGTCACCAGAAGTCCGTAAATTTCTTTGAGGTTCTTCGGTCATTTAGGCTAATTTTTAAAGTACTGTCATTCCAGAGAAGACTGCAGATCTCTTCCCTGTGTGCTATTTTCAAGTTAATTTGGACCTTCCTGATGTAGCATTACTGCAAAAAGCTCCTGAGAAAGTTTGCCCCCCTTGCTCTGCCTGTTGCTTTAGAGAGTCCTGATGAATATCTGTGGTACCACTTGCAGGAATCGGCAGAATCTTCGGGGTCTGGTGTGTCTTCATTGCCAGCGATGCCACTGTGAAAGGAGGAACAATTTACCCAATTGGAGTGAAGAAACAATTAAGAGCCCAGGAAATTGCCATGGAGAACAGGCTGCTGTCTGTGCACCTCGTGGACAGTGGGGGAGCCTTCCTGCCCCTGCAGGTACTGCTGGCACCTCTGCAGAGCAAAAATTCAGTATTTATTTCATCCCTTGGGCTAATCTTGCACCTCCCACCTGATCAGAGGTTAGAAACTCTGCTTTTGTGTCTAATGAATGAGTACGTAGTGGGAGGTGTCTTGTTTTCACTTCAGAATCTCAAAATTGTTCTGTATTTTATTGTCCTGTTCATGCCAGTGGTGCACTAAGCTCTGTGGCCTTGAAAAGTGGAGGTTTTTTTTGCAATTCTGGCTGCAAGATAAGAATTTGAGCGGGTTCTTTTGCGAATTGCAGAGATCATCCTCTCACAGAGACTGTAGTTGTTCTCTCTCCACACTGAGGGCAAACACACAGGAAAAGGTTTTACCTGGAATCGAACCCAAAACTAAGTAAAAAAGGAAACTTGCTGAAGGCATTTCACAGGTCAGGTAGAACTGCCACCCTTCCCTTCTCCACATTTACCATCACAGTTTGTGTAAAATAGATTGACTTCAGAAAAAAATCACAAAACTTAACCTGTGCTTTCAAAACAAATGGGTATTTTGGTGGGATTTGACAATGTATAAAGGAAGAAATTCCATAATGAATGCTGTATATAAAAGGTTCAGGAGTGATTATTAATGTGGACCTTCCCAGTGTCAGTTTTGGTGTGTTTGGGACTGAATGGAGTGAAGAGGAAGCATCAGCTTTCGCAGTTAATATTACAAATCCCTTTTTCTTTTCCCTGTCCCTCAGTCAGAGCTGTTTCCTGACAAGCTGCACGGTGGCAGGGTTTTCTACAACGAGGCAATCATGTCTGCCATGGGACTCCCTCAGGTACAGTGGCATGGGGACTGCAAGGGGGTGCAGCAAAGGTGTAAATGTGTGGTAAATTTTGTTCTGTCTCTCTTTTGTTCCTCAAGCTGTGATTTAGCACCTCCTGCGTTTCTGAAACAACTCTGTGGGCTTGGCTTTGGCTTTCCTGTCCCCTCTCCAGCATGGGCCATGTTTGTGTCCCCTCAGGTGGCCGTGGTGTGTGGCTCCTGTGTGGCTGGAGGCGCCTACGTGCCCACCATGGCCGAGGAATCCGTGATCATCGATAAAATTGGGACGCTGTTCCTCGCTGGGCCACCCCTGGTGAAAGCTGCCACAGGAGAAGATGTCTCTCCTGAGGACCTTGGAGGAGCCAGGCTGCACACACAGTACGTGGAGTATCCTCAAAACCAGGGAATGCTCAGCTTGGGAGGAATGTGGCATTGGCATTTCAGAGCAGGGCTGAGAGTGGAACCTGTGGTTACACTGCTTTGCCTTCTTGGGTTCAGGGATTTGGGTTGGATCAGCCAAATGGAAGTAAAACAAAGTTATTTATGGGGTGAGGCCGGGACTGGACAGGTTGGATTTGGATCTCTGTTGTTCCACATACTTCTTGAACAACTTCAGGCAAGCAATTTCCTCTGTGGCTCACAGGGAGCAGCTACAGAAGAGGGATGCTATCTCCTCTTTTCCAAGTGTTTTCCAGAATACACACATTTAACCCCATTATGCCACACGGAATACATTCCTGTCTTTGTATCTTGGCTGCAGCTGCTTATTTTGAAATAATTCCTGAAGTTTGCTCTCCTCTTTTCCCTTTTTGATATTGTCTGCAACAACAGCATCACAAAAATAAATTCCAAGGTCTTTCTTTAGTTCAGATAAACACAAAAGTCACAGGGAAGAACATCTCCTTACTGTGAATTTTATTTGGGATTGGACTGCAGAGAAATTCCACGGAGCGACTGCTTTCAGCTCATCCATACAGAACCAAATCACACAGTATTTCCACAGGGCATTTGGAGAGTCTCAGCTTTTTTCCTAGACTTTTGGTTTTCCCTCAGACCTCGTTAATTCAATGCTAATGAATGTCTCTCTCTCCTAGAGTCAGTGGCTGCAGTGACCATTTTGCAGCCTCGGAAGAGGAGGCCTACGTGTGCATTCGTAATGTTGTCTCTACCTTAAACTGTGAGCCAGTGCCAGAGGAGGACAGGGAGCCTGACAGTCCCTTGTACAGCCCTGAGGAGCTCCTGGGGCTGGCACCGCTGGATTACAGCTGCACTCTTCCTGTCAAACTGGTCAGGGAACAGGGATTTCACTCCTGCATCCTTCCCTCTGCTCTCTCCCACTGCTCCGGGTGTTATTCTGAATTATTACCTCATCTGTTGCCAGCCTGTATTAAGCCTTAAACAAAGCAAGATGGCAACAGTTCTGTGGGATTATAGAAAACATTGAACCTGAAATCCTGCTGGAGATAAAATAATCCCAGATTGTGCCAGTGCTGCCCAGCTGTTCCCGTGCACTCTTGGGATGCTTTATGTCTTGCACTGTGTTGGCTGCCTTGAGAACACACACCCCTTTAGTGTCTGTGTTTCCCTTCCCCTGCCTTTTTGTTTCTTCCCCCCAAGCATTCAAGATGATATAAAAGAAATGGTGAAATTACTGACTGAAAAACAACACAGCTCAAATCAAACTTGTCTGAGGTCAGGACAGACGCTAAAGCTTAAGCAGAGACGTGCAGAGCTGCCCACGCTGTTTTCATTGTGCTCTGCATGAGATTCCGTCTCCATGGTTGTGAATCCAGTATCTTTTCCAGTGGTAAATCCCTGCACTTCAGAGAAATGACTGTAGAAAGCTTTGAAGGCAGCTTTTAACTGTGCTGGAGAAAAGCATGAGCCATATGAACCAAGATTTTCTTATGCTCAAAGTCTGAAACTGCACACACTGGGATTTGGTTTTTGCTTTCTTACATTTTTATGCGCAGGAACAACCGTGCTCTGTAAAACAAAAATAATTTTGGAGTTGACCTTTTTCTTAAAATACACAGTTGGTAATTAAACTAAACACAAATTGGATGGTTTGTGCATATTGAGCATTTAGCAAGTCACCCAAAGACCCTCTGTGCTCATCTTGCATAGCTCATGTCTGCTGCTGTTTGAACAGAGCGTTTCTTTCAGCAGAACTCTCCTATTTTCACTTCAATTTCTCTAGTAATTAAAGTCTGTATATTTCTTTGCAGATTCTGAGCCGGCTGGTGGATGGAAGCAGATTCCAGGAATTCAAGGCTGCTTATGGAACAACATTAGTGACAGGATTTGGCCATGTGGAAGGGTATGGCAGGGAACATTCCCCATCCAGATGGACATGCATTTCCCAGCAGCTTTTGTGTCCTCAGCAGGTTCTACACCATTCCAATCATTTCTAGGGTTCAAAAGGGAGAATCATGGAGTTGCTGAGGTTGGAGAAAACCTCTCAGATCATGGAGTCCAGCTGTCCGTGTTTGTTCTGTAGGCACTTGGTGGGGATAGTGGCCAACAACGGGGAGCTGGCTCACGATGCTGCTCTCAAGGGAAGCCACTTTGTCCAGCTCTGTGGCCAGAGGGGAATTCCCATCCTCTTCCTCCAAAACACTGCTCCACAGCCAGCAGGGCCTGCAAGCGTCTCAGAGGTATGGCGTGCTTGCTTCAATGTGCTTCAAACAGTTCTTGTTGTGCCTAAAGTTACATTCTCAGGATTATTAACTCTTAGGAAAAGTATTTTTAAACCACTCTTGATGAAGCTTCGTAGTGGCTTTGTTAAGGGACAGATTTAAGAACATTCCCGCTTGAATTTTGAGCGGGCCTGGACGCTGATATAAAATGATACTGTTCAGTTAGCAAGGCAGGCTGGAAAGTTTGGGATTTGCAGTGCTTTTGACATTGAAATACAGCTTATTGATCCCTCTGCTAACTCTGCACTCCAGAAAATTGGCTATTTCTCTTTTTAAAGTGAAGGCTTTAAAGCCCAGTAGGATTTGTCCTGGACTAAGGAAAGTAAAACCTCCGTTAGATCCCAGATCTGTTTCTGGAGAATTGCAATGAAATAAATAAATGATTTAGAAAGACAAGTTTGTTGGGAGTGGAGAGAATCTAGAACAAGGTCTTGGAGGATCTAAAATACCTATTTTTATTCCAGGCAGAGGCTCATTCCAACAGGCTGAAGGCCCAGGCCTCCATGATGGCTGCAGTTGCCTGTGCTGCTGTTCCCAAAATAACCATTGTCATTGGAGGCTGCTTTGGGAGTGACAGCTACATCATGGTATGGGTGGCACCAGCCCAGGGCTTGGGGACACACCTGTCACACCGCTCGAGGGTCACTGCTTTTCTAAAACGCAGCTGGGGACCTCGAGCTCTGAACTAATATTTAAGTGAGAAATGCAACACGGCATGTGACTGCTGAAAAGTAAACGTGGAACAATCAAACGTGGAAGTGGAAATTCATTTTTTAACAAAATGAAATACTAAAATAGAGGTATTGAAGGCAGTGGGGAGGTGATGGTTCCGAGCACAGGGTGTCTGTCCTCATGCAAATACACCTGTGCTCCATTCTGCCTTGCCCTTGGTTGTTTCACCTCAGACACCTTTTTATGATTCATCTCAGCGAGTTTGTTCTGTTCTTTGTTTTTTTACAGTGTGGGAGATCATTCAGTCCAAACTTTCTGTTCCTGTGGCCCAATGCAAGAGTTGCTCTTGTGGATTCTCGACATTTCCCCACAGTTCCACCAGCTGGGGAAGGGACAGGAGAGGAACTGGAGCTCAAGCAGCTGAAGGAAAAGTAAGGACATTCAATACAAACCTTACAGGGATTTCATTGTTAAATTACCTACTTTTGTTCATCTTCCAGAGAAACACATCCTGACTAATGAAACAAACATGGATCTACTTAAAAAATATTTTACATTTCCACATAATTCTGTGTCTTTCTGTCTTTCTCCCCATTACTGCAGAATGGTCAGCTCTGTTATTGGCTCTGTTATTTCTGAATAATTTTAACAGCAGTGCTGCCCGTTCTCTTCAGATGGATGGATTTGCCTGTTTCATCTGTAATTGTTTTTCACTGCTGTGCTGTTTTTATTGTGTTTTTAATCCTGTTCAATTCTCTCCAGGCTAGAGGAAGAAAGCAGTTCCTTTTACTCCTCTTCCAGGCTCTGGGATGATGGCATCATTCTGCCTCAAGACACCAGGAAGGTGAGTTTTCCTTTTAGGCCCTTTTGTTCTCCAGTCTCACAGTGGGTGAACATGACTCACTCTGGGTTGGCAACCTGGGGCTCCCACTTCTCACTCCATGGAATTTCTCTCTGCAATTCTCATCCTGTTTTTTCCCCATTACTTTATCAAAAATTCTTCTCTTCAATTCTGTTTACTTGACTGCAGCATTTCCTCACTGAGCCTCTCCTTTGACTTTTACCTTAACTTGAATCTGCATCTGAATGCCTTTTTTCCATATAATTACCCATATCTTCACTCTTTGAAGTTCAGGCTCCTCAGAATTCCTTTTGTTTCTATTCTTTTATCCTGGGATGTTGCTTTTTTGCCATTTTCTCATCCTGCTTTAGTTCTGCTGTGCACATTTGGGATGCTCCCCTTCCTGTTTATTGGTTTGGAATTGGCAGACATCCTTCCCTCCATTAGGTTCTTTCTGAAGGCTGCTGCTTCCTTTGTTCTTTTATTTTTCTTTGTTAGATTGTTTATTAGCAATAAAAATCTTCTCTGCACTTCTGAAGTTTGTTTACTTGAAGATCCCAATCTGTCCTGGTTTCAGCTGGGCTTAAATCACAACACAACCCTTCTAAATATGGTACATATTTATGGAACTATGTGGATGGTAAATATTTTCATGGAGTTTATGGGAACTTCGATAATGGGAGAGCACCAAGGAGTTTTTTTAGTCCTGAAATTCCCACTTTATGAGCTACACATGAAAATAAGTGGGAGACGATCTGTTCATTTTACCGTGTTCAGTGTTTCACAGAAGGAAGGAACAAATAAATAAGTGCAGAACTAATGAGTTTTACTGGTTGGTTGTTTGTTTTGAGGCTCATTGTTTATACTGTTTTTTGTTTTTAATTAGGTGATTGCCCAGTGCTTGGAAATCATGGAACAGAAGAAGTCCCAGGCTGTGTCTCCTCATCCCAATCCCATCATCAGGTTGTAACTGCAGCCCCCTCAAACCAGAACCCTCTACCAGAACTCAGAGTATAAAGATTTTCTAATTCTTTGATATCCTTAATAAAAATGTTGAACAATTGAAGACAAACAAGAATCCCAGATTTTAAATCTGGTGGCAGAAAGTTTTTATTTTCAACAATAGCAGCCTCTTTTAACATCAGCTAGAAGTTTATTTTGGGAGAAGGAAGGATTAAACTGAACATTTGTAGCATTCTAAGGAAGCAAAGTCAGCCCAAGGGGCAAAAATAGCTTGATTTTTTTTTTCATGTCCATGTTTTAACGTGAAATCCCGAAATCAAGGAACTGCACTTGGACAAAAGAAAGGGAAAAGAGCAAACAGCCGAGGGAAGGTGTGCAGTTTGCAGCCTAGGTGAACAAAACTCTACCTGCCATCCTCTTGGGATTCCCAAGGCAGCTGTGGAAAGGCTCCACTCGGACTGCTCAGAGGATACCACAGCAATCATCAGGAGGACGCTTTCAATCCAAAATCCTTCAGTGTAGACTAAAAAATCTCAACTATGTAACAGAGCACAGCCTGGTGCGCACAATGTTACCACGTGAAAAAGTGTTGAGGTTACTCTCTGCCCTTTCGGTGTCTTGCACTCTGCTGCAGCTACAAAGTTTAATTTTGCATATGCAGCACCTCTCCACCGCCCCAAACTTGTGGTTTAACTGGAAATGACAGCAGAGGGTGCGTTTAAAAAAACACCTGATTAACCATTTAGAAGAATCATTGACAAGACTGAAGTGCTTGATCTGAGTTAAGCAGCCCCACAAATGCGAAGGGCTGTGGGAGGAGCTCGGGTCACCTGTAAACTGCACCTTTTGGGGAGCTGGAAGAAGCCCGGGCCGCGTGTTGCTGCCTGTGCTCACGCCCTCTTGAAGAGCCCATGGAATGTCACGGGAATGTTCACCTCCACCTCGGCCCTGGCCACCTCGCTCATGTCTTTGGCGTTGAGGATGAGGAGGTAGGCGGGCTTGGGCCCCGCCCCCGGGCTGATCACGATGCTCAGCACCACCCCTGCAAGGTGAGAACGCGATGGGTGCGGGCTGTGTCTGACCCTGGCTGGGCAAGCTGGGAGCAGCCCTGCGCCACCCGGGCCACCAGAAATCCCGGGAGTGTCATCGGCGCTGAGGGACACGGGCAGGGACACAGCACAGGCTGCCCGGGGAAGCTGTGGCTGCACCAGCCCTGGAAGTGCCCAAGGCCAGGTTCAAGGCTTGGAGCAACCTGGGGTAGTGGAAGGTGTCCATATCCACGGCAGGGGTTGGAACTGGATGAGTTTCAAGGTCCCTCCCAACCCCAAAATTTCATTACTCTAGTTTTAGTTTTCCCATGTTTCCTCAGAAATTTCCTACTGGTGTTAGCACCTGCCCCACCTTATTCGGGAGCTGCCTGCAGGCTCTGCCCTGCCCTGGCACAGCCCTTCCCAATCCCAACCCCAACTCCACCAACCCCCCAGCATTACCATCATCTTCCTCCAGCGCATCCGGGTGGGAAACGAAGATCGGCTCCGACGGGTACGCGTCCGGCTCCTGCCACACCCACGTCTCCTTGGTTTTAACGTTCAGCTTGCAAAGCTAAAGGTGGGGAACAAGGCAAAACCACAGGGCTCAGGAACAGTCCTCGTTGTCCCCAAATTGAAGCCACTCGCTCTTGGCTGAGAGTTACCCTGTCTGGCACAAAGTGGTTCAGCCCCAGCCCGTAGGTGTACGTGTACGGCTTCCCTCCGTACTTCCTGTAGTTGATCTGGGGGAATTCAAAGGCTGCAAGGAGAAACAAACGTGTAAATGCCGAGGGTTAGCGGCACACGGCGTGCCTCTGCGGTCTGGGGGAGCTGGGGTGTCGTCGTACCGTGACGTGGCCCTGAGAAAATCACCTCTGGCTCCAGCCAGATGGTCTCGTCACTGCGCAGCGTCGCTGTGGCTGTCGTGTAGGGCAGCGTCACCAGGTTCTTCCCTGTGTCAGCCTGGGACAAAAGAGAAATAAATACCCAAGGGATCGGAGAAAAGGTTTCGTTGATTTGCGCAGCACTGAAGAGGGAAGGCAGCGACGCGCGGCAGCGCCTCGGCGAGCGGCGGGAGGCGACCGCTGCCGTGTGCTTGGCACTGCTGCAAGAACTGTCCTGTTCCTCAGCCTCAACACAGCTCCCCTCCCTCCTGCAGGCATTCAGGGGTTTCATTAAGCACTTCTCACTTGATCCACAGCCCAGTGAGCTCCGTGAGAGGCTCGGCTGACCGGCATCCCCTGCAGCCACCTGCCAGCCACCACGAGCGGGGTCATGGAGAGGAACCCAGCAGCTGCCAGCCAGAGAGCTCTGTCCCTGCCAGGCTGGCAGCTCCAGGGACCTCACACCGAGGGCTGGAGGATTTAACCACACGTGCTCGGGCTGTGGCTGCTCCCTTCTGTGCTATGAGCAGATCCAGTACTAACTGCTGCCCCACAGGCTCTGCCATGATCATATGGGGTCATCAAAGAGTTTGGGTTGGAAGGGGCCTTAAAGCTCATCTCATTCTCCTTGCCACGGGCAGGGACACCTTCCACCAGAGCAGCCGCTCAGGGCTCCATCCAGCCCAACCTTGGACACTTCCAGGGATGGGGCGGCCACAGCCTCTCTTGGCAACCATACAAATAAACCAGAAAAACGTTGATCAGCTAAAGAAAACACAAAGTTTCTCTGAAGGCCCGTGCTTGAAGGTTGAATTTGAAGCAAACGGGGCAGGAGTGGCAGGGAGTGGAGCACTGCAGTACCTTGTCGATGCTCAGGGGCAGGACGTATCTGCGGGCCTCGGGCTGCGGCGCCTTCTCCGCCTGCCGCTTCACCTCGTCCCAGTTGGCCCGGAGGTTGGCCAGGTACAGGTAATTGTAAACAAACTCAAACCTGCACCAAACAGCATCACAGAGAGAAACACAGCTGGGCTTTGCAACTGTAGGGGAAGTGTTGGTGTTTTTTTTACCTAAAATTCGTAGAAGCATACAATGGGTTGGGTTGGGAGGGGCCTTAATATTTATCTCAGTCCCAGCCCCTGCCACAGAGGCACGGACACCTTCCACTGTCCCAGGGTGCTCCAAGCCCTGTCCAACCCGGCCTTGGAGACTGCCAGGGATGGGGCAAAACAGAGTGACACAAGCCCCAGTCCATCTCCAGCAGAGCTGAGCTGTGTGTGCACCACAGCCCTTATCAGGAAAACCCAGCAGCTGCTGGTGCTCAGCACAAGCATGGGAAGGGGCTTGGAGCAACCTGGGATAGTGGAAGGTGTCCCTGCTCATGGCAGGGGGTGGAACAAGATGAGTTTTATGGTCCCTTCCAACCCAAAGCAGTCTGGAATTCTAGGATTCTACGCCAGGATCGGCTCAGCTCAGGGTGTCCTGAGTATGCAGCCAGCACAGGGTTGAGCTCCATCATTTCAGTGCCACATTTCTGTGTTTACATGAAGAGCAGCATTCAAGCCTCACCCACACCCTGCTCGTTGCAGCCCCTGTAGCCAGAATAGCATCAACCCTTCGGCTGTCACTAACATTTCTTAAAGAGAAAAGTAAATAAAAGATTTATTTTTTCCTGGAAAATAAGTGTCAAGCAGGCTCCCTGCACCTCTGGAGAGCTCACTGCTGTATAGTCTACACGTCAGCAGGTGTTAAATGTTAAATGGGTTGGTGGAAGTGCCAGAGGCCCCAGCAGGGATGTGCCAGGACAGGGAGCAGTGTGTGTGGTGCAAGGGGCAGTTGTGATGCCCAGGGACCCTTGGCCTCACCCCTTCCAGGTGCACAGGTCCACGATCAGGAACCCGTTGTCCTCGTAGGTGTTGATGTGGTGGAAGAGGTTGAAGGCCGAGGTGCGGTACTTGAGGTTGAGGAGCCTGCCTTTCTTCTTCTCTGCCACGTGAAGCCACACCTGGGGACCACACAGCAGCTGGGCTTAGGCTCAGGGAAATGCAGGTGAAGCCAATGGACCTCCCAACCCAGGTCTGGCTGCCCAGTCCCTCCCAGTTTGGGACGGCCCCATGCTTACCCCCATGGTCTCGTTGGACTCGAAGCAGTCCATGTAGTTGGCTCCCCAAAGGCTCCAGGAGGAGAGGAATTTGAGGAGGTTGATTTTCACTGGTGTCTCCACAAACACGATGTAGTTTGGGGTCAGCCCAAAGCTGTTGGGAGAGGCAGGGGAGCGCATCAGGCTCACTGGGGTCGGTTTGGACAAAAAAACCACGGAGCTGCTCATCTTAAACACGTGAACCATCGCTCAAAATGAGCCTGATTTTGGTTAATCACCTAATTTTCATTGCTGATTACATGTGATAACCAGTCCCTCATTCCAGCTGACCCCGTGGAACGTTACCTGTGGACATAGGAGGGCTTGAACCTGTCGCTGCAGGGGAACTGCACCACTATCTCCGACTTGTTCATGGGGTCTTCCTTGTCTGGAACGGGACAGGTGAGAGGTTATGGAGGTCTCACCCACACTCAGTCTGTACTTACAGCATCTACCCAGCAAACTTCTGTCTCAAATTAGTCATTTAGAAGCCACCTAGAAGTGGTTTAAATACAACATTTTAAAAAAAAAAATCTAAAGGAGCTTGGAAAAAACTTAACTCAATGACAAAATTCATTTAAAGGATAAAGAAATGATTCATAAGAGAAAAGTTTTCCAGCTGGCTCAAAGGTGGGATTGACTGACCTGCCTGCAGAGGAGGAATCCTGATGATGTTGTAGGCCAGGGCAAAGTTTTTCCCAAAGCAATTCCCAATGTTGTAAACGGTGCCGTCGTTCTCGATGTGGGGATGAGCCGTTGCCCCATTGACGGACACGTATTTACAGAGATCCACCTGGAGAAGAGCAGGGACAGGGTCAGGAGCTCCCCTGAAAGGCAGGAGGTGGGGAGGCACAAGCTCTGCGGGGTGCTGGGAGCCAACACATCCTCGATCTGCGTGTGGGAAGCTCCTCTCAAAGTCTGCAAGTGAGCTCTGATTTGCAAACTCCAGCCCAAACTTGGAGATGCTCCAGGGGCTGGAGCGCCTCTGCCATGGGAGAGCTGGCAGTGCTCAGCCTGGAGAAGGGAGAGTTCAGGGAGGACCCTTCCAGTGCCTAAAGGGGCTCCAGGAGAGCTGGAGGAGGACTTGGAACAAGGGATGGGGAGC
Organism: Hirundo rustica; assembly: GCF_015227805.2. Taxonomy (NCBI): domain Eukaryota; kingdom Metazoa; phylum Chordata; class Aves; order Passeriformes; family Hirundinidae; genus Hirundo; species Hirundo rustica. The sequence continues at coordinate 1,029,788 of NC_053458.1, read as the reverse complement.
AGAGTTAGATGGGATATTGGGAGGAATGTCTGTGAAGGTGGGCAGGCCATGGCACAGGGTGCCCAGAGCAGCTGTGGCTGCCCCTGGATCTCTGGAAGTGTCCCAGGCCAGGCTGGATGGGGCTTGGAGCAGCCTGGGACAGTGGGAGGTGTCCCTGCCACTGCTGGGGTGGCACTGGATGATCTTTAAGATCCCTGCCAACCCAACCCATTCTGTGACTCCATGATTTTCATTTTAGTTTTACTCCTCCACACCTCTATCAGCCCAGGGCAAAGACCCACCTGCTTGATGGTCTCCAGGGTGTCTGGGTTAATCCTGGTGATGAAGTTGGTCTCAGTACAGGCATAGTAATCCTCGCCCACAGGGTAGACATTCACCAGGGCGTTATCCGTCACCTCCACACCTTTGAAGTAGGAGAAAAACCTGAGCAGAGAAAACCAACAGGCAGTCAGGGGGCTCCTGGGAAGCAGAAACTCCGTAGGACATCCCAGCAATGTCTGCACCACCCCGAGGTACCTGGAGAAGATGTTCTTGCAGGGGTCTGGGTAGGCATAGGTGCCGAACTCCGTGATCACGATCCTCTTCTCCGTCATGGCTCGCACGTAGGCGTCAGTCCGGACAAACCTGGGAGGGCCAGGAGGAGAAACTCTGTTAAGGTGGCCCCAGGCTGTGCAATAAATATGAATATTCCTTTGATGGACCTCGTGAGAGCCCTGGGAGCTCTCCAGAACCTCACATTGCATCTGGAGCAGGGTTTAATGATATCACTGCTAGAACTCTTCCAATAACCACAGGGACTCAAAATAAGTGGCATTTCCCACAGGCACAGCCTGGTCCCAGCATTTCAGACAACAAATGCTTCCTTATTTACTCCTTTTTCTTGGCAAACTGGCACATACCTTCGGTGGTAGGTGACGTGCCCCTCCTTGAAGTCGAACTTGTGGAGCAGTGCCTGGCCATCGAAGAGGTGGTAGAAGGGCTCTGCACCCACCTCGAACAGGCCAGGACCACATCTCAGGAGGCTTCCTCGCAGCCAGGTGGGAATCCTGCCTGTGGGAGACGCAGCGTTGGGACGGGCACGGCAAATCAGGGATTTTTGTCGTGACGGCAAGAGAATCAAAACTTCAACTGATTTTCTAATTCAACTAAAGCGTTTAAACACACATGAGCTCTTTAAGCTCTGATTTCTTCACCTCCATACGTGCTGTGGACCAAGACGTTCGGTATTGAAATGTCTAAAGAGTTCCCCACCCAATCTGACCTTTCCCTACCCCAAATCCAGCCCTGTGAGCTCCTTCACATCCAGCCTTGTAAAGCCCTGGAAGCCCCCGAGCTGCAGGAACAAAGGAGAGCAGGAGATGAGGCCCCAGACCAACCTGTGACGTGGGCAGTCACTGGAGAGGACAGCTCCTCCACCGTCTCAAAGAGCTTCTTGTAGCCTCCAGCGGGATGCTCCACCCTGAAAGGGGCACAGCTGCATGAGCCCGGGGCGGGGGCACAGCTGGGAGCCCCCTCCCAGGGAGGGATGGATCTCCCTGGATGCAGTGATCCATGGCTTGCAACGAACTTGAAGGAGGAAGGAGAAGCACCTTTCCATGGGGAAAGGCTCTGAGGCTCCCAACAGCCACTGAGAACTGTCCTGAGCACGAGGAGGGACAGGGACACTGAGGGGACAGCCCAACAAACCCGGGATACCCAAATCATCAGAGAGCAAAATCCAGCTTGTACCTCCCAGCTCTTGGAAAAGCCTTTTTTCTTTTTTTTTTTTTTTTTTTCAGCAAAGAATCTTTTGTTGGGTTCCAATTTTTTCTGCTGCAGAGCCATGAAGACACAGCAGGCACAGGCTGGTGAACTCTGCCCAGAGCAGCTGTGGCTGCCCCTGGGATCCCTGGAAGTGTCCCAGGCCAGGCTGGATGGGGCTTGGAGCCACCTGGGACAGTGGGACGTGTCCCTGCCATGGCAGGGGTGGCACTGGGTGGGCTTTAAGGCCCTTCCAACCCAACCCATTCCAGCAGTCCATGATTCTACTCCAAATTCTGGTCAATCCTCTGGAACCTGGAGGTGAGCCTGTTCCCCCAGAACAGAACCACACCTCGGCACGGGCTGTGCCAGCATGGGCACATGGAGACCTCCCCTCTTCTCCTCCCCTCCAAGCCCTGCTGCCCCCCAGCAGCCCCAGGCAATGCTCCATCTGGGACGTGCTCCCACAGAGAGGAGCTTCAGGAATACTCACTGGCTGTACATCCTCTCTGAAGAAAGGCCTGAGCCTCCAGAGCTGAGTACAGAGCCAGAGCTGTGCTGGGTATTTATGGGGCGCTGAGCCCTGCCCAGGGCAGCCCCATCCCAAAACAGCCCCCACCAATGAGAGCACCACGGGAACAGAGCCGGCTTTCAGCACCAAAATCCTCCCTGGGCTTTGGGAGCTTTTGTCCTGCTGCTCACACAAAAAGGGGCTTTCACTGTTTTTCTGAGACCTAAATTCTTCCCAAACAGAAGTGATTACAAAGAAATAAAACCCAGGGAGGAGTGAAACGCAGCGCTGGAGCCGTGCCGGGAGCTGGCACCGGCTCTCGGTTCTGCAGGGACCATCCTGGCTCCTCCAGAGCCTCACCCAGGAGTGACGTGACACCGGAGACACCAAGAGAGAAAAAAAGGCCAGGGTCAACCCTCAAGGAATTTCCTGAGTTGGGAGGACCCGCCAAGGATCCTCAGTCCAGCCCCTGTCCCTGCACAGACACCCAACATTCCCACCCTGAGCACCCCTGGCAGCGCTGTCCAAACCCTCCCGGAGCTGCTCCGGCAGCCTCGGGGCCGTGCCCATTCCCTGGGGAGCCTGGGCTGTGCCAGCACCCTCTGGGGGAAGAACCTTTCCCAAAATCCAACCTGAACCTCCCAGACACAGCTCCAGCCGTTCCCTGGCTCCTGTCCCAGGGAGCAGAGAGAGGAGCTGTCCCTCAGGAAGAGCTGCAGCCCCCTGAGGTCTCCCCATCTCAGAACCCTCCAGACTCAGCATTAGGAACCAGCTCCAGGAAGAGTCAACATCTATGAAAACAGCAGTGCTGCAAAGAGCCATTTCAAAGATTTACAAGGTCTGAGCTCCCCGCTGTCCCCTCACAGGGGATGAAGGTGTGTTATCACCACGTACACTCCCTCCCACACAGGTGGAAACAGCTCCAGGGATCCAAACTGGGGTGAAGGGACAAAAAGAGACGTTCAACATCCCCCTGCTCCACTTGCTGCTACAACCAGCACGTGAGGCCTGGCTTCGTTCCCTGCCTTTGTTTGTTTGCTCCCTCTTTCAAGGCAGCGTTCCCACTTGGACAAGGGTTCATCTAAGGCTTCCCACAGAAAAACCAGGATACTGCACTGAGAGTGTGACTGAGGCCTCCCATTAACCCTTTCTCCTGAAGAACCATAATTACGATTTATTTATTCCCATTTTGGTTAAGTTCTGTCAAAGCCTTAGAAGGGAACATTAAATAACCTGGCTCAAGAACTGGGAATAATGAGGGCAGGCCTTTGAAAGCCAAATCCTGGGAAATGTGAGCTTCTCTCCTAATAAGTTACTTAACTGGAACACTACATAAACAAAGCATTTATGCAACATGGAATGGGGTAGGAAGCACTGAAGCAAGTTCAGGCAGGTGCTGAGCGTTGGAGGCGGTTGCAGATGTTCCAGGGGAGGAACAGGGTAAAACGAGGCTAAGTTGGGCTTCTCATTTACAAAATCTTTTTTTAAAAAAGGAGAAAAACGGCGTTTTTCTCAGGACCACAGATGTACCAAGGAATTCCTGGCTGGGAGGGTGGGCAGGCCCTGGCGCAGGGCTGCTCAGAGCAGCCCCTGGATCCCTGGCAGTGCCCGAGGCCAGGCTGGGACAACCTGGGACAGTGGGAGGTGTCCCTGCCCTGGCAGGGGGGGCACTGGATGGGCTTTGAGGTTCCCTCCCACCCCAAACCAGTCTGTGATCTCAGAGCCATGCAGTAGATTAATTATTATTAATTATACTTTCCCAAAAATATTCCTGCAGGTTAAAATTCCTGTGGGGGAACCTGTGTCTTACCATAATCAATAAGCAAATCCCGAAGTCTGGAAAAAATAGGGAAAATTAGATCCCACTTCATGGACCATCCATCACTCCTATTTTGAGAATCACACCAACAGATCCAAAATGAATTTTCCATGGAAATGTCTGAAATGCACTTCGAGTCTTTTAATATAAATAAATATCAAAAAGCTGATGAGGCTTTTACAGATGTTATGAACAGAAGCGTTTATGGAGTGAGATAATCATTTATTTATGGTGAACTGGCTCTCCTGGTCCTGAACTCATAGAAGCTCCTTTAAAGTCTGTTTAAATACAAACATTTTGAGAAAAGAAAAAGGCACTTAGTCACAACACACACATACACGTAAAAACTACAATAAATGGCACAAATTCCTGACCAGACGTTTACAGGTTATAACAAGAGGCAGGTCATTAGTTTCCCATTAAAAAAAAAAAAAATATATATATATATAAATTTTTGGTTAACAGCTTTATGTGTATTTTCACATTTTCCTATTCCAATATATTGTAGTAATTTGTAAACAGATAAATATTTTTCTTTCAGAAGTTATTCCAAAAATTAAAAAGCCATTTTGGCACCTTCCAGCACAGCGTCCATGTAAACATTTCCTCCTTCTACAGCAGCCACCACCAAACTCCTGCAGCAATTCCTTTGGTGAATCCCTCGGATTCCAGCGGGGAGAAACGGCTCAGGTGTGGTGAACTCAGTACCTGAGGCTGCGAAATTTGGGTTTCCTGAGGCTCAGCATGGGCTGTTTGATGGTGGGTTTGTTGTCCAGGAGCAGCGCTTCCGACTCCGTCGTTGGGAACCTGCTCCCGTAGATCTGGGGATATTCCTTCTGGAACTGCAGCACACACAATGACAAGGAAATCCCAGATCCCACAAAATACCCCAAAATGAATCTTCTGTGAAAGTGCCAGAATACACTCCAAGTCTTTTAATACAAATAAACGTCAAAAAGCTGATGAGGGTTTTACAGGGGATACGAACAGAAGCGTTTATGGAGTGAGATTATAATTTATTTATGGTGAACTGGCACCAATGACAAGAAAATCCCAGATCCCACAGAAAACTCCAGCTGTGCCAGAGCACACTCCATGCCTGTTGTGCCTGCAGAGCTGCCTTCCAGGAATTCCTTGGATCAATGTGTTTTACCCAACAGGGAGCCAAGGTTCAGCCTGTTTTGGAAGGGTTCTCCCAGGAAAGCTTACCACTGATTCCGTGGAAATGAAAATACCTGGAATCAGAGCTGTGATTTGGACATTTTGCCTGTTTCCCATGCAAGGCCCCAGGAAGGGATGGAAAACTGTAAATACACCTGAACGTGAGCCAAACCTTTGCACTGAGGGATTCAAACCACCTTTGTAACCTCTGGGGCTGACAAAACTGGGACCTTACCCTTCAGGAAGTGCCATGAATTTGGCTTTTTCCAAGAATTCCCAACACTTCCCATCAAGAAGAAGGTGTCCAGCAGCCCCAGGGCAGTGCCCATCCCTGTGCTGGCACTGCTGAGGCACCTCCAGCCCTGGGATCGTTTTTGGGGCTCCCATTTCCCTGCTGCTGCGAATCATTTCTCACTCTTCACCTTCATCAATGAGAATTAACCATTCCTTTTTACATTCAGAGGCTTTGATGGTCTTGAACCAAACCAGCCTCACTTTTAGAGGCCCAGGAAAGTCTCCAAACACACAGGGAAGTCAGAGCTGCAGGAGGGGCACCAAAGCCAAGCGTGGCTGCCCTGAAAAGCTGCTTGTTCAAATGGGAGTCACAAGACTTGCTTAGGAGATTCCAGGACAAGTACAAAACTATTCCATTGGGCAGAAAGACTTGCCAAAGGACAGAAAAACCCTCCAGGATTAAATCCTGCCAGAACTGCTGCGTTTGAGCCTTACTATTAGGCAAGTTGTTGGTAGGCCAGAGAAGTGCAAGATAATCTTGGGCACTGTAAATGTTACAAAACACAAAGCCAAGGCCACCAAAAGAACGTTTCAGGATTCTCAACGGGGAGAGTGTGGTCTCTTAAAGCCAAGAATTACTGCTTTTAACACCTATTGAATTTAACCCCACCGATGGGATCTTAATGGTGACTTGGATGTCCAGTGCAGCACAGGGATCCAGGCTGCAGTTCCATCAGGAATCACTGAATGGAGAGCAGGAGCTCCAGCAGAATAACTTGGTACTGGATTTACACCACTGCTACAACACCAGTGCTGCCAGTCAAAGGCTGGATTATTACGGAGTGGTTTGGATTGGAAGGGACCTGAAATCCCATCTCACTCCACCCCCTGACAGAGCAGGGACACTTCCACTGTCCCAGGCTGCTCCAACCTGGCCTTGGCACTGCCAGGGATCCAGGGGCAGCCACAGCTGCTCTGGGAATTCCAGCCCAGCCCCTCCCCACCCTCCCAGCCAGGAATTCCCAATTCCCAATCTCCCATCCAGCCCTGCCCTCTGGCAGTAGGAGCCATTCCCTGTATCCCTTGTCCCCAGTCCCTCTCCAGCTCTCCTGGAGCCCCTCCAGGCCCTGCCAGGGGCTCGGAGCTCTCCCTGGATCCTTCTCCTCTCCAGGTGAGCACCCTCAGCTCTTCCAGCCCAGCTCCATAAGCTGCAGCATTAAAAACCATCTTTAAAATCCCAGGCAGAGCACAAGAAGCACTCCAAAGCTCTTGGGCACAAACATTTCTCAGCACATTGTGCTCCTCTGCTGCCCCAGGCCCTGGTGCCTGAGCCCTTCCCTCACAGAGCCACTGCAGAAGCAGATGAAATAAACTCACCTGTTTTAACTTTTTCTTTTTGTCCTTCACAGAGAGGTTCTTATCCTTGATGATGCTCTCCAGGAGCTCTGCCACTGCAGCCTGCGAGGTGGAGACCTTTTGTTCTTCAAACTCCTGAGGAGTGATTTGTTTGCAGTAGGAATACGTTGGCAAGATGGCACAAATTTCTTCTTCCTCCTGTTTGCACTGAAAGAAAAAGGGATCTGCATGCACTCAACTAATTCTGTACTATTTGAGTAAGTACCTAACAAACACCCACACCCACTGACAAGCTGCAAAACACTGTAATTAATATCTGTACATTCAAACTGCCCTGGGTTTATTTGCATTTTTCCCGATGTCAGAAGTAGCAATTAACAAATCAATCTCAGCTGCTCTCAATGGCACCGACCTGAGCCATCTTCATGTACTCGAGGTGATCCCACACTGCAACCTGCAGGAAAGTTGGGACCTGGAATATTTCCTGCTGATGGTCCATCAGGAAGGAAACCAAGCGTGTGGAAAGCAGCTCATCCAGGTCCTCCTCCTCTGCACAGCGCAGCACGCAGCGGGAAAACGTCTGGATCAGCTGGAAAAGTTCAGCACAACTCCAGTGGATAAAGCTGTGGGATTTATTTCCCTCCTCTTCACTCTACAGTGGCAAAAAATCCTCCAATACCAACTTCTAAGTCTGGTCACAAAGGAGGAGAAGTCATCGTTGTTCCCTCACCTGAATTAAAGTAAATTCTTTGGAAGGGAACAGCACTTTCAATTAAAAATACATATTCTAAAAAGGTAATAATAGCAGAAAAAGGCTTGACCTATAGAAGAATGAAATCTTCACAGAACTGGAGAACAGAATCCTGCAATGGCTTGGGTTGGGGCAGGGACACCTTCCACTGTCCCAGGGTACTCCAAGCCCTGTCCAGCCTGGCCTTGGACACTTCCAGGGCAGCCACAGCTTCTCTGGGCACCCTGTGCCAGGGCATCATCACCCTCTGAATAAAGAATTTCTTCCTACTTCTAATCTAAACCTAAATCTTCAATTGAGCCAAGTGAGGTGATCAAAACCTGCAGAGCCAACCTAACCCAGCCCTAACACACGCCAAAAGCCAGGTTTAAACTGGAATGAGATGGGCTTTAAGGCCGCTCCTAACCCAAACCAGTCTGGGATTCTGGAGAAATCAGACTGAGGAAATCATCTGCACTCTTTGCAGAAGGGCTTTTCCCTCTCTTACCAAGGACCTGGTGCCCATGGCGTCGTGCAGCCGTGGCATGTCAACGTTGCCACTGATCCTGGCCATCATCCTCAGCAGCAGCTGCAGCTTCCTGCGCTTCGGCGGTGGCAGCAGCAAACAGCAGATCTGCAGAGCTTCCACCGCAATTCTCTCCAGGTGAGGCTGCAGGAGATCTACAAGTTGACCACAAAGACGGCTGCTATTAAGATTTGAACCAGCCTCCAGCTTATTTTCACCTCAGTATCACAGGTCTCTTGTTTTTCGATGTGATTATGTTGCAGAGAAATCAGTTGTAACACAGAAGAGAACGTACAGGCCTTTGTTCGTGTGGTCATCTTCATTACGGTTCAATTAGGACCACAATACAATTAAGGAATGCCAGTAATTATTCCCAGAAAATGACCATTTACAGAACAGAAAAAGACATCTCCAGCAGGCAGGTGTGTGCAGATCCCCTGCCCCATCGCTTACCTGAGCACAAAGGCCAATTACTGACACACCAAGCTCGCACTCCAAAGGTACTACCCGCTACTCGTTAGCAGAGCTACAGCAGTTTGAACAATTCAGCCAGCAGATTCTCCTTAGGAACCCCACCAATCCACGCTCTATGCCTACCCACAGGCCTAGCAAGAGTGGCAGAGGCGAGGGAAGCAGGGGTTAGTTAGTGAGGCCACACACCAGGCAGTACAACATGCTGCAGAGAGCCCTTACTTGTGCCAGCCAGCACACAAGGGGAGGGGGGCACAGAGCGCTCTGACAGCTCTGTGCTGCTCCTGCTGAGTCTCTTCGGGATGCTGCTGGCTTTCCCTTGCCCCCAGGGCAGCTGGGGCCGCGGCTGCACTGCCATCTCGGCGCTGGCTCTGCTGAGGGCACCGCAGCTCCTGGAGCCGCTCCTGCCCAGCAGGCTCAGGGAGCGGCGGCTGCCATCCCACGGCTCCTCCTCGCCCCGGGGACACGGGGCAGGAGCTCTCCTGAGGCCGTGGCTCTGCCTTTGACCTGAGCTATCCCAGCCCAGCTCCGCCCCTGCGTTCACTCTGTGCTCCTCCAGCCGTTCTCTGCTTCTCCTGGTGCTGCTCACACCAACTCCCCTGAGGGGAGCTCGTCCTCCTTTATGGCACACACTTGAGGCAGCAGCTCCGATTCTTTCCAAGGAGTAACACCTTGTCCTAAAAGCTCCAGGGGGCTCCTGGTCATTCCTGAATCCTGCAAGATTCTGGCAGCTCCCTCCTATCAGGTTCCCAGCACTCCCTTGCTGACGGGGCACTTTGTGCTGCTGCCATTTCTTCCCGCGTTGGTTTTGGGCTCTCAGCTCTTCTGAGGAAAACCTCCTGGAAGCGTCTCCTTTCTCCTTCTTGTCAGGCTCTTTGAGGAGCAGGCTTAGGAGAAGACACTCAGTGGACTTGAAAGAGTTCAAGTGAGGAGTTTTTGAAGGCTCAGGGTCACATTTCTCCTCTTGGACAGAACGTTTTCCACTGCCCAGATCAGGAATTTGGATGTAGCCACAAATAACTATCAGGAAATGAAAGAGATGTTAAAGATGCCAAGTGGTATGAAAATGAACCAGTTCAGAGAGCTGCTAACTGCGCAGACAGAAAACAAAGCTAAGATATTAATTAAGATATTAATTAAGAAGACTTTAGTTCAGTCCCAAAGCAATTTAACAGGGTCATTGCAACCAACATGCAAGAGCAAAGACAGATAACACTGCAATAGTGAGGAGCAGGCAGAACAAGCACATCTTTTTAAGTTTTTGTTATTGAATATTTAGATTGTGAGCTGAAACAGCAATTTGATGGGAAATCATGAGGCAGAACTACATTTTAATTAGCACCAATACAGAATGGAGCAGCGATGATTCTCCTCAGATTGGAGCTCCCACACAGATCAGGGGGCCAAGCTCTGCTTTGAATCACACATTTGTCCCCCAGCTGATCTGAACTCCGAGCTTCCCTGACTGTTTCTAAATTCATACATACCTAAGATATTAACAAAGAGCTCATGGTATTCAAAAGTAAGCAACGGCTCAGGAAGACTGAGAAAATAATCAGCAACTGTCCTGAACACATCCCGCTCAAAGCCACTGTACGTGGCTTGGCTCATGTCATTGTTCCTGGGCCCTGAAAAGAGGGGAAGAAAGGAAATTCACACCAAAAAAATCCACAATCCCATTATAAAAGAAATGTTTGAAGACCGGCCCTAAATTTATTCTTGTTTCACAAGCAAAGAATCCTCTCAGCAATCCGCAAATATTGTGCTTGGCACATTTTGTAAGCAAAACCAGGGTAAGAGGCTCCAGCAGCCGCTGAAGAGCTGTGCTCAGTTCTGCTCCACACCAAGAAAATAAATAAAGCAAAATTAATCCATGGTCTTTATAGGTTCCTCAGAAAAATAATAACCAACCCTTAGCATGTCCCTTCATTTCCAGAGCACAGTGATCCCAGTTCTCCCACAGGGAGTTCAAGCTCCTTGAGCAAAAGGAAACTCAACACATAGAAAAAAAGCTCATTATCCCTGGTTTCATTTGAGAGGCACTCATCTAATTATTTTATAGTTAACTGTTTAAAAACCCAAGAAAATTGATCTTCCCCAGCAGCACAGGAAATGTTTTGGTCCAATAGAAAACCAGGGACTGGAAAAGCAAAGTCCCTTTCACTCCTGAAAAAAAACTGCATTAGAGAAAACCACCCACAGGTTTTGCCCAGTTTCTGAACTGAAACATCACAGCTGATTTCACACACACAGATATTTCCCTTTCAACTCTCAAATGAGGTTTCTGGAACTTAAAAGCTCTTCAGTGACTTACAGTAGGCCAAGCACTTCATGGCTGACAGCACCCAGTGAGGGAGGTCTTCTGAAATCCAAGCAGATAAATGCACCATTTAGACATGAGCCCAAATAATTAACAGCTAATAATGGCTCACACCTATTAAATAACACTCAGAGCACAAAAGATTAAATTTAAAACTTACTTTAACTATTGCTACACGTGTAATTTCGATAGGATAAAGGGGAATAACTTCAAGCTGAAGGTGGGCAGGGTTAGATGGGAGATTGGGAAGGAATTTTTGGCTGGGAGGGTGGGCAGGGGCTGAGCTGGAATTCCCAGAGAAGCAGTGCCCACGGCCAGGCTGGAGCAGCCTGGGATAGGGGAAGGTGCCCCTGTCCTGGCAGGGGTGGAATGGGATTTAAGGTCCCTGAGCTGTGCTGGTAAAAGCACAGACTGTGAAACAGATTAGTTGTTATTTATAAGTAAGGAATTTCGAAGCCAGTCGAGGGAAACAACCGTCACCTGCTTTGTCCTGCAGGATCACCACGCCGTGCTTGCTGGTGTTGCTCAGGTTGTACGTGACAAACTCGGGGATGATCTGGGCTGGCTGCAGAACCTCCTCCAACGAGGGCAGTCCCAAAATGGTTTGCAAACTGGGGGAGGAAGAGAGCAAAGGTTTGCAAGGGATGAAGGAAAACAAGTTCCTTCCGTATCCATTCAAAAACTCTTGATGAGCTGAGGTGCTGTTTGACAACCCCTCCTTTCCAGGAGGACAATCTGAGGACGCTTCTCCCTGGGACAAACAGCAACAGCCAGCGAGGAAGAGCACCTGTGGTGTTTAAAATCTATTTCAGCACCAGCACGCCATCAGAAATTCCTTAAATGCAACAATCCAATGTAATCTGTTAATAAACAGATTAGAAAACCTGTGTAAACAACAGACAAAAAATATTCCACTTAAAACATGGCTTTAAAAAATTAAAAACAAATTGCAAAAGCTTGCTTGGGCTGTTTCGTGCTAAATGAGAAGGGGCTGTGCGTAGTTCATCACTTACTGGAGCTGGATGATATTTCTCCACGTTTCTTGCACATATTCCTGGCTTATTTCCCTCCTCTGCAGTGTGCCTTCCTTCCTTCCTTCTGCTACATCAGGTTTCGGTCTTGGTAAGTTTTCCTGAAAATGAGTGGTTTATACTGTAAGATGAACGAGCCTCTTGAGGCAATTAAAAATTAGCAAAAACTGGAATTAGAAGAAGGGGGCGTTCTGTGGAACATTAAATTCCACAGGAGCCAGGGAGTGACCGGCAGCCTCAGCACCGAAATGGAAGCACACAGCTAAAAGGAAATGGAAAAAAACATAAAAAAAACCCCTGATCAATCCCAAATCAGCAATTTAAAAGGTAAAACCACCTCACATCCAGATGTATTAATATGTGAATTATCCTCCTTTAGCACTGGAACCTAAATTCAGAATTTATGCACACAAATCTCAACTGAATCAAGGGCCACACACACATTCCATCTTCTCCAAAAAGATGACCAGTTGAATGATTTGTGCCTTTTGTTTGTCCCTCAAAGATAAATTGAATTCCAATAAGGCCATACTGTGCAGATCATTTCTAGGACTTCACCTTTAAAACCCCTTAGCAGGGATAATTCTGCACTGAGACAAAACAAAGAAAACCCAAAACAAAATAAAAAACCCTATCATATGAATTTATTTCTTAATATTTCTCAATTCCTTAAGTCCAAACTATTTTTTTTAATTAAGGGAAGATGCCACAACAGAGCAGTGCCACTAAATTTTCAAGAATAAAGACAATACAACTGCAATGCTGTAAGGAACAGAAGTTATTACCAGCGACTGCAGGAAATCCTGCTTTTTCAAAGCCTTCTTGGATGAACTGGGCAGCTTAAAAAGTTTTCCTTTGTCTCCAGAGAAGTTTTCCAAGTTCTCCCTCGGTGAGCTCGGTAGAGGTTTGACTGGAGATGTTGGAGGAAATCTGTAATGAACGGGAGAGATGTTAAATGCATTCAGAATTGATCTGCCATCAAATAAATTACGTGACAAAACAAAACCTCTGATTCCATACCAGCGTGGTTCTGTTAGATTCATTTAAGAAAAGGAAAACGCTGATTTGTTTTTTTAAATTTATCATATGATAAGTTAGCTTTGGGCTGCTTTTATTGACGCCAAAGTCAAGCTGAAGGTGTTGGCACAGCCTGAGCCCAGAAGGTGAGAAGTGAGGGCCAGTGATCCCTTTAATTTCAGAGCTGTTTGGCTCTGTGTCCCACTCAGACCTTGTGTAAAAGGTCCAAGAGAAGCAAACCCAGCGGGCAGCTCCTACAAAACACTCTGGCTTCCCTCCAAAGCACTGGAGTGCAGTTTGCATTCCAGCAAAAACCTCGGACACACACACACGGGAGCGAAGTAAAACACCCAGAGGAGCAAAACGACGCTAATAATTAACGTTCTGCCCAACACCCTCGACCCAAACCAAGCTCTTTTCGCAAATCTGAGCGCCTTCAATAAAAAACTCCCCACCCGAGACAACCCGGAATAACTCCAACCTCAGTACCTGTACAGGGCACCGTTGTCTTCCAGATTCTCAGTCCCCCACCTGCCCTTGACGTCCTCGATGACGTGGTTTTTGAGGAATTTCCGCAGGAGCTGCACGGTTTGCTGCCGGGTGACGTCGGGCCCGAAGCTGCTGTTGCCGCGGAGCAGCCGGTGCAGCCAGTCCGCGGCCTCGGCCGCCGTGAAGCAGCTGCCGTGCGAGCGGAGGCGCTGCCGGTGCCGCCGCACGGGCATCCCCGCTCGGAAGTGCCGGGTGACCTCGTTCCACTGCGGGGGAAAAGCCAGCGGGCACCGCCGCTTGGAGCCGCGGGAAAACAGCGGCGTGTCGCGACAGGGATGGGGGGGGGGGAAGCCCTGAGCGCCCAGGTGTCACGACAGCAGGGCGTCAGCACACCGTGACAGAGGGAAGGGGGCGTGGGAGATCTCTAGGGACCCCCGTGTCGCGAGGGTAGGGGGGGTCCCAGGGCAGCCAATATCGTGACAGAAGGCGCCAGGGCACGCACGGGGCGGCTCGGAGCGGGCAATGTCGCGACAGCGGTAGGGGGATCCCAGGGCTCCCCCAGGTGGCGATAGCGGGCAGGGCATCCCCGGGCACCCGCGTACCCACAGAACGGACACGGGGCAGGAGGGCTGCAGGCACCCGCGTGTCGCGACAGCGAGCAGGGGGCCCACGGCACCCACGTGTCGCGACAGCGAGCAGGGGGCCCACGGCACCCACGAGCAGAAGGCGTCCCTGAGCACCGTCACAGCAGGCAGGGGGTCCCCGGGCACGCAGCTGTCGCGGCAGCGGGCACGGCGCACCCCTCAGCGCCCCTCAGGCGTGAGAGCGGTCCCGAGGGGCAGAGCCACCCCCGGCCCGCAGCGCTCGCACGGCTGCCACGGGCGCCCCGCTCCCTCGGCAGCAGCCGCGTCCCCGGGTCCCGCACGGTCCCCCCCGCCCCGTCCCGGAGCGGCAGCAGCCCGGCTCGGTGCTCACCAGCCTGGTGGCGCGGTACGGTCCCGGCCCCGGTCCCAGCCCCGGTCCCGGTCCGGCCATGGCGGCCCCTCCGCCGGGGAGCGCAGCGCCCCCTGCCGGCCCCGCCGCGCGCCCAACGGCCGCCGCCGCCGCCGCCCCGCCGTTCGAATCCGCCGGCGGCCGCTGATTGGCCGAGGCGGGCGCGCGCGGCGCGTGACGTCAGGCGGCGGGCCGGGCTGAGGGGACGCTGAGGGCCGCGGGTTCGGATCCCGCCCCGAGCGCCTCCACAGGCCGTAATTGCCCAGCCGTGATTAACGTTAACTAACATTAACATTAACGTTAACAGTCATTGCAGAAATTCGGGAATCCCAGTTCGGTACTTCACAGTCATTAACGTGCTGGGACAGCTGGTCCCGCCTCACATCAGAGCTGCTCCTGAGGTGTAGGGGGGGCACTGTGTGGGATTTAAGGTCCATTCCAACACAACCCGGTCTGGGATGCTGTGGAATGAGGTTTGGGTGGAACACCTTCACTTCGGTTTTGTCAGGCTTTAATCCCTCTGCAATGAAGGTTATTCTGGGTGTGGCCAGTACAGAATTGTCCTCAGCTCCATTTCCCTCTCCCCTCAGCTCCATTTCCCTCTCCCCTCAGCTCCATTTCCCTCTCCCCTCAGCTCCATTTCCCTCTCTGCCTTCCCACAGGAAAATTCCAACAGCTCCAGGGTCACTCCATCCTCTGATTTTGAACACAAAGGAGCACGTGCAAAAGGAAACACAAGCAAGGAAAGGAAAAGTGTGTTTTAATTAAAATTATTCCAATCATTCCCACAGCACATGATTTTTTTTCAAATGACAGAGATTCCTCTTTAGAAAGTTGTGATTTACCAGGTGTTGGATTTCACTTCATTTTTGATAAAGCATCAAGAGAAGAAAGAGCTCTTAAGCAAAATTCCAGCCTAACTAAAAGAAAGCTGAGCTCAATCGAGATTTTGAGCTGAGCTGATGAGTGAGAAGAGAAAGAGCTGAGAGCAGTAACAGGGAGCAGCCCTTGTGCCCCAAACCCTGCAGCAGCAGCAGCAGCAGCTGCACTGAGCTCTGCTGGGAGAACTGGGATCCCATTCCCAGGTGCCCACGGCTGCTCCCACGCAGCTCCTGGCTCCCGGCGGTGCCAGGGAGAGCCCAGGCTGTGCCCAGCACACCCTGCACAGCCAGGGAGAGCAGCAGCAGCAGCCCGGGACAGCGCCAGGAGCCCGGGCTGGAATTCCCAAAGGCAGAGCCAGGGGGGTTTGGTTTTCCGTGTCCTCGTCCGCAGCCACGTCCAGTTCCGAGTTCCTTTCTGAGCCTCAAGGTTTATGCAAACTGCAGGGAGAAAGGGAGGGATCAATGGGAACTGTGCCTGGCACATCCCAACTGCTCCTGAATCCATGGAGCTGTGCCTGGCACATCCCAGCTGCTCCTGACCCCATGGAGCTGTGCCTGGCACATCCCAACTGCTCCTGAATCCATGGAGCTGTGCCTGGCACATCCCAACTGCTCCTGACTCCATGGAGCTGTGCCTGGCACATCCCAACTGCTCCTGAATCCATGGAGCTGTGCCTGGCACATCCCAGCTGCTCCTGAATCCATGGAGCTGTGCCTGGCACATCCCAACTGCTCCTGACTCCATGGAGCTGTGCCTGCCACATCCCAACTGCTCCTGAATCCATGGAGCTGTGCCTGGCACATCCCAGCTGCTCCTGAATCCATGGAGCTGTGCCTGGCACATCCCAACTGCTCCTGACTCCATGGAGCTGTGCCTGGCACATCCCAGCTGCTCCTGACTCCATGGAGCTGTGCCTGGCACATCCCAACTGCTCCTGAACCCATGGAGCTGTGCCTGGCACATCCCAGCTGCTCCTGAACCCATGGAGCTGTGCCTGGCACATCCCAACTGCTCCTGACTCCATAGGAACTGTGCCTGGCACATCCCAACTGCTCCTGAATCCATGGAGCTGTGTCTGGCACATCCCAACTGCTCCTGACTCCATGGAGCTGTTCCTGAGCAGGGCTGCACACAGGGAATCCTGGCAGGCAGAGTTTTCTTTCCCTGCACAGCCCAGGGTCTGTGGGAGGAGCTGAAGGCTCAGCCCCTGGGAAGGGCTGGGATTATTTTTGGGGGAATCACCCCACTCACCGCAGCCTCCAGGGCCTGTTCCAGGTCTGCCAGCAAATCCTCCTCATCCTCCAGCCCCACCGAGAGGCGGATCAAGGTGTCAGTGATTCCCAGAGCTTTCCTTTCCCCCTCAGGCACTGAGGCGTGGGTCATGATGGCCCTGCAGGGACAAAAAGGAGCCTTTTTCCAAAGAATCTGGGACTTTCCTTGGTAGCAGCAGCCCGGCTGGTTCCCTGCCAGCACCCCTGAAATGGCAGCATTTCACTTGTGTGACCCCACAGATGCAAAGAGCTCCTGGCAGCAGCTCCTGGAAATGATGGGAATGCTGGCAAGTCAGGGAATTGCATCTCCAGGTTCTATCTCCAAGACACTAATGGTTAATAAGAAGTGGATACTTAAAAATCTGGACCTGGAAAAGGAGAAAATCCTATTCCTCTTCCTTCCAGGCTGTTTTATTTTTTTATTCTGCAGAAGCAGTGTGAGCTCTGCATGTGGGGAAGGTGCAGCCTCCAGTATCAAAGCTGCTGGATTCATTTCTGGTTCCTCAGATCCCTGCTCAAACTGTCCCAGGTGACTCTGGAGGGTTTATTCTCTCCAGCTACAGAGGATACAGGCAAGAAGGGATTTCCCCATGTGTCATGGGCTCAAGATTTGCTGTTAATCTGAAACCAGTAAGTGAAACGCTTGAGCATTTCAGTACGGTCATTAATTTCCACGCACACTGGCTTTGAGGAAAAGAATGCAATTCCAAGCAAATCCCATTGTGGGCAGTTTAAAAGGCCCCCAGGAGGTGCTGCCAGGCAGCCAGAGGCAGCTGGGTGCACACAGTGCCCCTTGTGAGAGCAGGGAGCAGGGCATTCCTCAATCCAAGCTGCTCCTCAGCCCAGCACTCAGCAGCTCCTGGGACTGTCTCCAGGGACAGGAACTGTGCCTCAGCCCTCCAGGCAAAATTCCTCCACCTCTGCACCCTCACAGAATCCCCTCCCTCTGGAATCTCCCCTGGCTTCCAGTGAAACAGCTTTGGGGGATGGAAAATTGTGGGAATTCTGTGGTGCCCTGCAGCTTTTTGAGGCTCTGGAGATGAAGGATGAACTTACGGATGCTCCGCCAGGCTCTCGTAGCCACCCAGACTCTCAGCCAGGGCAAACACCTACGGGAGAGAGGGAAAGGAGCTGTTATCAGGTGTGGGAGGTTATGGGTGCATGGAAAGAGAGCTCAGGGAATCAGGGAATATCCTGAGCTGGCAGTGCACACAGGGATCACTGATCCAGCTCCTGCCCTGCAGCTTCAGCTCCCTCTCAGGGTGATTTTATTGTCTGTATTTTACCTTCAGACTCTTGAGGAAGGCAGAGGCATTTTTGATGTTCCCTTTGATGTAGAAGGTGACCATCCCAGGACAGCCCGTGCTCTGCTTCTTTGTCACCTCATACTGAGGGTGGGAAGGCAGCCCTGGAATGGGGAGAGTTGGGAGAATCCCCAGTGAATTCCAGTGCAGAGCTGGGGCAGCTCAGCCTCACCAGAGTGACCCGGCCCCAGCCACGGGGCACCTCAGCTCCCAGATCCCTCCCTGGGATATCCCAAATCCCTCCCTGGGGTGCTCCCAGTCCCCTCCCTGGGGTGCTCCCAGTCCCCTCCCTGGGGTGCTCCCAATCCCTTCCCTGGGGTGCTCCCAATCCCTGCCCCACCCACCTGGGTAAATGACCTTCTCCACCCGGGGATGGGATTCCAGGAACTTGGCCACAGCCAGGCCGTTCTGGAAGTGCAGCTTCATCCGGATGTGCAGAGTCTTGAGCCCCCGGTTGCAGAGGAAACAGTCGAAGGGAGAGGGGACAGCTCCCAGGGCTGTGGGAATGGGAACAGAATTGAACAGAATTCCACAGAATTGAACAGAATTCCACAGAATCCCACAGAATTCCCCAGCAGCGTCGGTGTTTTGCATTCAGCACAGCCAAACACGTCCTCACCTCCACATTTCTGAGGTTAGAACAAGTGGGCAGACACCCGAGGCAATCTCTGCTCCTCATCTCCCACATTGGGGAGCCAATTAATGAGCCCAATTAACAGGCTCAAGCCTCAAGGATTGATTGGGCACGATGCACCTTCACTGCTGGAGGCAGAGGGCACAACCCTGGACAGGAATTTATTCCTGACCATGAAGAGGCTGGAAATCTGTTGGGATCATCGGAGACAGGGAAATCCTGCACCGGGCTCGTCCTGGTGTGAGAATGAGTTCCAAACTGCAGGTGGGCACCTCAGGGCTGTCAGGGTGGGCACCTCAGGGCTGTCTGTCAGGGTGGGCACCTCAGGGCTGTCTGTCAGGGTGGGCACCTCAGGGCTCTCCTGAAGCGCTTGGGGAGTGGAGACCAAAGTCTCTCATTTTATTGGCATTCTTTCCCATTTTATTGGAGTTTTACTCGGTGCAGTTTGGTTTAATTGAACTTTTCCCAGTTCTGCCCATTAAAGTCACATTCCCAGGCAGATTTCCCAGGTGTGTGCAAGCCCACGGTCCCCAGCAGGAGCTGTGGGTGTGAACAGGGTTCCTGTCAGGAATTCCGTCTGGACTTACAGTTCTGCAGGAATCTGAGCCTCTCATGGAGATCATCCCGGTTTACAGAGACCAAGCCCATGAGAACATCGCTGTGCCCTGCAAGTGACAGGGGACAAGAATGGGATCAGCCACTCCAGCTGCTCCAGGGTTCTGCCACAAGCCCCCAAGTGTTGATAAAATCCCTGGGACACCTCCCACCATCCCAGGCTGCTCCAAGCCCCAGTGTCCAACCTGGGCACTGCCAGGGATCCAGGGGCCTCCCCACCCTCCCAGCCAGGAATTCCTTCCCAATCTCCCATCTAACCCTGCCCTAAGGACGTGCTGAACCCTCACACTCACCATTGATGTATTTGGTTGCCGAAGACATACAAATATCAGCTCCCAGGGACAAAGGACGCTGAGACAAAAGGAAAATAACATCACAAATCAAGTTTGGGTGCACTCAGGTTCATCCCTGGCCACTCCAAAGGGCTGAGAGCTTACACAAGAAAAAAGAGTGGAGACACAAACACAAAAACCTGGGGATGACAGCAGAACAAGAGCTACAAGCAGCAGCACAGGGAGGCACTCTGAATTCAAGGTGAGCACGAGCAAAGGTGATTTAAAAGCACTGCTTCAACTCCCACAGGCTCCAGGGACAGAAGAGATTGAGCACACCCAACACGCAGTGCACAGCTGGGGAAGAACAGTTCTACAGCTCAGCTGAGGCAGGGACAAACCAGGGCATTCACCCTATAAAGTGCATTCCCGTGGGACATGAGGGACAAACTGCAAAGCAAGAGAATTGCTTTGTTTTCCAGGGGTTGGAGATCCTGCCCTGCAGGAGCTGAGAACAAAGGAGATTCCTCTGGCAGCTCTCTCCCCTCACCTCCCAGCGCTGCCCAGGAGCCTCCTGAACTGAGACGAACCAGGAGGTGGATGGGCAAGAGGTGGTGAGCAGTGCCAGATTTTTAATCTATCACTAATTAGGGGACTTCTCCCATGATATTAACACATTCCAAAGAGTGAGGGGCACCACTGTTAAACCTTAACAAAGCAGGCAGATGCAAAGACTGCTGCTGCCACATTGAACACAGACTCCCACCCAGGGAATGTGAAGATGCCCAGCCAGAATCATCATGGAAAAGGCTTTTTACACTCAATATTGATGGACAGATCACAGTGAAATTCTCCTTTTCTTAGCCCAGTGTGGTACCTCACCTATTGCTCCCACTAATTAATCATTAGCACTGGCTTTTCCCCTACACTGCGCTGCTCCAGACACATTAACCAGCACCCTGTGTTCTTCCACACAGCCCTTTCGGGAGGAAATTGGGAATTCTGAATAACACATTTCAGGGCATATCCCCAAGCCTCTGCTATGTCCCAGGCCGACTGCAGAGCTGCTTGAGCTAAGCATTAACACTTTCTGCAGAATTCTCTTAATTCAGCCAGATCCAGTACCCTGAAGGAAACCAGGCACTTTGCACCCTGCAAAAAGGGTGACTTTACTCCTACACCACCAGGGCTTAGCTTGGTCTCCTGGGAAACAGATCTGATCTACCCCCTTCCCAATCCCTTTCCCAATCCACCTGCCCTGGGGCAGGTGACACACCTGGAAGTAGGCAGACATGAAGCTGTTGTCCACTGCCAGCAGCACCCCCGGGTGCCTGTGCACCACGTCCGCGCAGGCTCGGATGTCGATCACCTTCAGCGTGGGGTTCGTGGGGGTCTCCAGCCAAACCAGCTGCACAAACCCAAAAAATCCTCCAGGTCAGAGAGTTCCCAGGGCTGGGCTGAGTCCCAGGGGCTCTGGGTGTGCAGTGCTGGCAGCTCCCCGTGGGGTTTGTGCGCTGGGCACGGGCAGAGCGAGGGGAGGCTTCAGCTGCTCGCTCCAAGCTCGGGAGGTTTCCCTTCAGCTGGGCTTGTGCCAGCCCAGAGCATCCCAGCTGGAGAAGGCCTCCCACAGCCAGGACAGAGCCTTTTCCCAAAGCCTTTCCCAGCTGAGCTCCCTTCCCCTGGAGCAGGGATCACCCAGCCAGTGCCACGGAGCACCTGCGGCCCCGAGCTCGGCATTCCCTCTGCTCTCTGCCTCCTCTTCCCTCCTCCCTCTCTCCTGGGGCTTTTGCCCTTCTTAGGATGTTTTCCATGAGGCAGCACACTGGGATATGCTGGATCCAGCTGTGCCCCAAACATCCCCCCTCAGCTCGACACAGGAGCAGGGATCAAACAATTGAACATCCCTTTAAAACCCATTCCCTCTCCCCTACCTTGGTCTCTGGTGTAATTGCAGCTTCCAGGCATTCTGGTTTTGTGCAGTCAACAAAAACGACTTTCAAATTATTTTCCGTGGCTACTTTCTGGAAATATCTGTTTGTGCCTAAAAAAAACCCCCAAAAATCACAAAATGAAACAAGTTCCTTAACTTTCACTCCCTGCTCTCCAGCCTCTTGCATCCCGCAGCCACAGTCAGGAGGGCTCGGCTCTGTGCTGCACACCATAAATGGAACATTTATGTTTTCTTCATTTACAAAGTTTAAAGATTGTTGCAGTTTTAATGATCATTAAATAGTAATATCGTGAATATGAGATCAGAGTGAAGTGCTTGAAATCAATGTGGGGTTTATGGTCAGGAAATTAATCAGAGAAGGAGAATCAAAGGGAAGACTCCAGCTACTGTTTCCCTCATTCCATTAGAAATGATTCCTTCCTGTCTCTGAAGCCTTGCCCTGGGAAGATCAGAAGAATCCAGCAGCAACAGCTGATCAGTGGATGTGCAGCAATCAGCACCAGGAAACACAGCCTGGATTAAAATTTAATTGATTGGGTCCAAGGTTATCCCCAGGGACTCAGTTTTCCATCTCAGCATGAAGGGATGGAACACAGAGGTGGATTCTGCGAGCTGAAGGAAACATCTGAGTGATGTTTGGGTGGTTCTTTTGGGAGAAACCCTTTCCTTATAACAAACCAAACCCGAGGAGAAGCGATGAAATTCACCCTGCAGAAAGCAGCCCAGGCTGAGGCTTTAATGGGAATGGGCTCTGCCTGACAGACCCACCCTGAGCCCCCAAATGAGGAACGGAGCCCTGCTGTTCCTTAATGACTGATTAATTGAGGGGTGGGGAGGGCTGGGAGTGAGGGCAGCAGAGATTCCTGCTGTCCCCAGCATGCAGCTGCACTCTGGAGAAGGTCACCTGGCAGGGCAGGACTGAGATACGGAAAGCAAATGTGTTTGTACCGGGTGTGCCCCAGCACAGGGAGCTCACTGGCCAACAGCCACCATTCCCAGGGAGGGGAAAGGGGATCCCTTCCATTTCCCAGCTGCTGCTGGAAAGGCCACCCGCGGCTCTGGGCCCTGCCCTGGACAGCACCCAGCGGGATCCGTGTGCCAGGGCCCTGGAGCAGGGACAGCTCTGCTGCTCAGGGGCACAGGGGACCCAGGCAGGACAGCGATGTCACAGCGGGGACAGCCAGGCTGGCCCGGGCACGGCGGGGAGCTCGCTCACCCTGCTGAAGGGCTCTGCCACAGCGGGGTGCGCCCGGCCGCTGCGGATTTGTCTGCGAGAGGGGAGCCGTAAAAACTGGCTTCAAAGAACACGGAGGTGCTGTGTGGGAAATTCACAGCTCCTGAGAGCCACAGGTGGGTTTGATGCCCTGCACAACGAAAACTGAGAGCACAGGGTGCTGTACCCACCTCCATAGACATCATCCATGCAGATAGCTGTGTCCCCTGCCTTCAAGAGGTGGCAGATGTTCAAAAGAGCTGCTAAGCCAGAGGAATAAGCCAAGCCTGGAGGAGAAAGGAGTCAGTGTTTGATGTGACACAAAAAGTCAGATTTGCCTTGGCCTTCCTCGCTTTGCCTCTGAAAAGAACCTGTTCTGTCACTGCCTCACAGGGAACGTGGAGCCAGGGAAAGCAGGAGCTGGATGTGCACAGCATGGGACCAGCACAGACACTGGGACAGACTGGGAACGGACTGGGACAGACTGGGAACAGGAGCTGCCTGCTCCCACTGCCTCCAGTGTTGCTGCACAAGGGTGGATCCAGCTCAGCCCAGGCATCAGCCCCAGTGAGGAAGCAGCAGACAAACCCAGGGATGGAGCTGGACTTTCCTGAATGAGAAGTGTTGGGCTCTTCCCACCTTGGAGCTGCTCCTGCCAACAGCCAGAGCCAAGGGCACAAAATCATGGAATGGACTGGGATGGAGGGACCCCAAAGCCCAGCCAGTGCCACCCCCTGCACGGGCAGGGACCCCTCCCCCTGTCCCAGGCTGCTCCCAGCCCCTCCAGCCCGTGAGGTGCTCACAGTATTTGGCTCCATCGAGGGCGGCCACAGCCTTTTCCAGGCAATCCCGAGTGGGGTTCCCAGACCGGGTGTAGTCATAACCCTGGGGTGGGAATAAGAAACAAACATCAGAGAGAGCCCCGGGAAAGTCTGGGATGACAGCAGCTCTAGGTTCATTACAGAGCCCTGCCTGAGGGCATCCAGCTCCTCCCAGAGCAGCAGGAGGGTGTCCTGGCACAACATCCAGCTGGGCATCCCCACGGAGAAAGGGGCAAGGAGCCACCTTCCCCTGCTTCTCCCCACACATCCCTCTGTGGGCACTGTGGGAGAAAGGTGCTGGGCTGCACGGCCCAACCATGCCCAGAATGCCAGGCTGGGTCAGGCTGGAAGGGACCACGAGGGTGCCCTGGTCCCAATCCCTGCTCAGCAGGGCCACCCCAGAGCACAGGGCACGGGATCGTGTCCAGACACTTCTGGACATCTCCAGCCAGGGAGACTGCACAGCCTCTCTGGAGGGAATTCTCAGGAAAAACGTGTGTCCATCTCCATCACACCCACAGGGTACTGGCCAAAACCTCTCATCAGTTCTTGAGAACCCACATGCTTCTCAGTGCCCCGGCTTTTATGCAAATTCTGGGGACATTTAATGAGGAAAATACCACTCATGCATGCACAGATGCAGTTGTTACCAAGAGAACCTGCTGAGCACCCTGGGATTTGCCTGCTTTTAGGATTTCTCTTTAATGTCAACTTCCTCATAGTCAGGAATCCTGCAGATCGCTCTGGCAGAGCTCCCGGCAAGAACATGGATCCTGTCATCAGGATGTGGACACAGCAGCGTGACTCCTCCTGAGGGCCTCCTCAGCACAGCTGGGATTCTGTGTGGAATGAGGAATCACAAGGCAAATTCCTCCTGCCCGACCAGCACAGCGCGAGTTTGGAGCAGGTGCTGATTTAGGAGCGGCAGCTTTGTGCTACGTCCCGTCAAAACTTTCCAGCACTTTCTACGGAGCATCCACAAAATCCTTAGGAGATATTCCCTCGGTTTGGAAGGAAAACCGAAGCAGGCTCTTACACAAAGTGTGTGTAGTGGAACAGGGATTCTGCCCGGGCGCTGGGGCGGGTGCGGGGCAGGGAGAGCCTCCCAGATTCCCGGCTCCGAGCAGCCCCTGGAGCAGCATCCCTGCCAGCCTGGGGGCACTGGGTGTTCCCTGCTCCCCTTCCCCCGCCTTCCACACGGGAATGACCCCAACCTCATCCCAACTGCATCCCAGCCGCATCCCGGCCTCATCCCAACCGCATCCCGGCCTCACCCCGGCCTCATCCCAACCGCATCCCGGCCTCATCCCAACCGCATCCCGGCCTCATCCCGGCCTCATCCCGGCCCCCGCCCGCTGCGGGAACACAGGAGCCCGGGCCGGGTCAGGCTGGAAGGGAGCCCAGCGGCTCCTGCGGTGCCGTGGCTGCTCGGCAGGGCCATCCCGGAGCGCAGGGCACGGGACGCGTGCGGGCGGCTCCGGAACGTCCCCGCTGAGGAGAGAGACTCCAGCTCCTTCCTGGGCAGAACTCCAGCGCAGCGAGGTGCTCGCGTTTGCCCAGGAGCTGCCACGTGGGGAAACACCGGCACCGGCAGCTCCCTCCCCTTCCCAGGACCTGCCGCCTTCCGTTTCCCCCGCTGGGCCACGCCGGATGCCGGCGGCCCCCACGGTGTGCCTGAGGGGAGGCTCGGTGCCCCGGTGGCGGCCGCACTCACCGCGTGCTCGCCTGGCGCCCGCTGCTTGAAGGTGGTGGAGAGCGAGATGGGCGGCACCACGGCCCCGGAGCGCCACTGCTCGGGCTCCTGGCCGGCGTGGATGGCGCTGGTGGCGAAGTGCTTGAAGGGCGGCAGGAACCCCTGCATCCCCTTACCCGCCATGGCCGCGGCTCCGCTGGACTGGCCCTCAGCGCTCCGGGGGCTCGGCGGGGGCGGGGCCTTCGCGCCTCCTCATTGGCTGCGGCGCCGGCGGGGCGGGGCCCCCGCGCCCTCCCATTGGCTGCCGGTGGGGCGGGGCTCGCCCTGCACGGGCAGAGCCCGCCCGCGGGGGGGCGCCCGCGCGCTGTGGGGGGACCCCCACAGCAGTCCCTGGATCCTTTCCCGAGGAACAACCGGGAATAATCCCGCAGCACCCGGCTGATCCATAGCGGAGCAGTGTGCTGCTGCCCGGCAGCGCCGCCTGGATTCCTCAGCACCTGGGGATAATAACCCCAGGCACGGCACAGGTTGGGGGTAACTGCTGGAGCTGCTCTGGGGGAAGGACCATGGGGTGCTGGGGGACAGCGATCCGGTGGGATCCTGGGGTGCCTCAGGCAGAGCATTCCCAGCAGGTCAGGGGTGATCCTGCTCCTCTGCCCAGCCCTGGAGGCTCCTCTGGAGTGCTGTGTCCAGTTCTGGATCCTCAGCACAGCAGGGACAGGAGCTCCTGGAGCTCAGGAAGGGCCTGGAGCATCTCTGTGCCTGGGAAAGGCTGAGGGAGCTGGGGCTGCTCAGCCTGGGGAGGAGCTCAGCTGAGAGGGGCCCTGAGTGTCCCTGGGTATCCCTGGGTATCCCTGGGTGTCTCTGAGTGTCCCTGGGTGTCCCTGTGTGTCCCTGTGTGTCCCTGGGTTTCCCTAGGTGTCCCTGGGTGTCCCTGGGTGTCCCAGGGTTTGTCCCTGGGTGTCCCTGTGTGCAGGGAGGGGCAGAGCAGGGCCAGGCTCTGCTCCAGGGGCCCAGCCAAGGCAGCAGAGGAACGGGCAGGGATTGATCCCAGGAATTCCCCCTGCACAACTTCTGCCGTGGGCAGTGCCCAGCCCTGAGCAGATCGTGCAGAGAGGCTGTGGAGTCTCCTCTCTGGGGATATTCCAGAACCTTTGGGACACAATCCTGTGCTCTGGGATGTCCCTGCTGGAGCAGGGAAATGGCACCAGAGGAGCCACTGTGGTCACTTCCAGCCTTACCCATCCTGGGATTGTGTGATTAAAAATTAATTAACCGGGTCTCCCTGTCAAGGTTATCCCGCGTGGACTGACGTCCATGGAACAGCACTTTGACATCTGAGGACAAAGGGCATGTATGTGCTGAAGGCCACTGATGAACGATTTTTATGTTAGATTTTGTAAGGAAACATTTTCTTTACAACAAAAAATGTGATAAAATCTGAGCAAAGCTGGATCTAAGAAGAGCAAAGCCCTGCATGTGTGCAGGGCTGTCCCCCAGCCTCAGCACACAAGCAGGAACCTGGGATTTAGGCAGGAGGAATTGCATCCCGTGTTCACAAATCTGCTTGCTGTAGGAAAGTTCTGTTGACAGACAGACAAAAAAACCCATTCTCAAGAATCTGTAAGTGTAAAGTAATCCCACGGCTGAGATTCCCTACAAACACCACTTTTCCCAGAGCCCTTCCCATGAGCAATGCCTTAGTTCCATTTCTGGGATGAATAAGCGAGTCCATAATAAGCTGGTAAACAGTGACTTCATGCCTCCCGTAATTAAAAATGCAGCGTGAAGCTTCCAACATCAGCTAGAACCTGAGCCAATCCCTCCATTCCACAAGAGCAGCTGTGCTCCGTGTGTGTTTCCAGCACGGGAGAACTGCTGACAGTGCCAGCCTCTCCTCCCATTCTGCCCGCAAATGTGTTCGGCTTTCCTCAAAAAACGAGGGGATAGAAAAATCTCATTTGAAAGATCACTGCAGTAAAGAGGAACAAACAAACAAAATTGGTTTTTTTCCTAGAATTACTTCAAATTCCGTATTAGGACTGTAAAAAGCTGTGTGGGAAGCAGCTGGGGACAGCAGGCACAGGAATTCCTAAATCTGCCTAGAATTCTTGGTCATTTGGGATGAGGGAGATGACGTGAGCTCAGGAAAGACAAGGTCACCAGGAAGGCAATTCTGTTATCACAGCAGGTCTGGTCTTCCTGGCAACTTGGGGGTTAATTCTGAGAGAATTAGTTAAAAAATCCAGTTCACCAGGAATAGGACATAATCATTTTTACAATTACTCATCCCGTATTGGAAGCAGAAACTTGCAGAACTGGCCCAGGAGCGGGAGGCGCAGTGGGAAGTTGGGAAGCTCCAATCCAAGAAGGTCATTTCAGATCTGACAATGCACCTACGACGGCTAACATGACAACAGGGGGACTGGACTGTCCCGTTTTTCCCTTCCCCTGAATGTGTTTTTGAGGAAGACTTGTCCAGGTCCCATCAGTTCACAAAAAACTTTCTGTGGAGGGTGGGAGAGCACTGGAACAGCTGCTCAGAGAGTGTGGAGTCTCCCTGTCCCAGTCCCTCGGGATGTGGCTGTTGGGATCAATCCCTGATCCTGCCTGTCCCTCAGGATGTGCCTGTTGGGATCGATCCCTGATCCTGCCTGTCCCGCAGGCCGTGCCCGTTGGGATCGATTCCCGATCCTGTTCCTCAGGATGGGGTTGTTCGGATTGATCCTGTCCCTCAGGATGTGCCCGTTGGGATGGATTCCCGATCCTGTCCCTCAGGATGTGCCCGTTGGGATGGATTCCCGATCCTGTCCCCCAGGATGGGGTTGTTCGGATCGATCCTGTCTCTCAGGATGTGCCCGTTGGGATGGATTCCCGATCCTGTCCCTCAGGATGTGCCCGTTGGGATGGATTCCCGATCCTGTCCCTCAGGATGGGGCTGTCAGGATCGATCCCGCCCCTCAGGCCGTACCCGTTGGGATGGATTCCCGATTCCCGATCCTGTTCCTCAGGATGGGGTTGTTCGGATCGATCCCGCCCCTCAGGATGTGCCCGTTGGGATCGATCCCCGATTCCCGATCCTGTCCCTCAGGATGGGGCTGTCAGGATCCATCCCGCCCCTCAGGATGTGCCCGTTGGGATGGATTCCCGATCCCGTCCCTCAGGATGGGGCTGTCAGGATCGATCCCGCCCCTCAGGATGTGCCCGTTGGGATGGATTCCCGATCCCGCCCCTCAGGATGTGCCCGTTGGGATGGATTCCCGATCCCGCCCCTCAGGATGTGCCCGTTGGGATGGATTCCCGATCCCGTCCCTCAGGATTGGGCTGTCAGGATCGATCCCGTCCCTCAGGATGTGCCCGTTGGGATGGATTCCCGATCCTGTCCCTCAGGATGGGGTTGTTCGGATCGATCCCGCCCCTCAGGATGTGCCCGTTGGGATGGATTCCCGATCCTGTTCCTCAGGATGGGGTTGTTCGGATCGATCCCGCCCCTCAGGATGTGCCCGTTGGGATGGATTCCCGATCCCGTCCCTCAGGATGGGGCTGTCAGGATCGATCCCGCCCCTCAGGATGTGCCCGTTGGGATGGATTCCAGATCCTGTCCCTCAGGATGGGGTTGTTCGGATCGATCCCGCCCCTCAGGATGTGCCCGTTGGGATGGATTCCCGATCCTGTTCCTCAGGATGGGGTTGTTCGGATCGATCCCGCCCCTCAGGATGTGCCCGTTGGGATCGATTCTCTATCCCGTCCCTCAGGATGGGGCTGTCAGGATCGATCCCGTCCCTCAGGATGGGGCTGTCAGGATCGATCCCGCCCCTCAGCCCGTCCCCGTTGGGGCGGATCCCGCCCCGCCCCTCCCGGTCACTCCGGGCTCCTCCCGCGCGCTCTCGCGGAGCGGCGCAGTCTCGCGAGAGCGGCGGCCGAAGATGGCGGCGCGGAGCCGAGGCCCGTGAGGCGCGGGCGGAGCTGCGGCCGCTCCGGGGGCTCCGGGCGGGACCGGCCCCGCGGGCTCCGAGCGCTCCGGGCGCTCCCGCCGGCCATGACCGGCGAGAAGCTCCGCTCGCTTCGCAGGGACCACAAGCCCAGCAAGGAGGACGGGGACCTGCTGGCGGCCGGCGAGGACGAGGCGGCCGCGGCCCCCGGCGGCGCCTTCACGGGCGGGAAGGGCGGGCGGGCCGGGGGGCACCGCGGGCCCGGCGCTCACCGGCACCGCCCGCCGGCCCGGGCCGCCCCCGTCGGGCCCGAGCGCGGCCCCTTCCCCGTGCACGAGTGCGTGTTCAAGGGGGACGTGCGGCGGCTCTCGGCGCTCATCCGCACGCAGGGCATCGCCCAGAAGGACAGTCACGGTGAGCGGGACGCACCGGGGGGAATCCGGGGCCGCATCGCGGTGGGGAGGGAGATGCGGATGCTGAAGCGGGGAGTAGGGAATGCGTTGGGAGTTTCAGAAGGGGGTGTCATTAGGGTGCATTGAATCCTCTTTAGGAAGGGCTGTGGGCAGGGGATGGAGGGACAGGACACGGGGAATGGCTTCCACTGACAGAAGATTGGGATAGTGGGAAGGAATTGTTTCCTGGGAGGGTGAGCAGGCCCTGGCACAGGGTGCCCAGAGCAGCTGTGGCTGCCCCTGGATCCCTGGAAGTGCCCCAGGCCAGGCTGGACACGGGCTGGAGCAGCCTGGGACAGTGGAAGGTGTCCCTGCCCATGGTAGGGATGGCACTGGATGGGATTTGGGGTCCATTGCAACCCAAACCATTCCGTAATTCCGTGATTTTCTTTATATGAATGAGCACTGTTAGTTCCAGTATCAGCGCTGTGCTGGCAGAGCTGTCTGTGATCAGGTGTGTCCCATGACCCCGTTGCATTTCAAAGATTCGTTCTTTCTTAGGATGTCTGAGCTGTCACCTGTTTGCTTTGGGGGATGCTGAGCGGTTCCTTTGGCTGTTGGCAGAGCAGTTTTTGGTATTTCCCCAGGCTACAAAAACCAATCCTTCCCCCCCCCCGCTTTCTTTTTAAATGCTGCGCCTCTGGATTTTCAGAGAGTTGTTCTCAGCTGCTCCTCTGTAAATGCTCTGTCCCCCGCAGTGTCAGTGGCAAAGGTGGAACCTGATCCTTGTGCTGCTCTGAAACTTGTAAATATTGAATGTCTTGCCAGGGGTCATTTCAAAACATTTTAATTTGGGGAATATTTTATACTGTTAACAAATAAATCAGCCCAGGGGATCAGCTTGACCTTCATGGTTAGTTTTAATCTCTATTTTTAATACCCGTTTCAAGAGTAACGCGATCCATTTCTGCTTGGAGAATTCCGTGTGTGTGGTGTCTGAGAAGTTGTGATAAAGGGGATGATGGGGTGTTGTGTTTCTGATAAGGAGAACGGCTGTGCTTAATTGTGGTCTGTAAATTGAAAAGGAGCACGGAGGTGAAGGATCTCCAGCACAGCACGGTGGCAGGAGCGATGGAGCTGGGAATTCCAGCGGTGTGTGTGGTGGCTGTGGGCACGGAAAGCAGCTGAGGGATGCAGGGTAACACAGGGCTCAGCTCCCAGCCACGATGGGCAGGAGTGTTCCCTACAGCTGGCACTGCGCTTTCCTGGGGGCAGGGTTCCAAATCCAGCTACAGATCTGTTTATCCTGCCACCTTCATTCCAGCAAATCCTGCTGGAATGAACGCAGCAGACTTGGGGAGGGTTTTTCCCACTCACTCTGTTCCTGCTGCTGCTTCTCCCGGTTCCTCCTCCAGTTCCCCCTCAAGCAACTCAGCAGCAGCAGCTCCAAATCTTTCCTTGAAGGCATTTCCTGACCCCTCTTTGCTGCGCTGTCACTCTCAGTGTGTATCACACACATTGATTCCGTCCTTTTTTTAATCCATATATAAATCACTAATTAATGTCTCCCTGCTTTCCCAGCTCTGTTTAGAGTTGGGATGCTTTGGGAATCTCTGGTTCATCATCTTCCTCCAAGCTGTTACTTGAACTGCTCAAAAAAAACCCCAAAAACCCCACAACAAACCCCTTGGTGGCTTGACATTCCAAAGGCCTGAGTAACATTTCCTTGTTATTGTTTTCTTCCTGCCTGATTCCATCTGTCACTTGTTTACACACTGGAACTGGGAATTATTTGGGGGACACTCCAACTGATGATTTGCTCAGAAATAAGCCAGAGGAATCCGGGGATGTGATGAGAATTGGACAGAGGGGAGAAAGAACTTATTATTAATAATCCAGGCCTGTGTTAGTGTCGGTTCAGTGCAGGAAAGCCAAATCCTGTGGAATGGGAGACTCCTGCTGCTCTGCTAAAAGCAATTGAGCGTTAATTGAGTGCCTACCCAGCTCCCTAAATTAACCTCCAAATCGCTGCCCAGAGGAAGGCCAGTGTCATTATTCCCAAACAGTGAGTTTCCCGGGGGAAGCCTGTAGCTACACCTAGTAGATGACTTACAGTTTTATTACAACACGCATTTAAGAGCTTAAATCCTGAAGCAGACAAATCCTCTTGCTGGAGAACAGCTGGAGAGCAGCCCTGGCTCCCTGGAGGTGTGCAGGTACCTCAGCAGAGGTGAAAGGCCACACGTGTGTGGGCACAGGTGCCGTGTTTCAGGTGTGTTTTTGTGCCAGCAGGCCTCATCTGCCCACCTGGATGTGCACGGGCAGGATTCCAGGAGCTGCTGGAGCTCTGATTTCTTGGGAAAAGGGGCTGTAGCTGTGCTGGGCACTGATGAGGCCTCACCTCAAATCCCGGGGTCAGTCCTGAGGCCCTCACTCCAACAAAGACACGGAGGGGCTGGAGCGTGTCCAGGGCAGGGAATGGAGCTGGGGAAGGGTCTGGAGCCCCAGGAGAGGCTGAGGGAGCTGGGAAGGGGCTGAGCCTGGAGAAAAGGAGGCTCAGGGGGAACCCTGTGGCTCTGCACGACTCCTGACAGGAGGGGACAGCCGCGGGGAGTCAGGGAACAGGGCCAGGATGAGAGGAAATGGCCCCACATTGTGTCATGGGA
Organism: Hirundo rustica; assembly: GCF_015227805.2. Lineage (NCBI taxonomy): Eukaryota > Metazoa > Chordata > Aves > Passeriformes > Hirundinidae > Hirundo > Hirundo rustica. The sequence goes on along the minus strand of NC_053458.1, from coordinate 997,744 downwards.
GGCTCAGGTTGGATAGCAGCAGGAATTTCCCTATGGAAAGGCTGGTCAGGCACTGGAACTGCCCTGGGAATTTTGGAGTGCCCATCCCTAGAGGTGTCCAAGGAAGGGCTGGAGGTGGCACTCAGTGCTGGTGACAAGGTGAGGATTGGGCACAGCGTGGACTCAGTGATCCTGGAGGGCTTTTCCACCCTCACCCATCCCATGATTCCGTGATTTTATGAAAATCTTTCCCCTTGGGTCACACAATTTGCATCTCCCGAGCACACAGCGTGGCTCCCTCTCAAACGTGTTCCTCAGGAAGGTTATTTCCATCCCCTTGCAGAGCCTGGCAGCATCCAGCATTCCCAGTGCTGCGCTGGCTCCCAGATGTTGGAGCACCTATTAATAGAAGCAGGAGTTTAGCTGGGTTAGTGTATAATGAGCTGGGCTGGGGCTGCCTGGGATGCTGCCAGTGTCCTGCAAGGATGAAATGCAGGACACACGAACAGCCCTGTCAGCCCCTCTTGGGCGGGCAGGGCAGCGTTCCCATCTCCATCCAAAATTCCCTGGTGCTGCAGGGTGCTGGCAGTCGTGTGGCAGCCTCTCCCAGATGTGCAGCACATCCTCTGCACAGGGCAGGTTCTTCCTGCTGACAAAATGGGAGTTGGAAAATAACTCTCAGCCGAGCGTGTGTGTGTGTTAGAATCGCACAAGAAATTTGCTTTCCAGCGTGGTTTTTTTTTTTTTTTTTTTTCTCTTGAGCGCTCTAAGGAAGTGTTTAAATGTTCAAAATACAGTTAAATGGAAGAACTTTGCATCCTTAAGCTCCCTAAATAAAGCGTGTCATGAGCCTGGTAGCAGCATTAATGCAGGAAAAACAGCTCTGGGTGCCTCACAGTGAATGTTTAACAACACCAATGCCACCTGTGTCACAAACATCGCCAGGAAAATGGGGACAGGTTTGAGAGGCTGCCCATCATCTCCAAAGCTTTCTTTGGAAACAACCAAAAGGCAGCTCTGTAGTGGAGGTGCTGTTCCTTCTCAGTATGCCCAGTACTGTAGTTGTAAAAAATGAGTACTCAGTCTTTTGAAAAATTAATAAAACGGGCTGTTAAATTTTTAATCAGTATCATGTCTGTGAGTAGCTTTTAACCCAGATATGTCAGGCTGGGAAGGGATCAGACCCTTCAGGACGTGGGGAGCAGAGGGGTTTGGGTTGTGCCTTTCTCAAAGACACCTCTGGACCTCTTTGCCTGGAGTGAGTTTCAAGATCTCATTAAAAACCCTCTCCTGGCCCATGAAGTGCGTCTCAGTGTATTTATTTTGACAATCATAATCCACATGGTTGCTTAGAAAAATGTCACTCCTCTGGTGGGTGTTGGTGTGTTCCTGGGTTAGAGCAGGAGCTGGAGCTTCCTAAGGAAGGGATTGCAGTGGATTCTGGTAACTTTAATCTAATCTCTTTTATTTCTATGGTTTCTTTTAGGAAACACTCCTTTACATCTTGCTGTGATGTTGGGACATAAAGGTTGGTAGGACCATTTGTTTTGGTACCTCTTTTTGGGGGCAAGAGGAAAAAACGGATTTTTTTCCACTTTTCTGAACGGGATCTTGTGTTTCTAGCTAGTGAGGTTTTCTGGGAAGATGCCACATGGATTTGGAGAAGAGTGGGAAAAGGAATCTGAGTTTTATTCCCAATATCCCACGTAACCCTGCCCTCTGGCAGTGGAAGCCATTCCCCCTTTCCTGTCCCTCCCTGTCCCCAGCCCCTCTCCAGCTCTCCTGGAGCCCCTTTAGGCCCTGCCAGGGGCTCGGAGCTCTCCCTGGATCCTTCTCCTCTCCAGGTGAACTCTCCCAGGCTGTCTGTTGACCTGGAAATGGAATCTGGCTGGTGATTCCAAGCTGATCTGCCTGCTCCCTGCAGAGTGATGTTCTTGTCCCAGGCACTGTTTAAGGAACCATAAAAACCCCTCGGTGTTTTGTCTGGGTTATCCAGGGCCTTTGTTCACCCCCACAGGAGGCAGTTTATTCAGCAGGGAAGTGTCTCTTCCTCCCCAGCCACTCAGCCTGCCACTGACTCACGGCTGCTGCATCTGGAATGACCAGTGCAGTTTCCTGTGGCACCTGTGGTAGGAAAACAACCCAGGAAGTGCTGTCTTGGTGATGAGACAGCTGGGCCCTGCTCCATCAGCTCCTGAGACGGCTCGGGGTGCCTTTAGTGACGTGTGCTGAGGTCTCCCTGTGGGTGGAAGCTGAAGAACCATTTCCAAGGAGCACATGGCAACATTGAAACCCTCCTCGCCTCCTTCATTTTTTCATTCCCCCATCACGTCCACCTATGGGTGGGGAATGCAGCTCTTGGTTCCACACCTGCTCCCTGGCTCTCCTGGAGCAGAGGTGTCTGTTTGCCCTCTTTAAATCCCAGTTTCCCCAGGATGTTCTGGCACTCAGGGATGTGTTGGTACCTCACCCTCCTCTGCCTGCTGTACACCTGACGGGAGTTGCCCCAAATCCCTGTCCCCGTGATCCTTTCACCCCTTGGAGGGGGATGAAGGCCCTGAGGTGTCTCTGGGTTGTGTGTGCAGCACAGAGAGCTGATGTCATACATTAAATATAAATATCCACGGTGGTGTGTGTACCTGACACGCAGAAATATTATTAAAATTCTCCCTCCACGTAGCAGGAGGGCACAAGTCTTCAGTGTTATATAATTGGTGGCTGATCACTAATTATTTTTAGTGGTAATATTGAACAGGGAAGTGCTGGAGGTACTTGCATAAACGGCTTTGTTTGTTAGAGTGAGTCAGAACCCAGATACGTGTTTTGATAACCTAATATCTCTGATGTGAGTTGCTTTGGTAGAGTTTTGTTTCTGACTGCTCCTGCTGCATCCTTTCCTGTAAATAACTGTGGCTGTTTTGTCCCAGAATGTGCCCACCTGCTTTTAGCCCACAATGCTCCAGTAAAGGTGAAAAACGCTCAGGGATGGAGCCCTCTGGCCGAAGCCATCAGCTATGGAGACAGACAGATGAGTAAGTGCCTCTTCATTCATCCCAGTTTGCCAATTAATCCCAAACTGGGGCTCATTCAGAGCGGGGAAGCAGAGCTCTCAAGCTGGGCTATTTTCCCACAGCCCTCTTTGAGCTCCCTGAAGGTTTTCTCCTAATCAGCTGCAGGTTTTATATCTGAACATGATCAGGCACATCCATTTCCCTGATAAGAAATTGCACTGTGTTACATAAGCCAGCTGCTAACTCTGCTCAGGCTGAGGGCACTGGGAAAGCTCTGCACGGGCACATCCTGGCTTTGGGATGGCAGTGACAGGATCCAAATGGACCTTGGAGCTGCTCCCTGTGGCCACGGGTTTGTTTATCTATCAGTTGCCAGTGGGATGTGGCTTTTGGGCTGCACCTCAACAGGCCAGTGGGAAAATAAAATTTGTGTATCATATATTATTCAAATATTGTTTGTTCACCTCAGATGCGGAGTAGCAAAAGGAAATTGGTTCTGCCGCTGCTCACTGGTGGATGTTAATAGCAAAAAACTCACTATGTATTAGAAATACAAATTTGTTAATATATTAATGCACTAGTCTGTAATCTACCAACAGCATTCTCATGTCAGCTCCTCACTACTGATTTTCTCAGTGGAGTAGGTGGCACACATACTCAATATATTTGTATCCACACCTTTACTAATACCTGTGTAAAAACCCTCTTGGCATGATTATATAGTTCAGTTTACAAACAATTATTGAGGCTTTTCTTCCTGGGGTGATCTGAGCTGGTTAATGTGCAGTTCCTGTAACTGGGATTAATTTCCCAGGTCTGATGAAATGTTCCATTGCACTGTGGGGTTTAAGACCTCAAATAAGACACTCACCTGTAGTTACCAAACAAACAGAGTTCACGGATTGATTCCTGTGTAGTTTCAGCACTCCTGAGGAAGCTCAAGCAGCAGTCCAGGGAAAGTGTTGAAGAGAAGCGACCTCGGTTATTAAAAGCCCTGAAAGAGGTGAGTTGTGCTGACAAAACCAGATGGGGTGGAAAGCATGACTTGTGCTCCGAGTATGGACACTCTGGGAAACTGCCAGGAAGCTTTTTTCCATGTTTGTTTTTTTTGTTTTTTTTTTTTTCCAATCTTTTGCTCTTAAAAGCAGTCTTGGCTCTGTTTAAAGGGGTCACAGAATTCTGTTTATTTTAAGATAATACTTCCTTTCAACTTCTAGAAATTCAAACAAAAGGTTTGTGTAAGACATCATTTTTGCAGTCTCGGAGTTAAAGAATCTCTGTTCCATTCGATTTTTTTAAAGCTTTCTTGAATCTTGTATCAATGAATAATTTCCTGGTCTGTTCAGTCCCCAAACAACTCCCGCCCAGCGATGGAGGAGATTTTTGGTTTCATTCTCCATCAGCAGCCAATTCCCCTGGGGCACAGTGCAGTACTGCTCAGTTTGGGGACAGCAGTTTGGAGAAATGCAGTTATTTATCAGCACTGAGTGCAGCTGTCCCTGTGAAAGCTGAGCTGTGGGGTTGGCTCTGGCTCGCACGTGCTCCGGAGGCACAGGAGGTCTGACCTGATGACTTCAGCGCATTTGCACAAGGCCGGTGGAAATCGGTGTTGGCAATAACTCCTGCCTGAAACCTGACTCATTAATTATCGTATAATTAATTCTAATTCCGTGGGATTGGATGGGATCAATCAAAGCAAGCAGAGAGCTCCACAGGTGCTTTTTAAATGCGTGTTTACAATGAATCTTTTGCAATCCAGGGCTTGATAGTTGAATTAGTATTAAAAAAAAAGATTAAAAAATGTGAGTTCAGATGAGTGACATCATTTTATCATTATTGATTCTGCTGCAGCTAAAGCTTCAGTGATGTTTAGGCTCAGTACAAATTCGAGTACAACTTTAGAGAAAGTTTTCTTTGTTAGCCAAGCACAGCTTCTGCCTGTCTTTCAGCAAATTTTCCAGTTGTTTAGCCTCAAAAGTTTGTTAACGCATTCTTCTTTTCTTCTCAGCTAGGTGACTTCTATCTAGAGCTTCACTGGGATTTTCAAAGTTGGGGTGAGTGCTTCCCTGTCCCTTCCCCAGGGTGATAATGCAATCAGCCTGCAGCACGCTTGCTCTCCTCTGCGTTGTGCTGGAACGCTCCCGGTGCAGTGAGGGATCTGAGTGCTCAGGAAAGGACACACAGCCTTTTCCAGATTTAGTTTTGTTTTATTCACTTCTGGAGCTGAATTCTCCTCTCTCATCCACTGGCTCAGTAAGGGGGGGAAGAAGCTCTTTGCTTGAAGAACCTGGGCCCAAGGCAGGGAGTGGGATGGGATGATCCTCAAGGTTCTTCCCAACCCAAACCAGACTGGAATTCTGCGATTTTATGTGTTTTATTAATTTAGTAATTAATATTAATACTAATACTTTGGACCATGTTAATGCTTGTGGCTGTTCTGCTGTAATTGGAGCCAGGCTTTCCCTTGGTGCATTGTATAAACTGTTAAATCCCAGAATTCAAACTGTGAACAGCCGCAGTGGTTAGGATTTATAAATGGTTTACCTGTGGAAAACCGTTTCCTATTTGATGGAAATACAAATTCTGTCTGCTACCTGGAGCAGGGTGTGCAGTTACAGTTACAAAAAGATCAGTTTTATCAAATAGAAATACCCCTGGAGTTGGTTGTGTTTGATGGAGATGATGATGGAAAATGCTGGATTTGCATTAAAACACATCCAGAATCAAACTGATGAAATGGTTTTAATGGAAATACTTTGCAGAGGGATCTCAGTGTCCTGACTGCCTTTTCTCTCCCTCCTTCAGTGCCTTTACTTTCCCGAATTCTGCCTTCTGATGCATGTAAAATACACAAACAAGGTATAAATATCAGGTGAGTGCTGCTTTTGTACCCAAATATTTCTGTGCCAGGGAAAAGCTGGATCCCAGCGGGCCCGACAGAATCCCTGAGGAGCCTGGGCACATCCATGGCACAGCACTGTGGCTTGGAATTTCAGGCTCTCAGATGATCTCCTTTGAGCTGAATATAACTTAAATATAGAGCCAGAGCAGTTCAGCTGGATAAGGCTTTATCTGCCAGACACGCCAGTGGAAAACAGGGATTGGGTATTTATAACATAATTGCAAGTAAATTCCAGGATTTTGTGGAGAAATGTTGCAGGCATTGGGTATTTATAACATAATTGCAAGTAAATTCCAGGATTTTGTGGAGAAATGTTGCAGGCATTGGGTATTTATAACATAATTGCAAATAAATTCCAGGATTTTGTGGAGAGACGTTGCTGCTCCAGTCTGGAGTTAAAACAAAACCCCCAAAAGTGATATAATTTCTCTCTTTAAGGTGTTTAATGTGACAAATTCACAAATTCAGTAGGGGGTTTCAGGAGGAGTCACTCCAAGCTCAGCTCTTCAACTGATTAGTTTGGAATCAAATATATTTTCTGGCATTTTCTTTTGGGGCCAAAATTTAATACAAAGAGGCAAGAATACGATCCTGGAGATTGAATTTGTAGAAATTCTTGTTCTGTTAAAGGGGCAGCTTGGGTGTGAATTTTTAGGTGAAATTTGAGTCTGGGGCTCGTGCTTTCCTTCTCATTTCTGGATGCTCTGCCTGTATGAGGCCCAAACTGAGGGGAAATAGATAAATACAGTTTTTTTCTGTGGAAGCAAAGGCAAATTTATGAGGAGTTTTAATACCTCAACACACTTAGAGTTGAAGCCACCCAGTTCAGGCTCTCCAGCCACCTTTTTAAGAGAAATAAATCCTCTGGCAGTAGTGGATATGAATTGCTACAGAGATCCAGGGCCTTGCCTCCATCTTCTTCCAGTTACTCAGGTCTGCAGGAGCATTTCCTTGCTGCTGCTGAGGGAGAAAAATAGAAACAGCAAGAAAAATAAGTCAAATTAAAAAAAAAAAAATTGTTTCTGAGTCCTCTTCAGATTTTGGTCCCAGTGTTGTTACTCAAGTCAGGGTCTCTGTAGGACCCTGCTGAGGAGTTGTTTCTCAGTGTGAAGCACTGAATAAATTCTCTCTCCCTCCCCTCCTCATGCTGGCAGTATTAAATACAATTCTCTGAAGAAAACTTCGCCTTTTTAGCATTTTTTTGCTGATTTCTGCATCCAGGCTTCACTTAGGAAATCCCATGAAAACTCAGCCTGTTACGTGTTTGTTTGCCGCTAAGAAAATCCACTTTTCCTGCTTGAGAGCTGAATTTCCTCCTGCATTTATGGGTCATTTCTGTGCAATTCGGGGTTGTTTTCACAGGCTGGACACAACTCTGATAGACTTTACTGACATGAAGTGCCAACGAGGGGATTTAAGCTTCATTTTTAACGGTGACGCCGCACCCTCCGAATCTTTTGTAGTTTTAGACAACGAGCAAAAAGTTTACCAGCGAATACACCATGAGGTAAAGCTCTGGGAATGGGGTGGGACACATCCCAGGCTTTTTTTTTTTGGGGAATGTATCAGACACAATTAACTTCAAGAACACCCGAAGAACTGCAAACCAAAGAATTTTTTCCTCAGTTGTTCCAACTCGAGCTGTGAGGGTGAGATGGAATTTTGTGAGGAAAACCAGCTTTGAACCCAGATTTCTGCTTGATGAGGAAGAGCTGGAATGGGAATAGATTGGAAAGTTGTGGTTTAAATTTTGTGATGTGCTGCTTTTAACCTTTGCACTGGGCTTTACTTGGGTGTCCTCAGGTGGGTTTTCAGACCTGTTCCCACTGCTTTGCATCCTTTTAGTCACCCCTGGCCAGTTCAGCTGATGGCAGCGTGAGGGTCTGACTCACTGGGACCCCCTGTAATTAGTCAAGTCTTTAATTACAGCTTTATCCCCCAATCACTTAAGCAGACGGATTGATGCCTTTGGAAAGGGTGTGGCTGCTGAGCTGCTGCATAAATCCCATTGGCACGCTTTATTCACATTAATATTCGAGATTAAACTGTTTGAAAGCCATTTGGCCAGAGGTTTTGTAAAACCGCTTGGAAATTCAGGAAATGCTGCTTCTGGGAAAAGATCCAAGGGACAAAGCTTATGGATTTGTATTTACTGATGCATCTTTAGAGGACGCAATCGTTGTTTGTGAGTTCTGCTGAGCAGTTTGGAATTTTTCTTCCAGGAATCTGAGATGGAGACAGAAGAGGAGGTTGACATTTTGATGAGCAGTGATATTTACTCTGCCACCTTATCCACCAAATCCATCACGTTCACGCGGGCCCAGACGGGGTGGCTCTTCAGGGAGGACAAAACTGTGAGTGGGAGGCGAGCTCAGAGCCCGGTGCTGGGCAGCAGGGAGGAGGGAAAGGCACTGGGAGAAGCACTGGAGCAGATTTCCTGCAGAAACTGTGGCTGCCCCGTCCCTGGAAGCGCCCAAGGCCCGGCTGGGAGCAGCCTGGGACAGTGGAAGGCGTCCCTGCTCACGGCAGGGAGTTGGGATGGGATGGGCTTTGAGGTCCCTTCCAACACAAACCAGTCCGGGATTCTGGAAGGATAAAATGTTCAGGCCGAGGGAAAAATCCCTCTCCCTGTATCCGCAGTTATCACAAGTTCATTCCCTGTGGAATCTCTCTGCTGGACTGCCTTCAGCAGGAAGAACGAGGAAGAAGGATTCTGTAGCTGTTGGGCAGGGGAGGACGGCTTGTACTGGAATGATTTTACTGCAGGGGGCTCTGGTCTCTGCAGGGTGATCCCAGGGAGTGCAGGAAGGATTCTGTGTGCTCCTGCTGGAGAAAGGCAGTGCTCTGGAAAGGGATTTCACTCAAATTCTTCAACTATCTCTGTCTTAAAGCTTCCCTTCATAAGAAGTACCTGTTCCTGCTGCATTTTTGGGATTTCCCACTGCCAGCTCAATCTCCGAGTTCCCTTATTGCCATTTTTCGATACTCAAGAATCAAAATGTTCTTGTTTCATCCTCTGTGAGTCATTCATGTCCCGATTCCTTTCCTGCAGGAAAGAGTAGGAAACTTCCTGGCAGATTTCTACCTGGTGAATGGGCTTGTGTTGGAATCCAGGAAACGAAGGGAACATCTCAGTGAGGAGGACATCCTTCGGAATAAAGCGATCATGGAGAGCCTGAGCAAAGGGGGCAACCTCATGGAGCAGAATTTTGAGGTATAAACTCTCTCCAGGCTGTGGGAGAATAATCTTGCACACCACTCAGGGTGCAGAATACATAGATAATGTTTTTATTTTCTTTCCGTTGGCGTAATTTGAGAACCGTAAACACGACCCACAAGTATAATTGTGGTGATGCATTAATGAATTACCCTGATTAGCGCACACAGGGAGGGATTTCTGTGGTTTTATTGGGTATTCAGCCTTAATTTGTCTCTTAGAAGAGATGAGAGGTTTGGCTGTGGCAAATCACTTCGGATTCTTTTCGGCCCGACGTTGATTGTTGGCAGTGAAAGGGAAGCCAGAAAGGCAATCGTGTTCCTTTGAGCTTCATTAAAATGGGAGGAAGCCTGTGATTAGCACCAGGAAATCAAGAGCTCTTCAGAACCGAGCCAGGCTTCAGCTGGGAAACGCACACAGAGCTTTTAAAGTGATTAATTTATTTCTGTGTGAGCTGGAGCTGCTGCCTTGGCACTCGGAGCCCCGAATTAACTCATTACGATGGAGCCCGGTCCTACAGAAAGTGCCCTCGGTGGCCAAACACCTCCGTGGGGCTGAGAGCAGGAGCTGGGACGAGCTGTGGCTGTTGTTGGAGGGGCAGTGCCAGGTGGGAATGCCTGGGGAGGGGGCAGGAGCGCTGAGCTGGGCTCTGCTTGTCCCACAGCCCGTGCGCCGGCAGTCGCTGACGCCGCCGTCCCCCAACACCATCTCCTGGGAGGAGTACATCTCTGCAGAGAGTGGCAAGTGAGTGCTGCCGGCTCTGCCAGGCGTTCCAGGGACGCCTCTGCACCCCTGGCATGGGGCTGGGGGGGGGTTTGGGTTCTCTGCTCCGTGGGTGCTGCTCGTCTGCCCTTTGTTGGGAGGGAGGAGGGCTGGCTTTGGTGTCTCGGGGTTTGTTCTCCAGAAGGGTTGGGAAGCGATCCTTGGGAGTGGGAAGACAGTGCTCAGCTACAGGGAATCCCTTTGTGTGGGTGCACAGTGCCTCAGGGAATCCTGGAATGCTTTGGGTTTGGAAGGGTCCTTAAATCCCATCTCAGTTCCACCCCCTGCCGCGGGCATTTCTGGGTAGTGGTAAATAAACACTTCCTGCAGGGTTTATTAGCACCGTGTTTATGAGGAATTAATTTATTGGAGGAGTTTTCCTGGTTTTGTCTCGTCTCCTGGTTTAGCAGAACTCAGAGTAACCTAAATTAAGAGGGTTTTTTATCTTTATTCTGCGTAATTTTACAATAAAGCAAATCCTCTGAAAGTAGAGATTCTTCCCTGATGTTTTCCAACCCAGGTCTGTTTTCCTTCCTCTAAACCCAGGGTTTCCCTGGAAAACACTGACTTTGCCTCTCCCTGTCCCTCACAGAGCTCCTCACCTGGGCAGGGAGCTGGTCTGCAAGGAGAGCAAGAAAACCTTCAAAGCCACGATAGCAATGAGCCAGGAATTCCCCTTAGGAATCGAATCGTGAGTCCAGGCTCCTGCCCATGGGGGTTATTCCTGTTGGGAATGTTTTAACCTGTTCAAGAACTGCGGAACCCTCCAGATCCCCAGGAGCTGAGCGAGGAATCCTTAAACTGGGAAGCTGGGGGAGGAGCTGAGCCCTTACCTGGGCTTGATAAGAGCAGAGTTTTGGGTTATCAGTGCCTGGCGCCCGATCCCAAATTCTGGAATGCTTTTCCCCATAATAAGTTTTAGCACAAAACTGTGTCTCCAAAGCCAGGTCACTTCCATGGAGAAGGGGGGTGGTGCCTCGTCCCCTGTGGGACGTGAGGACGAGGAATTGCTGTCCTGGTGTTGGTTTGTTGTAATTCTGGATCACCGGGAGCGGGATGTGGGGTGACCCCGCAGCCCTGGGGTGATGGCACTGTCACCTCCTCTGTCCCCTGCGCCCTTTGGATCGTGTTTTCCTGTCCCAGAGGGACAGGCTGTGGCAGGAGGATCTGTCACGGGCTCTGCTCTCCTTTGCAGGTTGTTGAATGTCTTAGAAGTCATTGCACCCTTCAAGCACTTTAACAAACTTAGAGAATTTGTTCAAATGAAGCTTCCACCAGGCTTTCCTGTCAAGTTAGGTAAGAGCACACAGCCACTCCTGGGGCTTGGTATATCCAGAATTTTAGGTTGGAAAAGCCCTCTAAGACTGAATCCAGCCATCCCCAGCACTGCCAAGGCCACCACTGCCCCGTGTCCCCAAGTGCCACGTGCACACAGCTTTGGAATCCCCCCAGGGATGGGGACTCCTCCAGGGCTGGAAAACCAAGAGAAATTTTCCCAAATATCCAATCCAGATCTAAACACGTGCATTTATTCTTGCAGTATGTTCAGGAGGTGTTTTTTTGAGTTTTGGGGAAGAGCTCTCACCTAGGAATATGTTGCAGGAGAGTTCAGGAGCACAGAGGTGCTGGGGCCTTGCTCCAAGGGCAGTGGGATGTGCTGGATTATTCCTGCAGGAGGGGAGGATCTCAGGTGTGGAGTATTTTGTAGCATTCCTGTGTTTCCCTTCCTTCAAGGATTACTGGTGACAGATTTATTTTAAGTGAAAAATATAAAACCATTGCACTGGTAACAGATGGGAATGTCTAAAAATCAACTTATCCATGGGATAGATGACCCCAGAAGCAGTAGCCCCTTTCCTGAGGGATACAGGGTTTCTGGAATTGCATTCCTGGACGGGCTGTGCTCTCCCTCTGCCGTATTTGCACAGCATTCCAGAGCAGTTTGGCTTGGGAGTGACCTCAGATTCCAACTGGTGCTCCCATTCCCGTGGGCAGGGACACTTTCCGCTATCCCAGCCGGGCCTTGGACGCTCCAGGGCTGGGCCTTGGTGCCATTCCCGGCTTTTCCTCGGCCCTGACGCAGCCTCTCCCTGCCCGCAGACATCCCGGTGTTCCCCACCATCACGGCCACTGTGACGTTCCAGGAGTTCCGCTACGACGAGTTCCACGACTCCATCTTCACCATTCCCGACGACTACAAGGAGGATCCCAGCCGCTTCCCGGACCTCTAACGGGGCTGGAAGGTTCCCGGGGGATATCCACACCTGCGTCCCGGGGAAAAGGGAATGGCTGCACCCACAGGAGAGCGGAGCCGCGGGGCGCAGGAAGGGATGAGCGGGGCGAGGCCGCGGCGAAGGGAAGGAGCAGCGGCGCGGATGCGCTGGCACCGCAGCCCCTGCAGCTCCCTCTTCCCATCGCCCTTGGCACAGCCAGTCCTGCCCCAGCTGGGAGCAGCTGCTGCTTTTTAAATTTTTTACGCCCGTGGCGATCCACGAGGCGCTGCTGGACCTCGGCACCGAGCCGGGGCTGGGGGTGTGAGCCCCCTCGTCCCGCCCCGTGCTCCCTGTTCCCTGAGCTCACAGCTCAGCCACAGAATGTTGGAAGGTATCCCCAAGGAACGCCTTGGCTGTAGACGAACGAACCAAACGGGCACCGCTGGCACCGGGATTTCCTCCTGCGCCCCAGGGCAGAGCCAGCTGCGCTCTGCGGGGAGCAAGGCGCCTCGGAGCGCCGGCCTCACCCCTTCATCCCCGCTGCCGCCCTGCTCTCTGCTCCCTGCCTGCCTCCCCCGGGCTTGGGGAGCGCTCCAGGCCTGCCTGGCCAGGAATGTCACTTGGTGATCCTGTATTTGACCCTCACTTGGGAGAGGTGTCCCAGAAAGGCCGAGCACCAGCAGGTCAGTTCGTGTGCGCCCTCAGCAGCCTGGAGTGCTGCCCAGGGGCACTGGGAGAACTGCCCAGGGGCACTGGGAGAACTGCCCAGGGGCACTGGGAGAACTGCCCAGGGGCACTGGGAGAACTGCCCAGGGGCACTGGGAAAAGCTCAGGCGTTCCCCCTCCCTGCAGGAGCAGCTTTCCCTCCACTTGGGGTCACTGTGGTGCTCAAGGCAGCTTTCACTGCGGTGTTCCCACATTCATTTCCTGCCCTCTTCGTGTTTTAATCACACAGAATCCCAGACTGGTTTGGGGTGGGGGGAACCTTAAAGCTCATCTTTGTCCAGCCCCCCCTTCATGGATGTTTCGGTACTCCAGCTCCTCGAGCTTATTCCCGTTCCCAGTTGTTGCAGTCTCCTCATCTAACAATAATCCACCTTTTTGGGGTTTGCTGGGCAAGATTTCTGCAGAAAGGCTGATGGTGCTATTTGTTTGTATGAAGAAATTTAGATTCAAGTGCTGTGGTGTCATTGTACAAAAAATGTAAATATTTTCCAAATTATATTCTTTGTGCACTGTAGGTAAAACTTTTTCTGGAATTCCATAGAGTTAAGGAACAAAGTTTATAAATGAAGAGGATTCATTGATGCTGAAGCAGAGGGAACAGCTGTGCTGAGCACAAGGGACAAGGGAAGGGCTCAGCACAGGGCAAGGTGTCAGGCACACCTGAGAGCAGGGGATTCCGAAGTGCTGGAATCCCTGATCCATCCCAAAGAGGCTGCTCTGGGGAAGGACGTGGAGGAGGCCCAGGGAATCACTGTCAGCAAAGCCCAGGAGCTCTGGAGTGGGGTTGGTCCTTTCCCAGCACCTCTGTGAACCTGCGGAGCACTGGGACCTGTGGGAACAGGGAAACTCCGGGACACGTAGGGACAGGGGAGCAGTGCAGCTTTGTCGTTAATTCAAACTCAAATCCAAAGGAAAACTTTAGGGAAAACAAGCGAAGGGAAACGACTCCTGCAGTGCCGTGTCAGGGCGGGTGTGGAGCATCCTCTGGGAATGATGGAACTTGTTCTCCCGAGTGATGATGAATTCCTGCCGTGTTTCACACCTCTGGGATGGACTGACACCATCTGTGCTGCTCCTGGGAGCCAGGTGGGATCCTCTGGGACAGACTGGGAATGTCCATGGGGCTGAGCTGGGGCCGGGATCGGTGCTCGTGGGGCAGCACAGGGCTCTGTCCCCTCCCAGGGTCCCTCCAGGATGTGTTGTGTAGCTGCAGGACCCGTGCCAGGGGTGGAGCCGAAGCTGGTGCCATACAGGGCCCCCCACTCCTTGGGAATTCCAGTGGAGGTGAGAGGTTCCTTCCCAAGGTGAATGTCAGAGCTCCCTCTCCTCAGTGGCGCAGGGAGGATCCATGGATTTGTGGGATTTTTTTTTTCATTTTTGGTTATGCCAAATTCGTCCCTGTCTCCAGGGGAGTGTTGCTGGGGCTGTGGGGCCACTGCCTGATCCCAGGGTGGATCCTGGGCTGGAACTGGAAAACAAAAAGGGTTTGGGTCTCCTCTTGTGGACTGAGGCTCCTGGTGGCCGTGGGGTGTCTGCCCAAGGCCCAGGGCCGCCCCTGGGAGTGTTTCCCGTGGTTCCTGTGGCCTCTGGCTGCAGTTCTGGGGCATTTTAAGCCCCCAGGACCCGGCTGCTCCCTGGGACACTTCCAGGCTCTGCAGGAAGCGTTGCAGGAAGCTGCTGCTGAGCCTGGTTCTGCCTCGGACTGTGGGCACGGCTTTGGAGCTGTATCCCAGGAACTCCCGGCTGCTCCTGCTCTCCCTGTGGAGCTGAGGGATGGGAATTCCCTGGATTGCTCCCCAGCTCCCAGAGCTGCTCTCTCTCCTCCCTTCTCCCTCCTCCTGGGCTGTGCTTCCTGTCTGAACATTCCCGGTGAGGAGTTCTCACAGTAGGGACAGCCGGGCAGGTTTCCCGGTGGAGGCACTGCAGGAATTCTCGGTCGGAGGGACACTGGGCTGAGCCTGTGGATCCCCAGGGGCTGCCCACGCCGAGATCCGTGTTTATATCCATGTTTTGTCCACTACAGCCTGTTTTTGTCACAGGGAGTGTGTCCGGGGTGTTCCAGCCCCAGCTGTGGGTGGGGCACAGGGTCCCTCCCCTCTCCCGTGCCTCTGGGAAATTCCTTTTCCAAGCAGGATTGATCCAGCAGAGCCTCCCTTTGGCTTTTCCCATCTTCCTGAAGGCCAGGCCGGGTGTTCCAGGAAGGTTTGGTCCCTGGGAGCGAGCACAGATCCGCGGATTGTGTCCGTGCAGCAGCTCCAGCCCATCCCTGGGGATGTCAGGGGGACCAGGAGCAGCCTCGGGACAGCCCAGCTGGGACTCCAGGGCAGGAGGAGAAGGGAGCTGGATCAGGCTGGTGGGAATCACATCCCGCTCCCACCACTTCTTATTTCCCCGAGGGTTTTTTATGGCTCTTAAAAGACAAACCAGGAATTTCGCTCAACCCAATTCCGACCTCACCGCGGAAGGATCCCGCGGGTCGTTTCTGAACCAAACTGTTCCTCTGGTCTTCCAAGCTCCTGCTGTGTCCCGTGGCAAAGGGAACATCCCTGGTTTTCCTCTCCTGGAGCTGCTGTCCAGCCACTGCACTCCCACCACCGCACTTCCCGATTCCTGCGTTGGATCCGTTCGTCCCCCCGGCTGTGTTTGTGCTGGAATCCCACCGTATTCCACTGATATTCCCAGCGATTCCCCTCTGTTACTTCCCTGTCTCTGCTCCTGAGTTGTAATTCCCGCCAGGAGAACTGCGTTATTTAATCCGGATTAACCAATTCCTGTAATGCTGCAGTTTCACTTTTCTTTTCCTGACAATTTGTAAACCTCTCCTGTGTTTTCCCATCGTCTGCTCCCCGGTTTTCTGCTCCCTTCACTCATAGTCACTTTGGGTTGTATCATTTGTTAGAATAAAGACCAAACGATGCTGTTGGATTTGGAAGCTGCTCCACCTGTGCAATCCAGGCTTCCCTCTCCCGTCCCGGCGCTTCCCGGGACGCGGCTGCGCTCTGGGAGCAGGATGGGAGGGGAGGGAATGAGCTCCTGCTGCTGCGTTCTGCGAGGGCATTTTCTTGGTCATTTTTTAAATAAAATCCTGCATTTTCATTACAGCCTCTTCTCGGCCCTCTGTGAATCCCAGCTTTTATGGGATCGGATATCCCAGGAAAGGACGCGGGGAGCAGCTCCCGGCCTTGCCCAGAGCTGAGGGAGCAGGTTGGGAACAGCTGCTCGGGAGGGAGGGAGAGAGGGAAAAGGAGCCCGAAATTCACCCGAGTGTGTTCAGTCCTTCCAGAGATTTCCCCTCCTCCGTCAGGAACCCCTTGGATCACAGGATGGGACGGTTCTGGGGGAACGGAGAGCGAAGCCGGGATGTCCATGGAGGCTTTGGCCCAGCGGGAGCGTGGGAGGTTTGAGGGCATTTTTGGTTTGGTGCTTTGGCTTTGAGGGAGATGTTCTGGGTTTTTTTGGGTTTTGGTTTTTTTGAGGGAGGGCTGAGGGATTTTTGGGGAGGGGGGTTGCAGGGATGGGGTTGGGGTTTTCAGTTTTTAAACTGAGCTTTGCTCTGCTGCCCCCAGCCTCAGCCCCTGAGCTCAGAGAGGGATCAGGGCCTCCCTCTGTAGGTACAGAATTGCTGGTTGAAAATCTCCTGTTCCTAAAGGGGCAGGAAAACCTCAGGAAGGGCTGCAGCCGTGCCCAGTTAATTTCCATAACCGCAGTTGTGGCCCCGAGGTTGCTCCAGCTGCTCCCCAGAGCCTGCTCTCGCTTTCCATCCACCAGCATTCCCAGGTCCTTCTCAGCAGTCCCACAGACCTCCACATTCCCATTTTCACCCATCTACCCCCAAAAGCAAAGTAATTCCTTCCTCAGTAACAGATGGAAAAGTCCCCTGTAAGGAATGAAGTGAAGTCTGGCGCATCCAGCAGCAGAAATAAAACCCAGGAGTTTTCTAGGAAGAGGAGCTGAAGTTTCAGGGTTTTATTATCAAAGTTTTGTAAAACATTTTCCGAAACTGTACATCAACATGGCACAGACTGTCGGCTACTTTTGTCTCTTTACCTGCACAAAAGTAAAAGCTCTGGAGCTGCTGGAACTAAGGAACAGCTTTGGGTAACTACTCTGCAAATACCATGGGATCACCGAGTGCGGGAGGGAGGGAACGGCCGGGACAGGAACACAAATTCATCCGTTTGTACAACTTGAGATCGAGTAAAAAGTACATTATCTATGGACTTGCTTTAAAAACAGACCAAGGTCATTTTAAAATGCACTCCCTGCTGCAGCGGGTGAGCTCCCGAGACCCCAGCCCCGGGTGAGGCTGTGCCCCCGCCCCTCCCTCCCCGGGCACGGGCAGAGCTCGGAGCGTTCCAGCCGGCCCTGGGCGGAGCTCAACGGACACGGAGGTGGAGGGAGAGCCCTCGGGAAGGTCGGGACATCAAACCCTGGGCAAAGCAAACCAAAGCCCACCGGGAAACCAAACCCAGCCGAGCCCAGCACCTGGCTTAAAACCAGAACTAAAACCACGGGCACAAAGAGCTGGTGCGATCCAAGGGCGACTCCAGAGTGTCCGGGAGGCCCCGGCAGCCGCTTAGTGACTGCAGGACAGGGGCTGTGCCAAACTCCTGGGACATTCCCAAAGGACAGGGGCTGTGCCACACTCCTGGGGCATTCCCAAAGGACAGGGGCTGTGCCACACTCCTGGGGCATTCCCAAAGGACAGGGGCTGTGCCAAACTCCTGGGACGTTCCCACAGGACAGGGGCTGTGCCACACTCCTGGGACATTCCCAAAGGACAGGGGCTGTGCCACACTCCTGGGACATTCCCAAAGGACAGGGGCTGTGCCACACTCCTGGGGCATTCCCAAAGGACAGGGGCTGTGCCACACTCCCCACACCCCAGGGACATTCCCAAAGGACAGGGGCTGTGCCACACTCCCCACACCCCTGGGCCATTCCCTGCTGGCTGTCCTGAGGGAGGGAAGCGGGCAGGGAAGCAGGGATGCTGCGGGAGGGACGTGCGGCCCGGCCCGGCCCCAGCGGGGCCCCCGGAGCAGGGGGTCCCTGTCCCAAGCTTTGGGTGTGAGTTAGTATCGGGATGGACAGACCACGGAGAGCTCGGAGCTGGATACATCTAGGTTGAGGATTAACAAGTACAGCATAAAGGATCACACCGGAGGGGCTGCGGGCGGGCTCAGTCGCTCATGTCCATGTCCTCCTCGTGGTGGTCGTCCCCGTTCACCTTGGATTCCCTGCCCGGGTCCCCGCTGCCCTTCTCGGCTCCGGGCTCCTTCCCTTTGGGGGAGGGAGCATCCGTCACTTTCTTCTCCTCCTTCTTCTCCTTCTCGCTGTCGTAGCCCTGTTCCTCCTCGTCGTAGTCCCTTGTGACCTGCTTTGCCAGGGAAAGGGACACGTTAGCCCTTCCCTGCGGGCCGGCCCGGGGGGATGTAGGGCAGGGCTGGGAGCAGCTCCGCGGGTTTTTGGAACATACTTTCACGTCCTTGTCGCTCTCCGATTTCCGGTCTCGATCCTTCTCCTTGTCTTTGCTCTTCTTTTTCTTGCTCGTTGACCGCTCCCTCTCGTCTCTGCTCCTCTCCTTGTCCTTATCCTTCTTCTTTTCCTTTTTATGCCTGTGAGGATCAGCAGGAAGAGGGTGAGGCCCATCACCATCACCCCATTCCACGGCTGGAATTGTGTCCAGAGCCTAAGTCACCCACAGCTCCCAGCAAACCCAAAGGAAAATGGCAGAGTGCAAGTAGGGAACAGCCTCTGCTTTCAGGAAATGCCCAAAATCCCAAACTTTTAGCTCTGGCTCAAGGACAGCTCCACAAAGCCAAGGCTGAGCAACGCTGTGGCAAACAGAACCGTGGAAGCTGTGGCCCCACAGGGATCACAGCAAGAACAGCTCCAGATGCTCCAGGGTTTTACAGAGGAGCACCTCGGGTTCCCCATCCTGGCACAGGGTCACAGAACGCCCAGGCCACCCCAAACCAGCTGTGCAGAGCCAAAGGGACTGGGAACTGGGGCAGGTCCTACTCCTACCACCCCTGGAACCCCCTGGAGCTCCCAGCCAGCCCCAGAGCAGCTCTGTAAAAGCAGCAACGATTCCCCCCAAACAGAATCCCCTGGGATCCTCCCTGTAGGTCACAATTTGGGATTTTCCCACCCAGAGCCCGTTTTTTTCCAGCCAAGTGTTTCCCTGACCTCCTGGGCGACGGGGACCGGGACATTTTCCGTTTGGGAGACCTGGGCTTTTTCGGGGACCGCGTCCCGCTCCGGCTCCGCCTGCGCCGCCGTTCCCTGCAGGGAGACACGGGAGCTTTGGGAATCTGTGTTTATTTTTTTAAAGCTGCAAATGCATCCCTAACTCCAATCCTGCTCACAGGGTACCAAAGAGTTGTTAAAACTGCAAGTTAAATTCGGAAGTTTTTTTTTTTTAAAAACTAAACGCTTTTGCCTGGATTTATTCCCTAAGTCAGGAAGAGCTCGGCAGTGACCCTGGAGCACCAAACTTTGACACAGAACAAGGAGAAACTGCTCTAAGCCTGAAGAATTTACCTCAAACACTGCAGGAAAATGCAAGTATGTATTAGACACGGGTGGCAGAGGTGCTGTTGAGCCTGTACCAGACACATCCACACTGGAATCATGATCCAATGGGATCCAGGCATAGTTTGGGTTTAAGGGAGCTCAAAGCCCAGCTCCTTCCATGGACAGGGACACCTTCCACACGCCAGCTGCTCCATCACCACCACATTTGTTTCTATTTAATACTGTATCAAAATCCTGCTGGGAACAGAGAGAAAAGCCCATTTCCATACCTGCTTGTGCTTCTGGATCTTCTGGTTGTGCTGTAGCTTTTGGGGGGAGTTTTAGAACGTTTCTTTTCTTTCTCTTCCTTCTTTTTATCCCTTTTAGCAGAAGAGAGATTCAAGTCACTCTCAAACAGCACTCCCTCACAGCTGCACAGGGAAAGGGAAGCAGAGGTGGGAGGGACAGGGCTGCTCCAGCCCCGGGACAATCCCGGCCCCGCTCAGCGCCCGGCTCATCACCTGGTTTTGGACGTGCTCCGAGACCTCCTGCTCCTGTCTCTGGAATGAGATCTCCTTCTCCTGGGACTTTTGGATCGCCTCCTGCTTCTGGATTTGGAATGGGACCTTCTCCTTGATCTGCTCCTGGAGCGTCTGCCAGGGACACAGCGACATGGCACTCACAGAAAGGACACCTGGGCTCAGGAATAAGGAAACCCCAGACCCCAACAAAAGCCTCCGTCCACCCACAGCTCTCCCTGTCCTGCACGGCAGCTCTGCACACCGAAATCTCAGCCCATCTTTAGAGCCCCAAGCCTTGCCCAGAAGGATTTCTGCAGGAATTGCTCCAGCTGTGGGAGGTGTTTTTAAGGAATTGCTCACTCACCTGTGTCTGGATGAGGAAGGTGTCCTCCTCCTCCTCGAGCGCGACCTCGACCGCGAATGTCTTCGTTTCTCATCTTTTTTGTCTGAAAAAGGAAAAGCAGAATAAAAACCAATGGGTTGTTGGTTTTTTTTTTGGAATATTCAAAAAGGTTTTCAAAAGGAAAGGACCTGGAGCTTCATGTAATTGATATTAATCAACCTGATTCTGCCATTTGAAAGGAAGGGTCATCTATCATTTTCTTCACAATAGAGACCAACAGAGGACGGGGAGATGTTTTTGACATTGAGTAAGAAATTTATGCAAAACTGGAGAAGTCAAAATTCAGAAAAAATTTAAATTTAAGTCAGTGAAAAGCTGATGGCCGCAAGGCAATGGAAAATCCTGTGAAAATCCCAGAATCTGCCACTTCCTGAGGAGATGAGGAACCTCTCAAATGATTGTTTCGAATTTCCCACAAAAAAGCCTCAAGAACAAGAACAGGAGCTCTGTTCTTTCCTAGAAATCATCAAGAGGCTGCAGAGCTGATGAATATTCTGTATTTTCAGTGTTCTGCCTCTCAGATTTGTGAGAACTCCTGGAGCTTGTTCCAAAATCAAACCTGCTCAAAGAAGCTCCGGAAGAGAGAACTATTCACGAACTTGCCCAGATTAGGGATGAAGATAAAGGAAAGCATCGCTGAGAAGCATCAGCAGGATGCCAAGTGGTGAGGCCAGGAAATCCACGCACCCCTGGAACCTGAGACAGCGGCAGCAACTTCCCTCAGAGAAGCTTGGGTGTTTTACAGCCTTCAAATCAGTGAATTTTGGGGAAAATGAATTAATTGGATTAATTCCAGCACATTCCTGCAGGTCACATGGAGCATCCACTGCAGGATGATTACAAACCTAATTAATGAATTCCCCAGAGACCACAGGCATTCAGGCAGACCATCAGCTTTTATCCTGTGCTGTGCCCAAGCCCCATCCTGGCTGGAATGGCTCACTCCAGGCTGGAATTACCTGGCTCTATAGCAGCAGAAATTAAGGACTGTGCTTCTCGGACTCTCTTCATGGCCTCTTCTATTTCTTTACTGGAGGTATCTGATTTCAGACTGGGGGACACGAGACCTGCAGCCACGTGGTTCAACCTGGGCAACACACAATTCCAGCAGCTCAGGACTGAGGGATCCAAGGGATGCAGGTGTGCACTGTCAGACTGAGCCAGCTCACAGGATCAGGGAATCCTGGAATGGTTCAGGTCAGGAGGAACACGAAGCCCATCTCATCCCACCCCTGCCATGGGCTGGGAACCTCCCCCAGCCCAGGGGGCTCCGAGCCCCTTCCAAGGTGCCATCAGCTCCAGCAGGACAGGGACTGGGCACTGAATCCCCATGGATATCCCTATGGAATCACCATGGATATTCCCATGGAATCCCCATGGATATCCCCATGGACTCCCCAGGATATTCCCCAGCAGTGCACCATGGATATCCCTATGGAATCCCTATGGATATTCCCATGGATATCCCTATGGAATCCCCATGGATATCCTCATGGAATCCCCAGGATATTCCCCAGCAGTGCACCATGGATATCCCTATGGAATCCCCATGGATATTCCCATGGATATCCCTATGGAATCACCACGGATATTCCCATGGATATCCCTATGGAATCACCATGGATATTCCCATGGAATCCCCATGGATATCCCTATGGATATTCCCATGGAATCCCCAGGATGTTCCCATGGATATCCCCATGGAATCCCCATGGATATCCCTATGGATATTCCCATGGAATCCCCAGGATGTTCCCATGGATATCCCCATGGAATCCCCATGGATATCCCTATGGATATTCCCATGGAATCCCCAGGATGTTCCCATGGATATCCCCATGGAATCCCCATGGATATTCCCACGGAATCCCTATGGAATCCCCATGGATATTCCCATGGAATCCCCATGGATATCCCCATGGAATCCCCGTGGATATCCCCATGGATATCCCCATGGAATCTCCATGGAAATTCCCCAGCAGCGCAATACAAGCGTTTGGGAACACTGGTGCTTACTTTGGATCCACTGTGCTCATCAGTTTTAGGAGCTGATCTGCTGCGAGAGACTGTGAGGGAAAAACAAAGTTAAAACCAGGCTGGGAGAGGTGAGAGCTCCAGAGAACCTTCCTTGGAACGTCCCCTCCCAGCTGGAAAACCAGACCAGAACCACCCCCAGCACACTGGGCTGGATCAGGAATAAAACCACAAATGGATTAAAAAAACAAACAGATAAAAATACAAACTGTTAAAAATACAAACAGATAAAAATACACTGCTGGGGTGTGTTATGTCTATAATTATATACTAATAACTTGTTGTGCACTGCTTATTTCTGTCACTGCAAGAGAACAGAGCCCTCTCTATGCTGTCTGTCCACCGAAGAGCTCAATGCCAATTTATTTAAACACTGAAATATTCCACGAAAAATGTATTTTACAGTTCTTTGGGTAATCCAGGTATTATTAGGATCAGCCACTTCCTGCACCAATGGGGTATTAAGAAGAACACATTTAATCCTCATTGATTTTTTTTTATGATGAGCCCAAAGTTTCAGTTTTGAAATGTTTGTTACAATCTGATGGTTTAATGTACAAAAATCCTCCATCAATCCAAATTTACATTTTTCTAATTTGCCTTTAAAATTAATTTTTTTTCACTTATTATTTGCTTTTCACCATCATTTTCTTATACTTCCACATGGGAATACATAAAAAAATTTAAATGATAGCAGTAGCAATGCATTAAATTATTGCTGTTTCTTGTTGCTGTAAAAGAGTATTTGGTTCTCACTTCTTTAATATTTTATCTATACAAATATGATCAATATATTTATATTGATATATTTTTATTCATAGAAATACACTCAATATTCTAGTACTTAAAAGCCTTTTTTATTCAGCTGTAACAAGCTAATGAAGTTTCCTCACATTTTTGACACCTACAAAATTAAAAAGTCAAATGACTTTTTACTTGAAGAACAAGGCAGGTTCATGGCCTGATGATGACACATATTTGATATATTTCATTGCTATTCCCAAATTATTCCTTGGCCCCTTCCCACATTTAATTTGATATTCAAACAGATATTTTTTTTTATTCCAAGCAGAAACCAATCCCTGGAGTTGGCAGGCAGTGGCTGTGAGCTGATACAGACAAAAACCTCTCTTAGAGCAGGAATGAGGGGCAATAAAGGGTATTTTGGAATGAGGACTTACCTGGGAGTTCAGGTTTGCTCCAGGAAGCCCAAGAGCAGCAAGGGCAGGGTCGAGAGCAGGAGCTCCTAAAGCAGCTAAAGGGACAGCACCAATCTGTGGCAGAGACAGCAGCGAGGGCACAAAAATCACTCAGTGAGGTCAGTGGGCAGGGGAAATAAAGGTCAAGGAGTAAAGCATTTCAAAAATGGAAGGGACAGATGAAAAATGAAGTTATTTTTCAGTGCTAAAGTGGAAATTAATCTTAAGTTTTTGAGGCTGTGGCCCCATTTCTAATTCATTTCGGGGTTGAGATGGCCATGGTTTATGTCAAAAGGCAATTTAATAATATGGCATCCCTGCAAATGTCTCCAATCTGGTTCAAAAGCTACTGGAGAGCAGAAGGCTCCCTAAAGCAGCTCCTCTGGGGCCATTTCAAATGAGGGATTGAGACAGACACCCAAACACAACACACGCTGTCGAGATGTGCTTGAACTCCCGAGCGTGCAGCACGTTCCCCTGAAGTGGATGAGCTGGACACGTCCCAGCAGCGTGGCTGGGAGCAGCCTGGGCTTCAGACACAACTGGAATTAGGGTGGCTCAACCATTTCCAGGATTTATATGCACAGCTTGTTCAGGGAATGAAATCTCTGGGGTTGTATTTGGTTCTTCCAAGCCCTTCCCTGGGCTTCAAAGGTTAAATTTAGGCTCTTCCTAAATTTAAATTTAGGTTAAATTTAGGCTCTTTCCCCGTGAGGAGCTCCATGGCCGGGGGGTCCTTCAGCTAAACATGAGCTCAGGTGGGTCTGAGAAGTGCAGAATTAATGAGGCTTTATCATGATTAATTTGCCTCCTGCACTTTGATTCCGTGCTCTGTTAAGAGCCGAGCTTCGCTCCGACTTCGCCCACGACGTGCAATTCTCACTGCTCATCTTCCACACGAATCCCTGTGGGTTCACACAACCAGGCTCCCATTTTCCCCTCAGCTGGAGGACTAATGAAGGGAATCTCACAGCGTGGCAGCTCCTTGGCCTTGAGGAATTTAAAATCTGTGAGATCTCTCCTGCCTGTCACATCTGTAGAGGACAGCGGCGAGAGGGGTGGAAGCAGAGGCAGGGCCCTGAGCAGGCAGGAGGTAAGGAAACGGGGAAAGAAGGAGATTCCATTCGGCAGTCTGTCAGTATTGGGCCCCAATTCACATCAGGGCTGCCCCAATCTGTCAGGGTCGATAAACCACTCTAGGAATTGGAATGAACTCATCGGTCCTGGAGGTGGGAAGGCAGCAGAAGGCACCCAGGGTTTCCCCAGCCTACCTGAGAGAGAGGGTTGGGAGTGGGCAGCAGGCCACCCCCGGGCAGCAGCCCTGCCACGGCATTAGCTGGTGCCAAGAGAGACAAAGCCTTAGTCTCATCAGGAATGACTCCTGCAGGGAAACAGCCTGGCATTAGAGAGCATCCCAGCCCAGAGGCACCAAATACACAAATACACCCAGCAAAGTCTCCCTGATACACCACCTGAGTTTGTTGAAAGTACTTATGTTGGCTAAAATACAAAGCTTGATGGCTATTAATATTTAGCATTAACTTTTTTTGTCAGAATGCAACTTCAATGGGTGACAATTTGACTGTTCCTTTTTCTCTACAAAAGGTTAAGTTTCTAGAGCAAAAAAAAAATAGCACAATACACACTACTTTGTTGTTAACACTGCCAAGGTTTCATCACCTGTACTCGATTTTTAAGTCATGAACCAAACGTAAGCAAGCACAGTCGGTTCTCCAGGGGTGAGAGTGCTCTCAACTTTCAAAAGCTGTTTTATGAACAACGACTCGTGTCGGCTGCTTCACTACAAAGCACACAGAAAAATCAAGATACACAAGACAAAAAAAGTTGGATTTAGGGGTTAATAACACGGTACAGTTCACTACGTTTTCTTTTACACCTACCATACAAATTTTGGCAAACTTAAAAGAGAAGGGATGGGTTGTTTGGGGTAGGGCTTTTGCTGACGTGTCCCTGCGGCTCTCCGGGAACGCTGGGGCTGTGTCTGTGGCTGGGATACACACAGGGATGCTGGCACATTCCTTACCTGTGCAGTAAAATGCATTTGCTCCAAGATGTGCCAGCTTAGAGCACCAACAATGCTGCTGGCCACCTGCCGTGGCACAGGGGACTCGTGGCCCAAAGTCTTGCAGCCAGCTAAGCCCAGGGGTTGTTGCACTGCCTGCTCTGCACACAGAGTGCTCAGGGCCCTACTAGCAAACAGTTGTGGAGGGAGTTTTACTCTATCCAACAGCAAAAGCCCTATTCGGATGGATTAATTTGTTAATGTGCCCAAGCCCCCGAAATGAGAGTTCAATAAAACAGTTTTACTATATAGTTGCAAATACCAGTAGTGTTTCTGCAATACATATTAAGAAACTGCATCTCATCATAAAACATACAATATGTACAGGGCACTTAAGAGAAACTGGATAAGCTGCAGAAGAAAACTGTTGGGTGGTATTTTCAGCAGGGCCTGGTATATAGTTCAGGCTGAACCAGGGAAAAGAACTGTAAAACACAACAACAAAAAAGAAAAACCACTGTTAAATAAAGGTAATGGTTCCTCCCACCTATACTGAGAAGTGCCGATAATCTACACAAATGTACAATACACAGCACTGATATCTGGCTCGTGGCACTGAGCTGGCAGCACTTTAGATACCCAAAGTTATGGAGGGACAGGGGAGAAAGGTCATGGAGGCAAAGGGCAGGAATGCATAAATATATCAACATACCTACAGAGAGATTATGGGGTCATTTGGCATGCAAAATTATGTCTCAAGAGGATATTTATCAATTACAGCTAAACATTTCAAATTAGTGCAACTACAACATTTCTGGCATCTAAATACAAATCCTCAGACTTAGCTCGAGACACCTCATAGAAGATCTGCATCCATTAAAAAAAAATTCATGCATCTGATCCTCTAATTGTTTCTTTAAAGAGTATTTAAATAAACTACAATTTTTAAAAAAAGCAATGAGGCCCCTCACCAGTTAATTTTCATGCTTCAAGAGCTTTTTTTACTGCTGCTTTGTTAGAACCATGAAATACTGCATGAATGTGTAGAAATGAAAGAAAAAGAAACAGACAAAAGAAACAAACATTAACCAAAGAACCTAAACACCCACCCCAGCCATCTTTAACCTTAAGAGATCCTTCCAAATCCAGGAATTAGCCCAGAGAAAATGACAAATACTAAACCTTACCGTAGCCTTTGTGTATAGCTCTATAACACAAAGCAACAGCCAACACCAAAGTGTCTGTGTGAGCTAAAACTCGGGACTGGGGGGGGAATTACTGCACTAAACAGATAATAAACATTTGCTTTAGTGACAGGCAATAATCACACAGGTTCATTAGCACAGCAGAAATCAGAGGAGGGCCCCACGCAGCACAGGCCTGGCTTTAAGCGCATCAGCAGCGGCACTGTGGGCTGGGGAAATGCTGCTTCTCGGCAGGATGAATTTTGGGGGGGGGAAACTGTGCCCCAGCACAGGGACACAAGTATGGGATTATGGACCCAGGGGCAGTACTTCATTGGCTGAACATCTCTCTAGCGATGTGCCAAGGCCATGGAATTCTGAACGGTCAAACAACACAAGGTACAGCCCAGGAGCGACTCCTTAACAGGCCCAGTAAATGATTCCACTTTAATAATTTGATTTTTCTGAAGCACAGCTGCTGGGCAGGTTTCTCTGTGTGCCAGGTTTATCCACAGTGGACAACGCCAGACTGACAAAGGGAAAAGGGGGTTTATCCCCTTGTAGGAAGAGTTCAACACTGGCATTATTCCCATGGGCCTTGGAGAATATTCCAGCAGAATCTCGCTGGAGTGGCGCTGTGTTTAATACCCACACAGGCACAGGAAGCCTTTCAGCTCTGCTGTTCTCGAGCAGGGGCAGCAGGAGCAGTAACTCCACTGCAGAAGGGGCTCTGCACCCTCAGGAAGCAGCAGGGCTCAGTCAGAGGCCACACTGCACACTCCTACGCTCCAGGAATTAGGCTGGACACCTTTTAAGTTTAACTTTTGTATCTTTTAAGCTTAAGGAATACAGAGATAAGATAAGACAGCTCCAGCATGACAGATTACAGGTGTGACCCCAGGCCATGTACCAAACTTAGCACTGTAGCATGACTTAATCTGCAAGATTTTATTCAATTCAACCCTTCCCAGAAGTAAATTAAGAAATGCACAAGTACAATGGAAATCAGTTACTTCTAAAGCAAGTCTAGAAGAGTTTAATAAGACTTCTGTAAGAAGAGGTGTCTTCTCAGCACTTTGCTTTTAAGGTAAGTTCCAAAAACCCTGCTCATTGCCTTTCAAATTACTGTAACACCCTAAAATGTAAAAATAAAAAGAAGAAGAGAAAATGTAGTTAACAAGTGGTTACACCAGGAAAACACTTGGGGACTTGAGTGCTTGCTGGCCTTTAGTTAATGGCTAGAATCCCCTGTAGCTGCAGAGGACCCACTGTTTTTCAGTCATCTGGAAGGGCTTTGCATTTGCCTTCTCCACTACAAAAATCACACACACAAATAACAGAGAGAAGAGTTTATTATTTAGTGAAATGCTATTAAATATATCAAGGATGAACAAGAAAACTTGGAATTAAAAACTAGGACCAGTGCCCATGTGGCACCTCTTGGAAGTTGTCACTTTTGAATTAAACCGTAATTATTCAAACCCTTGGTATACCGGACTCCACAAGGAGAGTGAGGGCCTTTTTTGGGGGGCTGTTCCCAAATAAATGCAGTGGCAGCATACTCCAAAGGAATGCTAATTCCTCTCCCATGCACTCTCAGGGAGGGAGAAATCATTCTCATGAAGAGAGTGAAAGCAACAAACAATTATTAAGGTAAAATTTCCTTAAAATATTGTCCTGTTTACATTAAGGTCCGTTTGGGGAAACGTCTCACTGAGACTGACACGGAGCAAAATTTGCATAGAATTCTGCCTAAAATGTTCTCATTCTACACTTTAAGATGCACAAAACTCTCCACTTTGATCTGGTGTCACTACAGAAACGAACAGATGAAATCCAGGGGCCAAAGGCAATATACCAAGGGTTTCAGAACGGCAATCTCTGACACGTTTGACGTAAGGACTACTGTTAAATTCTGTGCACTAGACAGGAACCAACCACCACCCAAGGGTGGCCCCGTAGAACATCAAACAAGTTACAAACCTTCAGCATAGGGAACGACTATGAGGGCTCTGTCAACGAACACAGTGTTTGTCAGGTGCTGGGCCACCACGGCCGAGTCGGGGTCGTGGAACTTTACAAAGCACACGCGCGACGACACCGGCAAGGGGGAGTCACTGCAAGAGACAAGAGCCAGCACTCAGGGACAGCAGGGACACCAGCGCACCCCAAAATCACAGCGCTGCTGGCATTCCCTCCCTCGGGTCAGCTCCGTCATCGCTCGGGGCCGCGCGGGACTCGTTCCGCACGATAAATCCGCGAGCGGCCGCCTTAAACGCAAATTCCGCCCTGGCTGGGAGGAAAACTTGGCTGAAAAAAGAGAAAAAGTTACCAATTCTGTCCCAGCTGAACCCCGTGGTTTCACAGCCCCTGCTTTTAGGCCCCAGATGACTGATTAAGGTGAACAGTGGAACGAAGAGGGTGATGACTAAAGGATCGCCGTGACTCGGGACAAGGGCGTGTAGGGGCAGGGTGTGCGGGGATGGCTTTGACATGACGGAGGGCGGGGATGGACGGGATATTGGGAAGGAATTCCTGGCTGGGAGGGTGCTGAGCCCTGGAATAGAATTCCCAGAGCAGCTGTGGCTGCCCCTGGATCCCTGCAGTGCCCAAGGCCAGGCTGGAGCAGACTGGGACAGTGGAAGGTCCCTGTCCATGGCAGCGGTGGCACTGGATGAGCTCTAAGGTCACTCCCAACCCAAAGCAGTCTTGGATTCTGTTTTATTTATCAACCCAATTCCATTCCAGCTTCTAGACTACACTTCACCATGCTCCCTCACCCTGAGGAAAGCCCAGTGCCGAGCTCCTGGCTGTCCTTCAGCAGGGAAGAACAAACACAAGGGAATTTAAGCTCAGGCAGGAATGAAAAGCTGAGCACAGTAGCACAGCCCTCTCTCCAAGGTAGGTCTGTGCCCATTCCCAGCTCAGAACAAGTGTCTGTCAACCTACAAATCCAAAACTGAGAAGTTTTGAGTCACTTCAAAGAAAAACTAACCCAGAAATATCTACTTCCTACAACAGGAAAGAATTGTATGAACTACAGCTGCAACTTCCCTAGAAGCACACCAAACTGAAAGTTCAGGTGCAGCCAACCCAGGCAAGGTCCGGAACGGGTCCCAAGAGCCCCCCTGTCCTGAAATGGGGCAGATTTTGCTGTAATTGGATGTACAAAGAGAAAGACAGGAAGGAAAACTGTTCTGCAGACAGAACTGTGGGCCAGATGAGTTGAAAGCTGCCTCCAGAAGGCCCAGGCAGGGAGGGGAAGCAGCACAGGTCCCAAACCCATTGTTCCTATGCCAGGCCAGAGGCCCAGACCAGCCTGGGGAGCTCTGAAAACATCACTGATCCTGACAAAAATCTGCTTCTCCTACCTGGATTCCCAGCCACAACTCCAACACGTCTGACTTCAAAGGCACCCCAGCTCCAGAGCAGTCTGATCTGAGCCTGATCAAGCCTTTCAGCACCGGGGGCTGTCAGAATTCAGGGAACAACTCCGGCACAACCTGACAGATCCAGGGTCTATTTCTGGCACCGCAAATGCCAAAAGCTCCCTCACCTTCAGCCCCAGTGAGCCCAGCACACACAACTGCCCCCAGTGTCTGTCAGACCACACTTTAATAACCTTACATTTCACCTGATGTGGAAAACTAAACTGGAGCCAGCAAATTGCAGCTTCTGAAGCATTAAAATTAGAAGCAGCCACTTGCTCCCACAGCTTGCAGACTGAATAAATTGGGAGGTAACAGCAGTGATAAATGAGAAAAAAAAAAAAATCAAATCTGTTTGGCTCTTTGGTGCCCAGGAATCCACAGCAGCTTGACAAAATGGTGCCTTTTTTAGCCCATAAGTAATAATGAACAATAAGAAATAACAAGAAATAAAAAACAATAATAACATAAAAAATAAATTAAGGGGTGATGGCAGAGCTGAAGGAGTTCCTAATCTAAATTCTATAAAAATTACACAAATTACAGAAATGCAGCCCAAAATTTCAGGCATTTTTAAAATGCCAGTGATAACAAAGGAATGTGAACCAGAGCAGATCCAACCGACTCTTCAGCAGATCCTGTTTACAGTCAGGAGTGCCACTGGGAACGCTTTGGGATAGCTGAGCTTTCTCCCAAAATAATGAACCTAAAATAAAAGCTGAAAATGTGTTAGGCAATGCTCCTGCAGCCTGACATTTAATTTACATCTGTGTATTGCACTTTTAAAAATGGTATTTCCACTCACTCTCAAACCCAAGCTGGGTGAAATTCAACAAGAACTGGATGTTCTCAACAGCTCCCAAAAAAAGCCACCATCCATGATTATTCTAATGCACCCAAGATTGGAACACTCGGGAATTGTCTCCCAGCCGCTGGAATGCTGGGACACACCAGGATTCCCTGGGGCAGGAATACAGGAATCTCAGAAACCCATTCCCTCCACTTCTCCGTTTGGATGGGATTTTATGGAATGCAATAAAGATGAGAATCAGGCAATGGAGTCGGGGAAAAGCAGAAGGATGAGGGGGAGGAAAACTGGAAGAAGTCCCAAAGCTGGTTGTGCATTAAAGGTGCAGCTGAGGTGTACAATAAATGGGAAAAGGGATTAAATGAACTGGGAAAAGGAGGTGGATGAAGGAAAGAGAAGGAAAGAAGAATTTAGAAATTCAGAAAATAAAGAAAACCAGGAATTTAGAGAAGCTCAGGAAGTTACACATGATCTGCAAGTGCAGGAGAATAAGGAAGTTCTAGAGCAGAGTCAGTGACAGGGATCAAACGAGGAGGCGGAGCAAAGGAAATGGGATTGGTTCTTCAAATGCTACAGGCAAGGGAGAATCCCAGCAGGATCCAGGATAGAAAGGAATCCAGATTATGGGGAGAATTCACAGATTATCATTTATATCCCATACCCCTCCAAAAATGGATGGACACCACCGTCAGGGAGAAGTCAGGAGCTGGAATTTGAAGGAGAAGGAACAGAAAAAGAACGTGGCATTATTAGAAAATGTCCCTATCTTTGGGGGTGAAGAGGAAATGGGGGCCTTGGAGTGACTCAGAGAAGACTCCCATCAGCCCAGAGAAATTCCCCTGGGGCCAGCGCCAGGGCCCTCCTCACACAGGGGAAAGGACAGCAGCGCACTGAAGCAATCGCTGAGCAGATTAGTTAATGTGTATCTAAAGCTGCAAAGTTTCAGAGACACAAATCACCTCCAAGGACCGCCCTGAAAATCGCGCCGAAGTGTTCAATGCAGAGCAGCCCGGGAAAGGGCTGCACCTGCCACAGGTGAGCTCCTGCCGAGTCAGTTATCCCTGCTGGGAACAAGGAAACTCCCTCTGGAACTGCCTTTGGTTGGTGCTAGCACGGATGGAAGCCTCCATGAGGAAAAACTAATGTTTTGTGATAGTTTTCCTCCCTAAAACAAAAGATCCACGTAATTTTGGGTATTACAAATAATCGTGCTCTTGTTTGATTAATCTTCATCGTGGCAGAAAGGAAACCTTTAACTGATATCATGAATATGCAAAACACCAACATATAATGACACCAGGCTCTGTAAATCAATCAAACTGAAGCCATCAGCACTGCTAACGCCCAAGTTTTATATTGCATCAGAAACGATTCTGAAAGCACTACTTATTTTCATTAGAACTTAATTGCAAGTGAAGACTTTTTTTTTTTTTTCTGCTTGTGGCTATTCGTAAATTACCGGGGTACCGGAAACTTTATTTTCAGTTATATACACACTTGAAATGAGCATTAGTTCTAATTTGCACAGAATTCCCTACAAGCTGTGCGAATGAGAAATGTGTATTTGTTTGCTAGCAGCTACCTTTCTGCTCAGCACAGTTTCGTTCGCAAGGAACACAAATGTTAAATGCGCGTTCCTTGTAAATTAGGGGGAGGCCGCTCCTCTAAAAATTCTTTGTAACGAACGCATTAATCCGCACGCAGAAGCTTTGGTCCTGTGGAGGCGACGCAGCCGGCGGAGGCTCAGCGGGCTCAATCAGCTCCCGGAGACAAGCGCGAATTTCACCGGAGCCGCACGTGTCGCCCCACGCCGCGCATTAATCCGCGCGGTCCCGTGACCGAGCAGAGCCGCGCAGGGAACACCAACCCCGGGGGCGCGCAGCGAGAGCCGCCCCCGCCGCCCCCGGGCGCAGCGCGGTGCCGCGGCCGGGCGGGATCCCCGCGGCGGGGGCGGCCCGGGCCGGGAGGCGGCGCTGGGCCGCGGGCAGGGCGCGGGGGTGGGGGGGGAGGGACGGAGACCGAGGGGGAGGCGGCGAGGCCGGGCCGGGCCCGCACTCACTCGGGGGGGAAGAGGCGCAGCTCCTC
Organism: Hirundo rustica; assembly: GCF_015227805.2. Taxonomy (NCBI): domain Eukaryota; kingdom Metazoa; phylum Chordata; class Aves; order Passeriformes; family Hirundinidae; genus Hirundo; species Hirundo rustica. The sequence continues at coordinate 964,733 of NC_053458.1, read as the reverse complement.
GATCTTGCCCAGGAAGCCGAAGAGGGTCCGCATCTGCTCCGAGCTGGCGCTGGGCGAGACGTTGGTGACCTGGATCACGTCGGTGCCGCTGCTGGAGGCCATCGCGCCGCCGCCCGCTCCGCCGGTGCTGCAGCAGACACAGCGGGGGCGGGGAGCGGGTGAGGAGCGGGCGGAGGCGCTGCGGGTTCGCTGCCGCCCGTGCCCCGGCCCGGTTCGGGTCTCTCGGCCCGGTTCTCTCGGCCCGGCCCCGCCGCCCCCGGCCCGGCCCCGCGCGCGCCGCCTCACCAGCCTGCCCGGGCCGCAGTATCCCACAGTGCACCGCGCCGCGCCTGCGCGCGCGCGCCCACGAGCTCGCGGCCCCGCGCATGCGATGCGCCGCCGGACGCGCGCGGGGGGAGGGGGCGGCGCGTGCGCGGACGGGGCGCGCTCACCCCCTCTCCCCCCCCCTCCCTCACGGGAGCGGGGGCGCGCGGACGGACCCGCGCGCGGGAAGCGTGAGGGGAGATCTGAGGGGCCGTCAATTCCTCCTCCTTCATCATTATCACAGACCGAACTCTCACTAAACGCACCGTCAGAGCGGCGCCTTAGGATTTTAGCTTTTAGATTTTTGCATGTATTTGTGATCCCGTAATTTGTGATCCTGTAATTCTTTAGTGTGTAACTCTAAGCCCCATACACAAGTGTGAGAGAAGAAACAACTGTCCCAGGACTGACAGATCACAGGGAATTTCAGTTTTCCCAAAATATGTCAAACCCAGAACAAGCTAAAAGCAAACCCCACCGTGCAATAACTGACATTAGAACAGTCACTGGAATATTCGCCGAGTTCTGCCACTGAACCCGAGGGATTTTTAACCAGCAGTGGGAAAACATGGATAAATCCTTTCCAAACAAAAAAATAGGTTTGAAGCTACTCTTAGGTGTGCTAACTACTGTCTTCACATTTTGGTCAGACAACAATTCCTCCCTAGGCCTGGGAATCAAGGACATCTCACTGTCTCAGGCCCTGAGAAATGTAAAGAAAAGCGAGTTGAGGGGGAGAAAACTTGGGGTAAACGACTTCATTACCTGAAGCTGTAATTGGGAGATTAACCCCCAGTATGCAGATGGACCAAACTTATAAAAGTGTGGAAACTCATTACCGGTGATCTATTTTTGTGTGTAGCCCCTGGGGGGCTTCGTCTCCCCAAAACGTACCTGAAGGCCCTTCAATAAATATAACCGCTTTTTCTTTTTATTCCTTTAACTCTGTTTGGCCTCTGTTTTCAGGTAGCTCCAGAAAAGACACCACAAGCAGTACAACGTTGGGCTGGGAATTTCTCATTAATGTTATAGAGGAAAAATAAAAGTATTTGCAGTCAACATAGTACAAATCATCCTGATGAGTTTGTTGCTTTATGTTAATGTGTTTCCCCATAAATGTTCATGAATGTAAATAAAACAAGCCTTTATTTATTAATCAAGCTGAAATTCTACCGCATCTGATTCACAAAGTAGGAGACGCTCGCTGTCCTGCCTTATCAGATGTCACATTTCCACTTATGAAATATCACAGATGCCGTATCTTGTACTGAATTGCCAAAAGCTTATTTAAATCCCAAACTTGAATTTGTCAGCAATGTTTTGCTTGGAACTTAGTTAATTTCCAACAAGCATTGAAACTGAATGAGAGGGAATTGACATAGTGTTTTTACCAGCGGCCCTGGGGCACAGAGCACTCACCCTCTGAAGTCCTTAAAACCTGTTTTTAAGCACCACTGTTTGTTTGTTTGTTTTTTAATAACCAGTTGAAATACCCAGTATTTCCTGGGTATTCAGAGAGGAGAAGGAAAAAGGGGGGGAGGGAATTAAAGAACACTGGTAAAAACCTAATGAGGCCAATATCCTTAGTCAAGAGCAAGTGCCTGAAGTGAGCTTCCCGAATCACATACTTGAGTAATGTATTTAAACCTTCACTAATTACTTTTCACTTCAATGGAACTACTCGTAGAGGCATTTTTTTCAAAGAGGGGAGTGTTAGAAACTCAAACCGTTTCAGAGTGAAGGGAGCTACAATTCAACATGGGGCCGCATTCCTTTTCTGTGATATGTAATATAAAGTTAATTCGCGTTCGGCCGGAATTAAACTTTGTAAAATATAAAATGTACTTGGGTTTTGAAAGCGGAATGTGAGAGGGGTACACGAGTGTTGAGATCAGGGAGGGTCTCTGCCGGGAAGCCATCAGAACACTCGTTCACTCAGTGAATAGATGATGAGATAAAACGAGTCTCCCCCGGAGATGAATCTGCTAAAGACGCAGCGATCAACACCAGATAGGTACCTTATCTGCTCCAGCCGAGTTTTACATCTCTAAACACCACTCCGGAGGAAGCCTTCAAGACATTGTTCTACCTCAGGAACCTATTCAACTGACCGGAGACATGGACATGAATACCTGATGAAGAAAAAAGGGACACGAGTAACACGGTAGCTCTCCACTCTCAGCGAAAGCCTGTATAAAAGCCAGAAGCTCGGGACACACTTTGTGAACAGGGTAGATTCGGAGCCATCAGAGTCTTGTTTCTGCGTTCACCCAGTGCCGAAACTCGGGGCTCGACGCTGTTCCTTTTAATTGTGGCTATTAGAGACTGAATTTAAGTCTCGAAATAAAATTCTATATTTTGATTTACGAAATTGGGCTAGACCATTTATTACATTTTCCATCACTTTCCTCTCACTGGGAGCTGCTGGTGGGATCTGCAGACACGGGGCTGATTCCATGTGCTGGTTTAGATGGGGTATCGGGAAGGAATTGTTCCCTGGGAGGGTGGTGAGGCCCTGGCACAGGGTGCCCAGAGAAACTGCGGCTGCCCCTGGATCCCTGGAAGTTTCCGATGCCAGGCCGGACAGGATTTGGAGCAGCCCGGGACATGGAAGGCGTCCCTGCCCACAGCAGGGGAGGAATGAAACGGGCTTTAAAGTCCCTCCCAACCCGAACCATCCTGAGATTCCGCTGAGTTTGGAACAGACCCCGAACATCATCGAGCCCAGCCACCCCCAGCCCCCCACGAGGCTGCAGCACTGGGCCAAGGGGGGAAAAGCAAAAAAAAACCCCAACAAACTGATGTCAAAGCGCCGTTTCACTTGCTGTTCCTCGCGTGTCCGCGTACAACGAACACCCCGAGCAGCGCCGTCCCGGGGCTCCATTTCGGCACGGCGGGGCGGGAAATGGCGGCACGGCGGGGCTGGGCCGGGTCCGCCCGCGGGGCCCCGCCTGCCGGGCGGGCGGGCGGCTCCGGCTGCGGGCGGCAGCGGCCCCGGCTCCGGCTGCGGGCGGCTCCGGCTGAGGGCGGCAGCGGCCCCGGCTGAGGGCGGCAGCGGCCCCGGCTCCGGCTGCGGGCGGCTCCGGCTGCGGGCGGCAGCGGCCCCGGCTCCGGCTGCGGGCGGCTCCGGCTCGGCCCCGGCCGCGTGTGCGATGGCGGCGGCTCGGCGGGCGCGGGCGGGCGGCTCCAGCGCGGGGCCGGGCTTCGGGCGGGCGGCCGAGCCGGAGCCGCCGGTGCCGCAGGGGCTGCTGCGGCTGGCGCGGCGCAGCGGGCAGCTCAACCTGGCGGGACGCGGCCTCACCCACGGTGCGTGAGCCCAGCCCGCACGAGGGGCTGCGGGCAGCGAGTCCCGGCGGGGCGGGAGCGGCTCCCGGGGAGCGCCGTCTGCTCGCCATCGACTCGCCGTTGTCTGCTTCTGGAGTGTTTCTGTCGGCTTCTTGTTGTTGCTGCTGCCTCGGCAGAAGTGTCTCTGGAGCACAATGGGCTGTAGAGTGACCGTAGGGATGTGTGTATTATATGTGTGTGTGCGTGTGTGTGTATATGCATATATGTATGTTTTTATATATGTACACACATATGCATATATATATTTATCTATCTGTATATGTCCATATCTATCTGTATATATCCATATGTATCTATCTGTATGTATGTCATCCCCCAAGGCGGAAGGGTTGGAACTAGATCATCATTAGGGTCCCTTCCAGCCCAACCCACTCGATGATTTTATACACAAAAAGCACGCTGACAGTGAAATCTTGGAGGAAACACCTGCGGGGTTTCAGGCGGTGGTGCTGTGTTTGTGCTGCAGTGCCCGAGCACGTGTGGAGGATCAACCTGGACACTCCGGAGGAAGCCCAGCAGAACCTGTCCTTTGGAGCTGCCGATCGCTGGTGGGAGCAGACGGACCTGACCAAGCTGATCCTGGCCTCCAACAAGCTGCAGAGCCTCTCGGAGGATGTGCAGCTGCTGCCTGCCCTCACCATGCTGGATGTGAGTACAAGGATCCCTTGGTGCTTCCGTGCAGGGCATGTGGAAGTGTTGTCCTGGATCTTTGGTTTCCATTTCCCTGGTGTGCTCATTTCGCAGGGGCCAGGAGTGCCAGGATAAGGGGGGATGGCTTCTCACTGCCAGAGGGCAGGGACAGATGGGATGGTGGGGAGGCCTGAAAGAATCCCCTCCAAAATACGAATTAGTAACTGTGTTCTAAAACCTCTCTTTTCCAGGTGCATGATAATCAACTGACATCACTTCCTTCTGCTTTAGGGCAACTTGAAAATCTCCAGAAACTCGATGTCAGGTAAGGCCGTGTTGCAGAACAAACACGAGAAATGCTGCAGTGACTTTCAGGTGTGAGTGAGAGATTGCAGGATAGCAGCCGTTCTTTCAAAAAACTAATTCCAGATTACTCACTGTCGAGTATTATTTTATATCGTATATGTTATATTATCCGTTTTGGGTCAAAACTGGTGGCCTTGGGTTTGTCGAAATTGTTTCCACTGGTATTCAAAGTCACAATTGCTTGGAGGGTGCAAACAGTGATACTCTGAATAATCGTACACAAAGTATTTATTTGCATTTATTTGCTTCAGTCTGGCAGTTCTGAGGATAAAACATTTCCAGTCATGAATAATGCACATTGTAAATAACTGTGTAGCACTTGTTTGTGCTCGAAGGTTCAGAATCTTCTGTTGACTGGGGTAATTTTGTAAATTTGTGCGCAAGGAGAGGTTATGCTACCACTGCGTGTGCGAAGTACATAAACAAAAAAACCTGGGATCCATCTCGAATGTTGTAAATTCAGGCTGGGATTGAAAATCTTCTTGAACAAATAAAACCAGATAATTAATTGTTCCCAGGAGCCAGGTTTTCCTTAGTGGTGGCAATGTCCTGACCAGCAGGCTGTGGGACACAAATGTTCTGTGTGCAGTTACGTTCCTAAAAACTCCTGATTTTTTGTCTTTTCCCTTTGTGTTCCGTGTTCCCACCGCAGCCACAACAAGCTGAGGAGCCTTCCCGAGGAGCTGCTGCAGCTGCCCCGCCTGAGGAGCCTCCTGGTGCAGCACAACGAGCTGAGCCAGCTGCCCGAGGGGCTGGGGCAGCTCCTCAGCTTGGAGGAGCTGGTAAAGCACAACTTCGAACCCATTTCTTTGTGTGGAAAGGATTTATCCGTGTTCCCCCACTGCTGGTCAAAAATCCCTCGGGTTCAGGGGCAGAACTTGGCGAGTATTGCAGTGGCTGTTCTCATGTCAGTTATTGCAAGGTGGGGTTTGTTTTTAGCTTGTTCTGGGTTTGACATATTTAGGGAAAGCTGAAATCCCCGGTGATCTGTCAGTCCTGGGACAGCTGTTTCTTCTCTCACACTTGTGCCAGTTATCAGCCATCTAATTTTACTGTTCTGCCACTAATTAACTTTGCACTAGCAGCACTCCTGGGATGTTTCAGACACCTCTCACTTCTCTCTCTGTTTCAACCTGCAGGATGTGTCCAACAATCAGCTCACAGCCATCCCCACCAGTTTTGCTCTGCTGGTGAACGTGGTGCGGCTCAATCTGGCCTGTAACCAGCTCAAGGAGCTGCCCGCAGATCTCAGTGCCATGAAAAGTAAATCACTTTCCTTGGGTTGTTAAATGCCAAACAGCCTGTGCTGTGCTTATGTTCGGCAGTACAGTGCAGGGTTTTAAAATAGAACCTTAAAGAGTTACTGTTTCCTCAAGAGAATCAGAGTTATTGCTTCTAGAATCTGTTTGGCCCAATGTTGTTGTGTTTATTTTAAATTAAACCCCGGGGTAATCATGCTGCTGTAGAAAGGTACTTATATATTTTCCTCTTTCTGTTTGTCACTGGGCATTGATTTCCGCAGGCTTGAGGCAGCTGGATTGTACCAAAAATTACCTGGAAACGGTACCTCCTAAATTGGCAGCCATGGCATCCCTGGAGCAGCTTTACCTGAGGAAAAACAAACTGCGTTCCTTGCCGGAGCTTCCCTCCTGCAAGTTACTGAAGGTGAGCTTGGAATGTCTGCTCTGCTGGAAATGCATTGGGAATAGTGACAGTTGCTTTAAACACAAGCTTTGTGAGGTGCTGTGATCAAAACCAGACGACAGCTCTGTGTTTAGAGCCTGGTTTAATGCATCCCCACGAGCGACTTCTCTTACCGCCCTCATTATTCAACCTTCTGAAAGATGAGCTTGCAGGACTTTGCAGATTTGGAAAGTAAAAAGTGTTTGGGAGAGGAATGGCCGAAAGCTGGATCTAATACAGCCTGCAAGAGTTATTTTTCCTCTCTGGGAACTTTTTCTGGATAAATTCACTTTGTTCATCATCATTTTTATTTTGTAACTGTGAAGTAAATACAGTTTTTCCTTTTACCATAATCAGGTTATATCCAGGTATTTCGGAGGCGGATGAAAGGGAATCGAGATGTCCATATTCTCCACGCCATCATCCTGATGACCGCTGATGTCGTGATTTAGGAGATAAGTTATAAAGTAATTTTACCACAGTTGTGCTGCTCTTCGTTCCTGTAGGAGTTACACGCTGGGGAGAATCAGATTGAAATCCTGAACGCAGAGAATCTGAAACAGCTGAGCTCCCTGTGTGTGCTGGAGCTCAGGGACAACAAGATCAAGGCAGTGCCCGAGGAGATCACGGTGCTGCAGAAGCTGGAGAGACTGGACCTGGCCAACAATGACATCAGTAGGTAATAGAGGCACCTGGGCTGGGTGGTGGCAGCTCCTTCCTTCCTTCCTGTGGGAAGGGCGCTTAGGGAATGACTCAGACATGAAATGAAGGAGCCCTCTGCGTGTCCTGGGATTGCTGGGATCAAACCGGGACTTGTAAAATGTTCTGTGTCCTGCCTGTGACTTGGGTGTGACTTGGAAGTGCTGTGAGGAGCAGCTGAGGGAGGTGGGAAGGGGCTGGAGCCCCAGGAGAGGCTGAGGGAGCTGGGAAGGGAATGGAGCCCCAGGAGAGGCTGAGGGAGCTGGGAAGGGGCTGGAGCCCCAGGAGAGGCTGAGGGAGCTGGGAAGGCGCTGAGCCTGGAGAAAAGGAGGCTCAGTGGAACCTTGTGGCTCTGCACAACTCCTGACAGGAGGGGACAGCCGGGGGGATTTGGGATCTGCTCCCAGGGAACAGGGACAGGAGCAGAGGGAACGGCCTCAGGCTGGGCCAGGGGAGGCTCAGGGTGGACAGCAGCAGGGATTTCCCCATGGAAAGGGAGCTCAGGGGTTGGAACTGCCCAGGGAGGTTTGCAGTGCCCATCCCTGGAGGTGCCCCGGGCATGACTGGAGGTGGCACTGAGGACGCTGGGCTGGGGACAAGGTGGTGATCAGGCACAGCTTGGACTTGATGGTCTGGGAGAGCTTTTCCAACTTAAATTAATCTGGCATCCTGCATCTTCTCCTTTGAACCTGAGCTTCAGCATCCCCTCTGACCAGGCATTGCACATTTTTTAGCAGTTGTTTTGGAGCTGCTCTGGAATCAGTTGTTTCCCTCTGCAGGTTGCCTTACACCCTGGGGAACCTCCCTCAGCTGAAATTCCTGGCGCTGGAGGGAAATCCTTTGAGGACCATTCGGAGAGACCTGCTGCAAGTAAGCCCTGGGCTTTGGTTGTGTGTGTGAACATCGGCACAGGAGGGACCTGGAGCTGCTGGAGAGGCTCCAGAGGAGGCCCCAGGATGGCCAGAGGGATGGAGCAGCTCTGCTGGGAGGAGAGGCTGGCAGAGCTGGGAGTGTTCACCTGGAGAGGAGAAGCTTTGGGGTGAGCTCAGTGTGACCTTGCAGGGCCTGAAGGAGCTGCAGGAGAGCTGGAGAGGGACTTTGGTCCAGGGATGGAGGGACAGGAGAAGGGGTAGGAATAGATGGGATTTTGGGCAGGGATTGTTCCCTGGCAGGGTGTGAGGCCCTGGCACAGGGTGCCCAGAGCAGCTGTGGCTGCCCCTGGATCCTTGGCAGTGCCCCAGGCCAGGTTGGACACTGGGGTTGGAGCAGCCTGGGACAGTGGGAGGTGTCCCTGCCATGGCAGGGGTGGCCCTGGGTGGGATTTAAGCTCTTGTTTTAATTAAGTATCTATGATTAAGTTCTCTGCTCTCCTGTAGGGAGGCAGCAGGGGGAGGGTGTGAGTTGTTCCCCACAAAAACAGTCCTTAGGGCAGCAGGGAGGCTGGAGTGTGGGCACCACTCCTGCTGCAGAATTCCCTGTTATTTTTTCCCTGGCAGGCCCCTCTCCTCAGTGGTGCTGTGCATTCCTCCTTCTGTGCCTTTGCCAGGGTTGTAAAATCAATGTTCCCAAAGCACTGGGATGCTCCAAAAATAAGCAGAGCTGACAAGTGTGCGTTGCAGTGAAATCTGTTAACATCTGTCAGCAGAGGGAAACCGTCGTGTGCCTGGCTGAGGGAGCGCAGTGTGCACTGAGTTAATGAGCACTTGTCCAAAGTGCTCCTGGAAGGGAGTCTGAGTCAGGCTGTGGAGTTCTGCCGTTCCCTGGATCACTGAGGATTTGCTGCCTCAGCTGCAGTTGTCGCTCCTGGGCTGTATTTCCCGCCTGGAGCAAAGGCCAGGCACGAGGAGTCCGTCCGGCCGTGCTCTATTTGTGCTGCCTGGATCCATCACCAGCACTGTAAATTCATGTGGCTGCAATTTTCTCTGCCTGGCTGGATTTTTTTCCACTTGATTTAGAGGAGCAATTGATGGAGGAGCTTTAGGGCTCCCCAGGCACTGCTTGGAGCAGGTGGATACTGAGATGAAGGGCTGGGGTGAGTGTGGAGGAGCGGCAGATTTCTTTCTTCTCTTCTCCAGCCCTGCCCAGCTCACCTTCCCTTCCTCAGGCCTCTCACTCCAGTCCCAACCCCATTCCTGGTTCTTGATGATTTTCCAGTTGATTTCTGGTAAATCCTGGTCTGTTTTTGTTAACTCCCGTGCCATTACGTGGCTCTGGAGCTTTGCCTTGTCTCTGCTCTCCTCCCCACATGTCTGTTACTGAGATTTCAGTTTCACCTTCACCTTTCTCTCACAACTTCCCTTGTTCTCTGTTGGCTTCCCTTGCCGTGCTCAGCACAGCCCCACTCTCCCTGCCTGTCTCCTTGTGACAATTCCTTCCTTCCCAGCATCCACATCCCCTTTATCCCCCTGTGTTCACCCAGTCTCTTAGGCTGTGTCAGCTGGAATGAGAAATGTTCATTCACATCCTGCACTTTAGGTCAATCCCTGGTCCTGAAACCTGTAAAATTGCACCTCAAACCTGTAAAATCACACCCCAGACCTATAGAACCGTACTCCAAACCTGTAAAATCACACTCCAAACCTATAGAACCGTACTCCAAACCTGTAAAATCACACCCAAACCTGTAAAATTGCACCCCAAACCTGTAAAATCACACCCCAAACCTGTAAAATCACACCCCAGACCTATAGAACCGTACTCCAAACCTGTAAAATCACACCCAAACCTGTAAAATTGCACCCCAAACCTGTAAAATTGCACCCCGAAAATCACACCCCAAACCTGTAAAATCGCACCCCAAACCTGTAAAATCGCACCCCAAACCTGTAAAATCGCACCCCGAACCTGTAAAATTGCACCCCAAACCTGTAAAATCGTACCCCAAACCTGTAAAATCACACCCCAAACCTGTAAAATCGCACCCCAAACCTGTAAAATCGCACCCCAAACCTGTAAAATCACACCCCAAACCTGTAAAATCGTACCCCAAACCTGTAAAATCACACCCCAAACCTATAGAACCGTACTCCAAACCTGTAAAATCGCACCTAAACCTGTAGAATCACACCCCTAACCTGTAAAATCACACCCCAAACCTGTAAAATCGCACCCCAAACCTATAGAACCGTACTCCAAACCTGTAAAATCGCACCTAAACCTGTAGAATCACATCCCAAACCTGTAAAATCACACCCCGAACCTGTAAAACTGTACCCCAAACCTGTAGGATCACACCCCAAACCTGTAAAATCACACCCCAAACCTGTAAAATCGCACCCCAAACCTGTAAAATCGCACCCTAAACCTATAGAATTGTACCCCAGACCTGTAGAATCACCCCCCAAACCTGTAAAATCACAGCCCAAACATACAGAATCACACCCCAAACCTGTAAAACCATACCCCAAACGTGTAAAATCACACCCCAAACCTGTAAAATCACACCCCAAACATACAGAATCACACCCCAAACCTGCCTTTCCCATAATACAAACAGTGCAGAGGAGATGTGGCTTCACTGCTCGCAGCTTTATGCAGGTGGCAACTGTGTCTGACCAGGGGAGGTTGCTGTGAGAGGGCTGAGGGAAATCTTTGGAGCTGTTAAAAATCCCTACAAATGATGCAAACTGCCACGATTTTCCCAGAGTTTATGATTTGGGCCATAAAAATAGCAGCAGAACAATGAGCAGTCAGCTTCACTGGCAAACTGTAAATGTGTTTCTCCGCAGCAAATTGTGCTGGAGCTTTTTAGAAGGAAAATCAAGCTCATTGGAACTTTTTTTACTTGTTCTTGGAAGTGGCAACAATCTTCACATGAGGAGCTACAAAAGCAGAGCCCGAGGCTGTGATTCAGGGTCAGAAATTTTCAGCCGGACTAAATAAAGTTACAGCCAAGCGAGTGCCCAAGCTGCTGTGGGATTTTCAGTGGGATTTTTGCTCAGGAGTGCTGTGGGCTCCCCCTGGGTGCTGGCATTGTCCCTCTGCATTGTCCCCCCAGCTGCACAGATGCTGCTGAGTGACCTGGGGCTTGTTTCTTTTTCAAAGAAAGGCACCCAGGAACTGCTGAAGTATCTGAGAAGCAAAATCCAAGGTATGTTGCTTTTCTTCCACTTCATTTTAAGGAGAGTATTCTAAGAAACTAAAGTGAATTAGAATTTAGGGAGGATGGATGTTTTAACCCAGGTCCCCCCAGTTGTCCTGCAGAAATAATTTCCTTTACTCAACAGTTTGCTGTGATATTTCTGTTTCTTTTTCTTGTCCTGTTAGCTAATACTGAACAATAAGCATTCCAAATTATTCCAAAAGGTTTATCCTTTACAAAACCAAGCTCTCCCTGCTCAGCTGGATGGGAATTCCCATTTCAGGCATGCAGGAGCTTTTTCACATGGATGGTGGGGAGTAATCAGAAGGAACATCATAGAGGAGGGTTTGTAGACATTAATGCTTCAACTGAAATTGTGGTCAGATGTGCTGGTGTGGATAAAGCTGCTCTAGGTCATCATTTCCAGTCAGAATTCCCAGGTTTTTGTAGTTGCCAGCTCCCTACCCCACGGAGCAGCTGCCACCAGCACACCTCCAGTGCTCCCTCCCTTGCTTCACAAAGTCAGGTCAACCCTTCTCCCTCCTTCACCCCAAAAGAACCCCCAGACCCAAGATGGCAAAGAAACCTTTATTAGGAAATGATTGAAATAACCCGAATCTGATGATCCTGAGTTGAGCCAGAGCAGGGCAGGATGAGAGGGGGGTGGTGGCAGCTCAGCTGTGTCCCTGCTCCCCTCCGGTGTCCCCAGATGATGGACCTGGCCCCAGTGAAGAGCCTCCTGCGACAGCCATGACTCTTCCCAGCCAGTCCAAGGTCAACCTCCACGCCATAACCACGCTGAAGTTATTGGAGTACAGGTATTTGGGAATATTGCCCATTCCTGAACGTGTGAGAACACTGTCCTGTTTTATATGCTTGTGGGGTTTTTTTTCCCCACCTTCCTTACACACCGAGCTGTCCACAAACCCTGCTGCGCCTGGGCATTTTCCCCTTTAATTCCTGTGCTTGGGGACGGGCAGGTTTAGACTGGGGGGTTTGAATAATTTTTTTTCTTTTTTTTTGGTATTATCAGATACTCTGCAGTAACTCAGTGAAGTGCTGCATCCCAGCAGGTGCTTTTAGTACCTTTGAAACTCTTTGTGATTTTCACAGAGTCCTCTTGTAGTAGGGGAGTGTCTCCTGTTCCTTAAATGGACCTGGAATGGTTGGGAAAGGCAAAAATCCCCTGTGTGGTGACACTGTGGATGCACGGGGCAGTGCTGGGAGCTTGCTGCAGCTGTTAGCTGTGCCCTGCTCTTCTCTGGAAGAAGGTTCATTAGCAGGCAGTGGTTAATTGGTGTCCTTCCTGTCCCAGCGACAAGCAGGCTGCCGAGATCCCCGGGGCCGTGTTCGATGCCGTGGGCGCCAATCCCGTGGCCACCGTCAACTTCAGCAAGAACCAGCTCAGGGAGATCCCCCCAAGGTACTGCTGGGAAAGGCCGTTCCCAGCTGGGATTCGCTCTCCTGCCCTTGTTTGCAGCGTCCTCTCCTCTCCCTGAGCTGTTGGTGCGCGCAGATCCCGGTGCGAGGGCTCCGCCTGGGGCTGTGCAGTCGCTGGGGCCAGCCGCAGCCAGGGAGAAGCTTTCCTTGGCACTGCCGGGGACAGACCATCCCTCTGTGTCTCTGGGAGCCCCAGAAAACCATCCACACTGGTTTTTGAGGACAGCTCAGTTTTATTCCCAGGTGTGCTGAGCGCTGAACCTCCGGCACAGACGGCTTGGAGCGGTGCAATCCCAGAGGGACAAAAAGGCTTCTGGAGACTCCACTTTGGGAGCTGCTGCTGGTGCTGGTGCATCCCATGCTTTGGGAGCTGCTGAATTCCCTGGGATAGGTGTGGGGGAGTGTGCAGCTGCCTGAGAATTCCATGCCAGTCCAGACAGGAAGCAGGAGTGTTTTCTCATTTGATTGCCTTTTGTTTAGGGCTGAGCCAGAGATTCTGTTTCAGAGAAACGGGGAACTTTTTGAGCTGTTAAAACCTTTACACCAAAGCACGTTAGTACAATCAATAACCTTCCACAAGCAGCAGCAGATACTCCCAGAATTTCTAACAGCACAACAGGGGAGCAGAAACAAAAGATGGGGAAAAGTTGGGATTTTTTGGTCAGTTTTTTTGGCTGCAGAAGAAGGCGGGTGAAGTCTGTGTTAAAACATCTCCAGGGCAGGAGGTGGCAGTGATGTCACCTGTGCCATGGTCTCTGAAACAGCTCCTGGCTGTATTTACTGAGGAGGCTTTGGTAGCAATGTTTGTGAGAGAAAATGCAGTCTGATAAGTGTAGATAAATGATTTGAGCTTTGCCTTAACCCGGGCTTGAGGCTGGAGGAGCAGCAGCTCTCACAGGTGACATTCCATCATCTCCCCAAAACCCCTTCAGAAGGAACACAGCATTGTTACTGAGACACACAAAGCAGTCACACGGAGAGAGAGGTTTCGCAGGGCAGAGGTCCTTCTCCGATCGGGCTCAAGACTGAATCCAGGCGGAGAGAGAGCCTCCTTGTTTATTTCTTACTTTTTATACATTTGTGGGTCTAGCAGAAGATTGGCTTTTACAGTTTTCACCTCTCAAGCCAACTGGCCAGACCAGCCGTCAGTTACAATTGTTTTCAGGTTAGAAATGTGCAAACAAAGGACAGAGAATGAAAAACAAAGGATTTGTTTATGTTGCATCTGTGGGAAAAAGGTACAACTGCTTTTAATATTGTACAGTAACCAAAAAAGATCTGACTCCATTTTTATGAAAATTCAAAAGGCTTTAAAAAACTCAGAAAAACCAGGGTAACACAGCATGTCCTTGATTTGTAGGATAAACCAGGTTTTGTAATAACTTAGAGCTTCCACAATGAGAACGTTTTCCTTTTGTGCTCCAGGCTCGTGGAGCTGAAAGATTCCGTTTGTGATGTCAGCCTGGGCTTCAACAAAATCTCCTCCGTTTCCTCGGAGCTGTGCCTGCTGCAGAAATTGACACATTTGGATCTCAGGTTGGTGGTGCTGTGCTGCATTTCCTCGCCTGGGAAGTTCTCTCCCTGCCTCCCTAAAGCAGCCATCTGCTCCGGTGGGATGGCAGCACTGGAATCATCTCCCACTCCCAAAATCCCTCCGTGGCAGAGCCGGGATGGGACGTGGCCTGAATTTGGGCCTTGCTTAAAGAAGACACAGGGAGAAATGGACCGGCTCTGAGCCTTGCTGGAGGAGAGATCCTGCCTCAGTCAGAGGAGGGTTCTGAGATGTTGCTGTTTCCAAACACTCCCACCACCCCCCCAGAGGAAAACCACACCAAAAATCCTGGGAATTAGGAGGGGGAAGGTGCAGATTTTGTTGCGCTGCCAGAAGGAGAGGCAAGAGATGGTTCCTTGTTGTCACCTCGCCTCCCCTGATTCCTGAGAAACGCTCCTGGCACTGTTTAGATCAGGATCAGCTCAGTCCATTGATTTTGGGGAGCTTTAGAGTGACCTGATTCGCTTTGGCTCCAGGGCCTGGGCACTTTGATGAGCTTTCCTCTGGAAACAAGGAGCTGAATTTCCAGGGAGGTTTGTGCAGTGGGTGGAATACTTGGGAATCTTTAGAGGACAGGCTGTGAGTGCCCTCCTGGCAGAAATGGGAATCCCTGGCGTGCTCCTGCCCCTGTTTTGAGGCAGTGACCTGGCCCCAGACTGTGTGGCTGATCTGGGAATTCTCAGCCAAACCCCTGGCTAAGCTCAGTGCTTGTTGTTTGTCTTTCTCTGATAACAGAAACAATGTTCTGACAGCCTTGCCTGAGGAAATGGAGGCACTGAAAAGGCTGCACACAATAAATCTTGCTTTTAACAGGTGAGAAACTCTTTAGATTTTTTTTTTTTTTTAATACAATAATAAAAAGAGCTGGGCTGAATTTGACACAATTTTCCTGTGATGTGAGAACGAGGAGCCGCTCCAGCGAGCTGGGAGCTCCCATGAAGTGCTCCTCTTTCGAATGCCCCGTTTCTGACTACCCCTCCTTTCTCTTCCTGAAGATTTAAGGTGTTTCCCAGTGTCCTGTATCACCTCCCAGCCCTGGAGACCATCCTGCTCAGCAACAACCAGGTGGGCTCCATCGACCCCGTGCAGCTGAAGGGGATGGAGAAGCTGGGAACGCTGGACCTGCAGAACAACGACCTCCTGCAGGTGCCCCCAGAGCTGGGCAACTGTGAGAACCTCAGGTGTGTGGGGTCAGGGGGGCCTGCTCCTAACCACAGTTCCTGTCGGAGTTCTTCAGGGAATGTTTGCCAGAGGAAAAAGCGCCCGTTATGGGCAGGGGGTTGGGTTTGCCCGAAAAGGGTCTCCCTGACCATCTGTAGAAGAGGGCGATTTCTTCCACAGTCTCTTCCCTGATTCCTCAGTATTGAGCTGTGGCAGTTGTCTCATCATTCAGAACTGCTGCTGAGGGTCTGTGGGTTGTGAGAAGCTCGTGGTGGAGCCTTGGGGGGTGACATTTCCTGTGCTCCTGGTCAGTCACGCTGCTGGGGCACCATCTCCGTTGCTCCCTTCCAGCCTGAGCCGCTCTGGAATTCTGTTTCTGTATTCCAGAAGTTCTCTTCTCACTCCTCCTGGCAGAGGCTGAAGGAAAGTGTGCAACACCCCCGCTGATTTATCAGCATAAATTAAAATTCAGCTGTCTCAAAGCTCAGCTGCCGAGAACGAGGGGAGCAGAAACCCAAACTCCTTCAGCAGGAGTGCAGAAGAATTACCCAGGAATTTCCAAGGCCTCAGAAACCTGTGTGCAGTGGATGAGTGTGTGGGTCCAGGGAGGTTTTACCCCAGTAACTCATCCCTGTTTGCAGGAGCCTGCTGCTGGAAGGGAACCCGTTCCGCACGCCCCGCGCCGCCGTGCTGGCCAAGGGCACGGCTGCCGTGCTGGAATACCTGCGGAGCCGCATCCCCACCTGAGCTGGGCATTCCCTGCTGAGCCTGGGCATTCCCTGCTGAGCCTGGGCATTCCCATCTCATCCCTGAGCATTCCCTGCTGAGCCTGGCCTGGCCAGGGGCACAGCTGCCGTGCTGGAATACCTGCGGAGCCGCATCCCCACCTGAGCTGGGCATTCCCTGCGGAACTGGGGATTCCCTCCTGGGCCTGGGCATTCCCTGCTGAGCCCTTGGCATTCCCTCTTGAGCTCTGGGCATTCCCTGCTGAGCCCTTGGCATTCCCTCCTGAGCTCTGGGCATTCCCACCTGAGCCTGGGCATTCCCACCTCATCCCTGAGCATTCCCTGCTGAGCCTGGGCATTCCCACCTCATCCTTGAGCATTCCCTGCTGAGCCTGGGCATTCCCACCTCATCCTTGAGCATTCCCTGCTGAGCCTGGCCTGGCCAAGGGCACGGCTGCCGTGCTGGAATACCTGCGGAGCCGCATCCCCACCTGAGCTGGGCATTCCCTGCGGAACTGGGGATTCCCTCCTGGGCCTGGGCATTCCCTGCTGAGCCCTGGGCATTCCCTCCTGAGCTCTGGGCATTCCCTGCTGAGCCCTGGGCATTCCCTCCTGAGCTCTGGGCGTTCCCTGCTGAGCATGGGCATTCCCATCTCATCCTTGAGCATTCCCTGCTGAACCTGGGCATTCCCACCACATCCTTGAGCATTCCCTGCTGAGCCCTGGGCATTCCCTCCTGAGCCCTGAGCATTCCCTCCTGAGCCTGGGCATTCCCACCTTATCCTTGAGCATTCCCTGCTGAGCCTGGCCTGGCCAAGGGCACGGCTGCCGTGCTGGAATACCTGCGGAGCCGCATCCCCACCTGAGCTGGGCATTCCCTGTGGAACTGGGGATTGCCTCCTGGGCCTGGGCATTCCCTGCTGAGCCCTTGGCATTCCGTCCTGAGCTCTGGGCATTCCCACCTGAGCCTGGGCATTCCCACCTCATCCTTGAGCATTCCCTGCTGAGCCTGGGCATTCCCACCTCATCCCTGAGCATTCCCTCCTGAGCTCTGGGCATTCCCTGCTGAGCCTTGAGCATTCCCACCTCATCCTTGAGCATTCCCTGCTGAGCCTGGGCATTCCCACCTCATCCTTGAGCATTCCCTCCTGAGCCTGGCCTGGCCAAGGGCACGGCTGCCGTGCTGGAATACCTGCGGAGCCGCATCCCCACCTGAGCTGGGCATTCCCTGCTGAGCCTGGGCATTCCCACCTCAGCCCTGAGCCCTGAGCATTCCCACCTGAGACCTGAACATTTCCTCCTGAGCCTGCCTGGCCAAGGGCACGGCTGATGTGCTGGAATACCTGTGGAGCCGCATTCCCACCTGAGCTGGGCATTCCCTGCTGGGTTCTGGGCATTCCCACCTCAGCCCTGAGCCCTGAGCATTCTCTCCTGAACCTGGGCATTCCCATCTCATCCCTGAGCATTCCCTGCTGAGCCTGGCCTGGCCAGGGGCACGGCTGCCGTGCTGGAATACCTGCGGAGCCGCATCCCCACCTGTGCCTAGGCATTCCCTGCAGAACTGGGGATTCCCTCCTGAGCTCTGGGCATTCCCTGCTGAGCCTGGCCTGGCCAAGGGCAAGGCTGCACTGCTGGAAAACCTGCAGAGCCACATTCCAGCGCCTCAGGAGCAGCCAGGTACCGCCTGTTCCACCAGCACCCCTTCTTCTCCCTGCTGGGAGTCTGCCCGGCCTTTGCTGCAGTGTCAGGAACCCGGCTGTGACACGTTCCCTGCCCTCTGCATGTTCCAGCAGGGATTTCTGCCTCCCACGCTCTGTTTACACTGTTTGTAATAAAGGGCAGCGAGGAAAGCTGCCTTCAGCACAGCCACGGCGCTTCCCGCAGCTGAGCTGGGGTTAGAAGCGCCGGGCCCAGGGCAGAAGGGAACACTGTGGGGTTTGTATCCCTTTTTTATCTCGTGTCACTGCTGTCCCCACGCTGCCCCCGGTGTGAGTGTGGTCGAGTGCTTGAGCTGTGAGGTGGTGAGAGGTGCCCCAGGTGTGTGCAGGGCTCCCCTGAGTGAGAGCGGGGCTGGTGCTGCGCCGAGACAATAAATGTTCTTGGATGTCTGCTTTGGGTCCTCCAAGCTGTAACTGAGCTTTGTAAATGGGAACATCGAGAACTTCTGTTCAAGCACACTTCACGCTTCCAAGTGTCCTGCAGGTGCGAGTGGTGCCCTGTGGGTGGGGGCTCCAACCCTTCCAGTCCCTGAGCTCCCTTTCCATGGGAAATCCCTGCTGCTGTCCACCCTGAGCCTCCCCTGGCCCAGCCTGAGGCTGTTCCCTTTCCTCCTGTCCCTGTTCCCTGGGAGCAGATCCCAAATCCCCCCGGCTGTCCCCTCCTGTCAGGAGCTGTGCAGAGCCACAAGGTTCCACTGAGCCTCCTTTTCTCCAGGCTCAGCCCCTTCCCAGCTCCCTGAGGGACTCTCCAGCCCCTTCCCAGCTCCATTCCCTGGACACGCTCCAACCCCTCAGGGTCTCTCATGGACGCAGCCCTGGGGGTTCTGCAGCACAGCAGGATTTTACACATTTCCACACTAAAATTCCCAGGTTTTGAACGTGTCCAGATGAACATGAACCACTCCGAGCCCACCCTCAGCTCTCCAGGTGTGGGAATCGCCCTCAGCTGGAGCAGGGGTGGCTCAGGGGGCTCAGGCCCCGCTGCACCTCCCCGTGGTCCCTGAGCAGGGGAGCAGAGCCCGGTCCTGGCTGCGGGGAAAGGGAGGCGCTGACTGGGAAAGGGCTTTGGGGGAGCGGGAATGGGGAGGGCAGGATCTGCCCTGTGGGAAGTAGGTGACAGTACCTGTGTGCAGTGACAGCAGGGGACACCTGGAGCTCCAGGGGCGCTTCCGCAGCTCCTTGGGTGGTGGAACTGCTGCACCCTCACCCCCTGCCCCCCTTTTGTTTCCATACATTTTGTCCCTCATTGATTTGTCATCCATTTCTTCCATAAATTTATCCTTCCATGCATTTATCCTTCCATACACTTTGTCCTTTAATCCATTCCTTCCATACATTTATCTTTCCATTCATTTTGTCCTTTCATCCATTCCTTCCATACATTTATCCTTCCATACACTTTGTCCTTTCATCCATTCCTTCCATAGATTCTGTCCTTTCATCCATTCCTTCCATGCATTTTTCCTTCCATACACTTTGTCCTTTCATCCATTCCTTCCATGCATTTCTCCTTCCATACACTTTGTCCTTTCATCCATTCCTTCCATAGATTCTGTCCTTTCATCCATTCCTTCCATGCATTTCTCCTTCCACGCGTTTGCCCCAAAATCTGCCAAACCCGAGTTTTCTTCCCCATTTCCATCTCTTCCCTGTCCATATTTGATGTCTCCCAGTGGCTGCAGCTGGGCCAGGGGAGCCCCAGTTGGGAGTTTCCCAATTTTCCAGGCTCATTCCCGGCAGCCCTTCCCTTCCCCACCCTCTGAAACCTCTTTTCTGCCTGGAAAAAAAAAACAAAACCAAAAAACCCCCAAAACCCCCAAAAAACCACCCGAAGGCCTTACAATAACGTGACGCTTTTATTATTTATACAATAAAGAGACTTTTTAAATGTTATTCAAAATGCTTTTTTTTTTATTGTTATTATTATTATTTTTTTTTGGAAATACTGAAAAAGGTGGGTACAGCAAAGCCGAAAATGGCTCTGCTGCACTGCACAGCATCGGTTCAGTCCCCGGGCTCCCTCTGCACAGAAAGCATCTGCCAAATGCAGCAACCCCCCAGGGCATGGGGAGGGGACAACCTGCGTGTGCCAAGGGACAGGAGCTGATTGCACTCAATCAATAGATTTAAAATAGAACTTTTTGAAGTGCCTTTTTTTTTTTTTTTTTTTTTTTTTTTTTTTTTTTTTTTTTGCACATAAAATGAAGCAGCTTTTCAAGTTCGGTAAGTCTTTTTATAACTGCAAAAAAAAAAAAAAATTAAAAAAAAAAACAAAACCGAAAAAAACCCCCCCATGGAGTACATTCACAATCTATGTTAATAAAGTAGTAAATATTTCCTCATTCAGCTTTATTTACATGGTTACTGGAGTTCAACTGAAAAGTACAGTCATCTGGAATATAGCAATCTTTGAACACATACAAAAATGACCATTTCTGTATATAATTTAAGCTCAAAATCACAATTATCTCAAAATATTAATTACAATACAGCCATCTCCATCATAATTAAACATGTCTTTTTATAAAATGGTAAAACCTTTACTAAAGGAAGCAGTTGGTTCTGAACTGGATACAGTACTCACAGGTAGAAAACCGAAGTGATGAGCGAGTGCCCTGCCCGGGGAAGGGGAGGGAGGGGACACAGCCACCGCCACCCAAGGGACACGGAGCGGCCCCGGTGCCACCTCCTGTGCCAGCAGCGCCCGGAACCCCGCCGATCCTGACCCGTGCCACGGTGCCAGTCAGTCAATTCCACTAAATCAGCTGGAATCGGCCAGGGGGAGGATCGGCAAAAAGCTGGGTTTTGGGGGTTTTTTTTTTTGGTTTGAAATTCCGTGATTTGCCAGCGGTTCCTTTTGGGATTGGGTGGTGGCACCCCGCGGGCCTGGCCCCGGTGCCACCACGGCTGTGCCCGCCCGTGGCTCCAGGGCCGGGCCAGCTCCCCGCGGATCCGTGGATCCGTATCCTGTCCAAAGTGGTGCCCGGGAAGCTGTCGGGGCACGGCACGGGCCTGCCCTGCCTGCCGGGAGCAGCCCCGGCTCCGTGCGCTCCCGAAGGGGCGGCCAGGGACGGGGCACGGGCAGGGAGCTCCAGCTGCACACAACATCCCCAGTCTCCTTTGGAAATTCTAGCTGTGCCATCCCGCCCGTTCACAGAATCGCAGGAGGGGCAGTCGGGAGGGACCTCTGGATGTGATCCCGTCCAGCCTGGAGCAGGGAATGCCTCCAGCTGGGGTGGGGATGTCTCCGGAGAGGAAAACCCCACACCCGGATCTGGGCAGCTGTTCCTCCAGGGATAGCAGTTCTTCCTGACGCTGAGCTGGGGCTCGCTGTGGTTATTTTTGTCCGAATCCTGCCAGGGTGGGCGGTGACCCCGTGGCTCTGTCACCCTCTGGGTCATTCTGGGACCTGTCCCCAACCCTGCTGCTGCGGGAGTGGCTCTGCCTGGCCAGGGGCTCACGGAGCGCCCCTGTCCCAGCCCTGTCCCTCATCCACGGGCACTTCCTGGGAATAAACCCCCCGAGCCCTGTCCTGAGCCCTGCCCTCAGCCGATCCCACGCGTGGGGTTCCTCTCCCTGCTTTTGCGTTCCCTGTCCTTGCGTTCCCCGTCAGAGCTCTGCTCACGCGTGGGACTGAAGCAGCTCTGATTGCATCGGGTAATTCAGCGCTAATTACAGCGCAGAGGGGTGACAGCATCCCGGAGTGGGGTGGGTGGGAAGGGACCTCAGAGCCCGGCCAGTGCCACCCCTGCCGTGGCAGGGACACCTCACACTGTCCCCAGTGTCCAACCTGGCCTGGGGCACTGCCAGGGATCCACAGCTGCTCTGGGCACCCTGTGCCAGGGCCTCAGCACCCTGCCAGGGAACAATTCCTGATTCCCAATCTCCCATCCAGCCCTGCCCTCCGGCACTGGGATCCATTCCCTGTGTGCTGTCCCTCCATCCCTTGTCCCCAGCCCCTCTCCAGCTCTCCTGGAGCCCCTTTAGGCCTTGGAAAGGATTTTAACCAAGCAACATCTTTGCACTCCAAGTGCTCACTACCAACAGCAACCTCCTGGACATTTCCTACTCAGATTTTTCCTGGATTTCCTTGGCTCTGCTCTCAGCTGCCCCATTCACCCTCAGCCTTGTCCTGCCTGCTCCCTGTGTGGAGCCCCTTGTCCCCTGCCACCAAACACAGGTGCAGGCGTGGATGTGTGAAAAAAATACCTGGGAAAACATGAAACCGGATTTGAGGATGTTAAATGGTCACTGTTGGGAACAACTGGCTGAGAACTTTCCTGGTTTGCCATCACCCTGGTAGGAACTGTGAGCTGGCGCTGGGAAAATGGGAAATTATTAGGGGTGGAGGGATCTGGAGGCTTCCCTGGCTCTGCAGCTCCCCAGGCCCCACAGCCAGAGAGAGAGTTTGGGGATTCTTGGAGAAGTGGAACATCCCCGGCCGTGCCCCTGGGCTCTGGCTGCGCCCTTGGCTCTGGGATTTTGGCTGGGAATGGTGCAGGTGATCCCGGAGCCAGCTGTGCCTCAGCCCCTGGCCATTGCTCCAGGGCGCTGGGATCCCCTGAAAACACCTGCAGGGGGCTTTCCCCGTGTTTTCCCGTTTTGGTTCTCCATTGGGAACAGCCCCAGGACTTGGGCGTGAGGAGCTGTCCCCCTGACCCTGCGCTGGGAACGCTCCTCCCGGGCTGGCTCGGGGTCACTGCTGCTCCCTGGGATGTGTCAGCTCCAACATCCGCACCCATCCCTTCCCAGGACTCCAGTCAAGGACCCCAGAAAGCCTCACCCACGGGAATATCCCGAGCAGGGCCTGGAGCAGGGGGGGGAAAATACGCAACAATGTCAATGGGGAGTCTGAAATGAAAAATTAAAAGAGTAAAATTAGCAGCAACAAAAGGAGTTTTACTGCCACCATCACAACCTTCCTCCATCCGTGAGCCAAACCTGCCTGTCCTCCGTGTTCTCCTGTAGTGTGTGCACATGGAATCGAGGGAAGAGCCAAAGCAAAGGGAGTTAACCCGTTCCAAAGGGAGTTAACCCATTCCAGAGGGAGTTAACTCATTCCATAGGGGAGTAACTCACTCCAGAGGGAATTAACCCATTCCAGGGGGAGTTAACTCATTCCATAGGGGAGTAACTCACTCCAGAGGGAGTTAACCCATTCCAGAGGGAGTTAACTTGTTCCATAGGGGAGTAACTCACTCCAGAGGGAATTAACCCATTCCAGGGGGAGTTCACCCATTCCAGAGGGAGTTAACTCGTTCCATAGGGGAGTAACTCACTCCAGAGGGAGTTAACCCATTCCAGAGGGAGTTAACTCATTCCATAGGGGAGTAACTCACTCCAGAGGGAGTTAACCCATTCCAGGGGGAGTTCACCCATTCCAGAGGGAGTTAATCCATTCCAGAGGGAGTTAACCTGTTCTGGAAGGAGTTAACCTGTTCCAGAGAGAGTTAACCCATTCCAGAGGGAGTTAATCCATTCCAGAGGGAGTTAATCTGTTCCAGAGTGTGTTAATCCATTCCAGAGGGAATTAACCTGTTCTGGAAGGAGTTAACCTGTTCCAGAGGAAGTTAACCCATTCCAGAGGGAGTTCACCCATTCCAGAGGAAGTTAACTCATTCCAGAGGGAGTTAATCCATTCCAGAGGGAGTTAACCCATTCCAGGGTTAAGTTCCAGAGAGAGTTAACTCATTCCAGAGGGAAATAATCCATTCCAAAGGGAGTTAATCCATTCCAGAGGGATTTAACCTGTTCTGGAAGGAGTTAACCTGTTCCAGAGAGAGTTAACCCATTCCAGAGGGAGTTAACCCATTCCAGGGTTAAGTTCCAGAGAGAGTTAACCCATTCCAGAGGGAGTTAACCCATTCCAGGGTTAAGTTCCAGAGAGAGTTAACCCATTCCAGAGGGAGTTAACCCATTCCAGGGTTAAGTTCCAGAGAGAGTTAACCCATTCCAGAGGGAGTTAATCCATTCCAGAGGGATTTAACCTGTTCTGGAAGGAGTTAACCTGTTCCAGAGAGAGTTAACCCATTCCAGAGGGAGTTAATCCATTCCAGAGGGAGTTATCTGTTCTGGAATGAATTAACCTGTTCCAGAGGAAGTTAACCCATTCCAGAGGGAGTTAACCAGTTCCAGGGTTAAGTTCCAGAGGGAGTTAATCCATTCCAGAGGAAGTTAACCCATTCCAGTGGGAGTTCACCCATTCCAGAGGGAGTTCACCCATTCCAGAGGGAGTTCACCCATTCCAGAGTGGGTTCCTTGTCCCGAGGTCCCAGAGTTACAATTGGAGAAGTCTCTCACCCTGTATAGTGAATTGTTCCTGATCCCTACGGAGCCAGCTATACACACGGCATATGTACAGGTATTTTCATAAGGCATAGAATATCTTTGCATTGAAAATAAATGAACATTATTAAATTTAATTTAATATATACTTTCTTTGAGGTGTTTATGAAAATATTTTCTTCTCTATACTTTCGTATGCGACATGATAGAAATATTTCATGGGAAGTACAGGTTAATATATTTCATCTTTATAAAGGCATATACAACTTTGAGGCAGTGTTTCTGATGGACAGCAGAATTCCTAAAGGATTTGTATGTGCTTCTGTGTTTTGAAATCATATGAAATTGACTTTTAAGAAGGAACTCGGTTAAAAAAAACGCACCAATGCACAGCCAGAGGCTGACAAGTAAAACTTATACGGAGCCACATGAACAATATATTTATAGAGTTAATTCTTATATTTTCTCCCGATGATTGGTACTAACATAGAGTATTATACATTTGGCACTACTGTTTGCCATTGGTCCAGCAATTGGCAAAAAAAAAAAAAAAAAAAAAATTGGTTTCCTATGTATAAATCTGTTTGAACATTAGATCTGGCTAGGCATATTTACTATTTATAAAAAAATATTTAGACAGTAAGCTCACGTTGGATAACTAAGTCTACTGTGTTCTGGAAACTCTTCAGTAGGAGCACAGCCTTCTCGTGTTCCAGGTGTACGAAGCTGTGTCCGTTGGCCTGCAGCAGGGAAAGCACAAGGGAAGAGGCTTTAGTGGCGTCTTTTGGGGGGGAAAAAAGGGATATTTGGCAATAAGGCTGAAATAATTAACGAAGGTATGAGGATTTCTCATGAGCACAAGGCACACATTTCTCTTGTCCTCTGTGGGGTGGCTTCAGGGCTAGGCTGGGTGCTCCAAGGAATGGTTTCATTCCCACTGAAATCGTGCAGGGACGACTCTGGGGTCAGACCAGGACCCGCTTGAAGCCTTCACACAAGAAAATATCTTTCCTCTGGGAAAGAAGAATTCAGATTCCAGGCAGGGGAAAATCCGAACACATCGACAGCTGTGCCAAAGCCAGGCGTCAGTGGAATCCTAGGATTCTGCGCTGTGGGCTGGGAGGGATCCCGAGGATACTTGGAAGATCCCCAGGGAGATCACGGGGCAGAGCGTGGGGACAGAGGGCCAAGGCTGGGGTGGGAGTGGTGGTGCCAAACCAGCGTGGCTTGGTTCAGGTGTTGGGGCTGGGTTGGGCTTGATGATCTTGGAGGTTTCTTCCAACCCAGTGATTCCGTGATTCTGGAATTCTGTGAATTCTGGGATTCTCTGGGAAAGACTGGGAGGGCACTGTCAGACTTCAGCAGGAAAAGCAGGAGAAATTTGATACCCAAAGAAACCACAGGGTCTGAGCTCCCTTTCCATGGAGAAATTCCTCCACCCTGAGCCTCCCCTGGCCCAGCCTGGGGCCGTTCCCTCTGCTCCTGTCCCTGTTCCCTGGGAGCAGATCCCAAATCCCCCCGGCTGTCCCCTCCTGTCAGGAGTTGTGCAGAGCCACACGATCCTCCTGAGCCTCCTTTTCTCCAGGCTCAGCCCCTTCCCAGCTCCCTCAGGGATTCTCCAGCCCCTTCCCAGCCCCATTCCCTGCCCTGGACACTCTCCAGCCCTTCAGCCTCTGGTTTGGGGGTGCCCAGAAGTGTCCCCAGCACAGGGGACAATCCCTGCCCTGCCCACGGGTTTGGATTCAAACCAGGCCACCGGGACAAAAAGAGCTTTGGGTGCCAGCTGTAAATCAATAGTAAAGTCCCCTAAACAGCACTGGCAGTTCAGCCCTGCTGCAAACACCACCCAGAGCGTTTCTAGGCTGAGCTCTGAGCCCAGGAACCCCGAGGCATCCCTACCTGGAGGATTTTGTCTCCGGGCTGGAGCAGGCTGGAGGCAGGGCCGTCAGGCTGAACCCTAGTAACAAAGATACCCTATAAGTCAGAAGTAACACAGGTTAGGATGCTTTCTCCAAGAACTACATCCCAAAAAACACAGGGCTGCCTAACTGGGGGGCTCTGGATACCCTGCAGATGGGTTAACACCAAACTGTTTTATTCTGATTGCTAGCAAACACCAGTTTGGGGCAGGAGCAGCTCTCTGGGACCTTCAATGTCAATATCAATATCAATATCAATATCAATATCAATATCAATATCAATATCAGCATCAATATCAATATCAATATCAATATCAATATCAATATCAATATCACTTATCAACGTCAATATCAATAGCACTTATCAATAATTGTGAGGAATTCTAAACTAAAACCCCACATCACAAAGGAAGTCCAGTGTGAACAGGGTGAGAGAGAGTGTCAGGTTATCAGGAGGGTAATTAAAAGGGAGCAGGGGTTAATTATTATTAGAATAATGTGTATCACAATCTGTATGGCAGTCTTTGCTCCCTCTAGGAAACACGGCTCTCATTTCGTGATTTGCCAAACATTCTCCGTGTTTCTGGAAGTTCTCACTGGCGCTGCGACACGAACCCGGTGTGACCCGGGAGCAGCAGCTCCAGGAATGTGTTCAAGGCCTCCTTTTCCAGCAAACTCCAGTCAGCCCCATGGCACCAAACACAAATCCACAGCTGTGAGCCCACCTCCCAATCCCACAGCCCTGGGAGCTGGGATTCACCACGTCTTGGGGTTTCTGAGGCCTCCTTCGATTGCAAATTGATTTATCTTAAATGTGCAATTCCCTAAATGAATCCCGAGTGTCCCTGACCACCACCAAGTGTCAGTTTTAACTCCCAGTACAGGAGACAACTGCTGCCATAGGGGCTGTGAAGATCCAGGGATTTCCAGGCTGGTTTTATTTGGTTTTATTTATTCCAGCTACAAGCGCTGGAATTTCAGCCTCCAGGGATGATGCTGTACTTTAGGGCTCCCTCTAATTAATTTAGTGAAAGTTTAATTGGGGTCTGAGGCTGCTCTGAAAATGTGAGAGAGACAATTCTCCCTAAAACAGCCCAAAAAATTATCTTATCCAGGGAATATGGGCCAGACACTCGTGGGCTTGATGCTTGATTCCTTCACCATCTTTAACTGGGGGGAAAAAGCAAACAACACTCTGCTGAAAGAAAGAAACAACAACAAAAAAACCCCTCAAAACTAACCCAAGTATAGGGGAAAAGATCTTTCAATTATGCAAAAGCATCCCCCTCATGTTCTCTGCCCCCACTGTGTGACCTCTCAAACAAGGAGCAGGGAGGGAGGAATTTCAGACTTACCTTATCAGAAGGTTTGAA
The DNA here is from genome assembly GCF_015227805.2 of Hirundo rustica. Classification (NCBI taxonomy): domain Eukaryota; kingdom Metazoa; phylum Chordata; class Aves; order Passeriformes; family Hirundinidae; genus Hirundo; species Hirundo rustica. The sequence goes on along the minus strand of NC_053458.1, from coordinate 937,453 downwards.
CGGATTTCCTTGTCCACTTATTCCACCGCTGATGCTGAACCCAAGGCCGGGATTCTTCTCTATCCTCACACAAAACTAGGCAGGAAAAACAGGGATGTCAGCACTGAGCCCGGCCCCTGCCTCACCTCCCTCCCTCCCTCACATCCCATTTCCCTGCGTGAGCTGAGCCCCTGCACTCCACAAAATGGGAAAAGCCACTGGAATATTGCAATAAGCTGGAGGAACTGGCAGGATTTTCCCACACTGCAGCGATACCGCAACATCCCCTGTGCTCCGCGGATTCTTGCGTGGATTTTAATGTTTTCTTCTCAAGGAGGAACAAACCCTTTAGGTTAGTGAAAGACAAGTTCACCCTGGCCAAGTTTTTCACTTAGACATTGGGATGAACCCATCGCTTTGTCTGGTGCGATTTTATTTTCCCAGGAGGAGCCAGACCCGCAGCCCCCCTGGGACAGAGCCAAGGGATGAAATATTCTGGGATGTCTGCAGCACTGCTGGGATCTGGCACTTTGGAAAAGCCGGGAATATCGTGTTACCCTGGTTTTTCTGAGTTTTTTATTGCCTTTTGAATTTTCATAAATGGAGTCAGATCTTTAGTTACTGCACGATATTAAGAGCAGTTTTCTAACTTTCCCCACAGATGTAACATAAACAAATCCTTTGTTTTTCATTCCCTGTCCTTTGTTTGCATATTTCTAACCTGAAATTGTAACTGATGGCTGGTCTGGCCAGTTGGCTGAGAGGTGAAAACTCTAAAAGCCAATCTTCTGCTAGACCCACAAATGTATAAAAAGTAAGAAATAAAACAAAGAGGCTCTCTCTCGGCCGAGACTCAGCCGGATCGGAGGAACCTCTGCTCTGCGAAACCTCTTGTCCGCGTGTGGCCGCTTTGTGTGTCTCGGTGACGGTATCGGTGCTGCCGTTCCCCGCCGTGCCCCACCTGCTCCTGGTAGGCGTCCGTGCTGCGCTGGCCCTTGGTCTGGATGAGGCACCGCTGGGGCTGGGGCGCCCGGGAGCTCTGGGATGACGGGATCTGGATGGGCAGCGGCGGCTGGTACTGCTGGATGGTGACTTTGTTCATGCCGCCCTCGTACTGCTGCTCCCGGCTCCGGTGCTGCAGGCTCTGCGATCCCATCAGCGTCTGGATGTGGCTACCTGCCTGTGGGCGAGCATCCCGTCAGGAGCGGCCGGCTCCTGCGGCTCCCGGAGCCGCCTGCCGAGCTGCCCTGCCCCGGCACTGCCTGTGCAGCTGGGAAAACCGGGATCCTCACGCCTGTCATCCCGATTTCTTGCAGATCTGAGGACTGCAACACCAGGTCTGCGGGTTGGAGGCAGACGCGCGGCACAGACCTCTTCTGAGTCCCGTGCAACAGGCAGTGAGTGACCCCTTCATTGTTGCGAGCTCCTTTTTATGGCCAGGTTGAATTTCCCGGGCTCGGGAAGCCGAGTGGTTGGGAATCTCGGCACTGCCCAGATCTCTGGCCAGTGCTGTGTCTGCATCCGGGGCTGAGGTGGGGAACCTGAGGTTTTTGCTCCCCATGGGACTTCCAGAACCGGCCAGGTCAGCTCAAGTGGGTCTGTTATGATCAGACTCATTATATCCAGCTGTAAACCAGCTGTGTAGTGCTACAGAGGACAACCAACTCGGCTGTCAGGGCCAGCTCCATCCCACACATCAGCCGCCTCCTCCTGCTGTGCCTGGAGGCGTCTCTGGGAGCAGTGGCATTTGTTTCCCATCCTCCAGCAATTCTCCTGCACTCAGGGATCTCTGTCTTCATTTCCCTGAGAACCCGAGGGCTGCTGCTTCTGCAGCTGCCTTGGATAAAAGCTTGGAGCAGCAGGGATCCTCCTTGGGATCGCTGCACACAGCGGGTACCCGTGTGCACATCCTGACTCCCACCTGGTGTCACTCGCTCCTGGGAGCTCAGGATGGATCTCCTGGCACAGATCCCCGTGATTATTCTGGCTCAGCCCTGCAGCTCCTCCTCCAACGCGGTTTGTGAGGATTCTCCGCTCTCCAGCTTTATGGTCAGAGCAGCTCCTGAGCCCATGGGCAGAGCTGGGGCTGGGAAGGGCAGCCAGGAGCTCCAGGCACTGGAATTCAATATCCACCACCACAGAAGCACCAGAAATGAGACCCTTTCACAGGGAGTTTAGCAGTGAAAGGGCGGTGCCTGTGCTGGGCTGGGCTGGAGCCGTCCCACCACTTGTGGTTTTTATGGACTGAACATCACTGGGATGAAAATCGGGATGAGACTGCAGGATCAGGACAGGGACAGCCCAGCCATCCCACCACTTGTGTTTTAATGGACTGAATAACACTGGGATGAAAATCGGGATGAGACTGCAGGATCAGGACAGGGACAGCCCAGCCATCCCACCACTTGTGTTTTAATGGACTGAACGTGACTGGGATGAAACCTCAGGATGAGACCCTGCAGGAGCAGGGCAGGAGCAGCCCAGCTATCCCACCACTTGTGCTTTTTATGGACTGAACAACACTGGGATGAAACCTAGGGATGAGACCCTGCAGGAGCAGGACAGGAACAGCCCAGCGATCCCACCTCTTGTGCTTTTTATGGACTGATCATCACTGGGATGAAATCTCAGGATGAAACCCCAGGATGAGACCCTGCAGGACCAGGACAGGAGCAGCCCAGCGATCCCACCTCTCTGAACATCACTGGGATGAAACCTCGGGATGAGACCCTGCAGGAGCAGGACAGGGACAGCCCAGCCACCCCACCACTTGTGCTTTTTATGGACTGAACATCACTGGGATGAAAATCGGGATGAGACCCTGCAGGACAAGGGCAGGAGCAGCCCAGCCCTCCCACCACTTGTGGACTGCTTTTTATGGACTGAACCACTTTTTATGGACATCCCACCGCTTTTTATGGACTGATCATCACTGGGATGAAACCTCGGGATGAGACCCTGCAGGACAAGGGCAGGAGCAGCCCAGCCCTCCGTGCCCACTGCCCACAGCAGAGCCAGAGCGCACACAAAGGAGCGCGGTGAAGACACCGCCCTCGACTCACAGCAATTCCTGCTTTAAGCCTCGAGACGCCCCCGGGTGTCGCCCAGAGCTGCATCCTGCTGCATCCAGGGCGGGCTCAGGCCGTGCCTGGCACCCCTTACCTTCTTGGTGACGGTGTCGGGGGGCACGTCCCGCCGGCCCAGCGGGTAGGGGGTCCAGGGGCTGCCCACGGCCACCTCGTCCTGCCCGTTGTCCAGGAGGCCGCTCTGCTGCGACGGGGTCTGTTCACAAATGCAGGGCAGCCTTTAGTCACCGGCACAAAGCCCCGCGTCACCAACAACCCGGCCAACGCACCACTGCCACAACCCGGCCCGGCGCCCCTCTGGAGAGCGCCTCCGGAGAGCGGGAGAGCTCCAGAGGTTTGGGGCACGGGGGATGAGAATAATGAATGGTGAGGGAGAAGAGAGAATTCACTGGAAGGGACTCGTTGCTTTCAGAGAGGCGGGTTTTTGGCAGAATTCCAATATCGAAACAGCCTGGCGTCGGTTCTGGAGTTGGGGTTTTTTTCTCGGGGACTTTGTTAGGAAGGGTTTGCCACCGAGAAAAAAACGAGCTGGTTTGTGTTTCCCGCGGCAAACATCCCCTGCTGGCACTGCCGGGGTTGTGCTGGCTCCGAGTGCAGCTCCCAGAACATCCTGGGCTGTGCCAGGGACGTTTTCTGTGCAGTATTAACCTGGAATCCAATGTTTGCCTCGACATGAATGGCCACAACACCCCAGGGAAAGTTTCCTCAATGCTCATAATTCCCTTTTCTCTCCTGTTCCGTGTTTCTTCCTTGTCTCTTTCCCCCCTGGTTGTTTCGTTCCTGTTTTCAGGATTTTGGGGGGGGGTTGGACTTTTCCTGCCCCATCCTGAGTTTCAATTATCTGTCTCTCTATTTCTCAATCATCACTGGGAGTTCCTAACACCTTTTGGGTGTCAGGCTTCCCAAAATTCCAGCATTGTCCTGGTGCTGACAGCCCCTGGCACAGTGTAGTGCCTATTGAATAATGGGAATCTGCAAAGCAACAAAAAATATCTATTCTTCCCCTCTGCCATTCCAGGGATTTCTTCTCCAGCTTTGACTAAAAAAAAAAAAAAAAAATCAGGATACACTTCTCTAAATGGATGAAGAACTAATCAAATTTGCTTTGAAATGTGAAAGCTGGGAATTTTCCCCTTAAAAACTATTTTTTAACAGGAGTTGAAAAGTAAATAGAAGGAAATTCTGATTTAAATCACATCTCTGAGGTGAAGTGAAAAAAGTCCAGCCCTGATTATTTAAAATGAAAGGAAACTTCTGTGATAATTCTCCCATCATCCAAGAAATCTTCCAGAAAAATCATGGGATTTGTGATTTTCCTTCTATTAAAAACCACTAGGAAAAAAAACCCAAACATTTCACCCGTTTAGATCTCCTTGCAGACCTGGGGATCCGCTCACATCCCGAGGGATCAATTTATGGATCCCTCTGGGTGCCCTCCACGTTCCAAAGGGAACCTCTGCCCTCCTCCTCACTGTTATTCCCAAGGAAAGTGGGAATTCCCATTCTGGGAATGGATTGCACCAAATCACAAACTTTTAAATTTTTTCACTGGGAGCCAGAAATGGGAAGTTTGCACTCCAGAGGGAAAAGGGAAAGAGCAGAGAGTGCTCTCAGCTTCCTCCCAAAAACAGGGAAGTCCTGGGATTCCAGTTGCTGCAGCAAAAGGAATTTTGTCCCCTTGCAATATTGGCCATTTTCTGAGCTGGCACAGGCTGCAACCCGGCTCCACCTCCATGAAATCTGGGGAAAAGAGGAAGAGCAGCGCTTCCCACGTTTTCTACGGGGAGTAGATTGACGCCATGGACGTTTTCAATGTGATTCATTGATAAAGTTGATTTCCTGACAGCCAGAGCTCACTCATTACTCTCTTGAATCCAGGCCACGGGGAGGAGGGAGGAGAAGAGGCAAGGATTAAACTGCTGTGGCCTGGATTCTTTAGGAAATGCAAATTCTGTGGAAGGTGTGAGGCAATAAAATTAAACAACACTAAATATACGCAGCATTTTTCCAACAGTCATTTCCCCCTTGCAGCAATTCTCCCCCAACAATAACTTTCCCAAACAGTACAGCGAGAGAACAACCCCTCAGTGCAGTTTTCAGCATCACAGTTTCTATGGATATGGAGCAATGGAATGCTGGTGAAATAGAAGAGCAGAATAATCCACATCAGACCACACCCCAAAATACATCACAGAGCAGATTCCTGAATTTCCTCGGACACCCATCCTTAATATCCATAATTCACCCACGGCCTAAAATCCTGGAAGTGCCATGAAACACCTCATCCCTAACGTGCGGAGGGAACCAGCGCCGTTCTTTGGGGTTGATGCCCAATGGATTTTTCCAGGGACTCATGACAAGTATCTGAGCAGACAAACGAGTTCTTGGGAAGCAAAGACAACACTGGGATGGGGAACGTCCCTGCCCAGCACACACATCCAGGCGGGATCCCCGGGGAGCCTCCCGCCCCACAACAGAGCAGCACAGACCCGGAGCAGGACGGGAGCCTGGGAGGATGTGGGATGGAGGTGACAGAGGATGGAGGCTCAGGGACAGTGGGGAAGGCCTGACACCGCTCCCTGGGTGCTGCCATCCTGCCCTGGATTGCCGGGAATTCCGGCTGCAGCGCGTCCGGGGTCGGCAAGCGGGGCTGGGCCGAGCTCTGGGCCAGCTCCTGCTGCTGCTAAATGATCCTGCTCTCCTCAAATCCTTGGATCTGAGCTCTCGGGACCCTCATTTGGGAATTGCTCTGGCCTGGGCGGGTTCCAGGGGCCAGCCTGGCAATTCCCAGCACAGATGATCCCATTGGAATGCTGGGATCCGGGCTCTGCTGCCCTTGAGTTACTCACAGAGCTGCTGCTCTGTCCCCTCAGCTCCTGTGCCAGGGCAGGGAGAGGCAGAGAAAGGTCCCAGCATCCCTCCCTGACACTGAGAATCCTGCAGGAATTGCCCTCTCTGCCTTGTCCTGTGTGCCTCTCCCTTCAAATATTCCTTGGGAATGCATCGTTTTGTGTGTCAGCGCTAGTCAGCAATATACTGATTATAAATATGAGATAAACAGTAAATAGACGAGGAAAATATTCCCTTTTTTAGGTGTTTCCCAGAGTTTAAAATGGGTCTGGGCGTGGTGACGTGTTCAGAACCCATCGGGTATTATGGCACACCCAGTTACTGCTCAGATATCAAAACCCCCTCTCTCCTGGTGCCTGTTTAACACTTCCACACCCGTTTTCCTAGGATCAAACAGTGCCAGAGCAAACCAGGTTCCCCACTGAGCAAATGGCAGAGCCCTGGCCTGTGTGAGGAGAGCAGGAAAGCAGGAATGACAGCCAGGGAGCACCGGGGTCCAAAAAGCAAGGCCACCAAGGGGCAAAGCCTTGCTTTGTGGACTGGGCATCGTAAAAAAAAAAAAGCACGAGGAAGAGGCAGAAGCTAAACCAGGAGGAAGCAAGGATCATTAATTAACCGGGAATGCCGGGAATGCTGGCTAGCCCATACTTACTTTCGGTAGAGGTAGCTCTTGAAGCATTTGGTTTTCAAATTTAGATTTAGGCTGCAAGTTTAAAGTCATGCTTCGGCCGGCATGCATGGCTGAAACCCCTCCAGAGTGCAGCATGCCAAGGCTAACTGTGTGGTGTTTGTAAGCAGCGCTCTGAGTAGAGGAAACAACCACGGGACACATATGAACACACATGCTCAGAATTAAGTCTCACACATACATGGTTAAGTTCACAGAGTTTTAGTTTAAGCCAACAAACAGTCCCGAGTATCGATAGCTCCTCCAGGCATGCACTGGTCACACAAAGCGAGTACACTGCTCCTCGTACAGAAAATGGGCACCAGAGAGGAAGGACTTCCACGCTGACAGCACATGAGGGGTGGGGGGAGCTGGACTTCACACGGGACAGGTCTTGCTTTTTGCCAAAATAACCCCCAAAAAACGGCCGAATTTGGGGTGGGCTGAGCAGCCAGAGGCACGCCTGGCACCGAGGGGCAACCCCTGGGGAAGTCCTGCTCCTTGAAAAGCCAGAGGGCAGGGCAGGGACACGGGCGCTGTGCCCACCCGGGCAGGGCAGGGACACGGGCGCTGTGCCCACCCGGGCAGGGCAGGGACACGGGCGCTGTGCCCACTCAGACAGGGCAAGGACACGGGCGCTGTGCCCACCTGGACAGGGCAGGGACACGGGCGCTGTGCCCACCTGGACAGGGCAGGGACACGGGTGCTGTGCCCACCTGGACAGGGCAGGGACACCAGCGTTGTGCCCACCTGGGCAGGGACATGGGCGCTGTGCCCACCTGGACAGGGCAGGGACACCAGCGTTGTGCCCACCTGGACAGGGCAGGGACACGGGCGCTGTGCCCACCTGGACAGGGCAGGGACACCAGCGTTGTGCCCACCCAGACAGGGCAGGGACACGGGCGCTGTGCCCACCCAGACAGGGCAGGGACACGGATGCTGTGCCCACCTGGACAGGGCAGGGACACCAGCGTTGTGCCCACCTGGGCAGGGCAGGGACACGGGCGCTGTGCCCACCTGGACAGGGCAGGGACACCAGCGTTGTGCCCACCTGGGCAGGGCAGGGACACGGGCGCTGTGCCCACCCAGACAGGGCAGGGACACGGATGCTGTGCCCACCTGGGCAGGGCAGGGACACGGGCGCTGTGCCCACCCGGACAGGGCAGGGACACCAGCGTTGTGCCCACCTGGGCAGGGCAGGGACACGGGCGCTGTGCCCACCCGAGGGACAGGAGCTGCTCCCAGGTGCTGCCACCAGCACAGCCTCCGGCAGGGCAGCCCAGCCCAGCTCCTTGGAGCTCTGCACCCAGCAGGAACCGCCTCGCAGGGGTTTAGGGACAAAAAAAAAAGAGCCCTTCATACACGCTGTGAACTAAGCGTAAAGATGTTCCTTGAACCGAGCTGGCGAGGGTTTGTTTCCACCAGGAGGGGCCCCGCTTGGGGTGCACCGGTACCCCTGGCTAGGAGGCAGTTTCCAGTGCGTTTACAGAGCACAAGGAGAAAAGCTGAGGGAGGAAAACGCTCCGGCCTTGGAGCCCCTTTTTAAAGATTCCCCATTTGATCCCTAAGGACAATTTAATGTCATCGCATCCGGGCAACTGGAAGGAAAGGAGAATATTAGCACTGAGCCCAGGAGGCACCAGCATAAAGCAGTATATGGACACATTTGGCAATGGATTCTCACGCATTTCACCACAGGATTTTGTCACAACCACTTCAGATCACGGAGTAAATCGGGTTCGTGGGTTAGGTCATTAAATAGGTAATGACTGAATCATGCACTAAAGTGCCCTTTGGATAGAAAGAAAATCAGCATAACTTCCTACAGCTAAAGGGAGTAATGATCACATTCCCATTAGAACAGCGGCAGTGGATACCCAGGGATATTTCTCAGTTATAGACACTTTTAAACCCCCTGCACTAACAGTGACACCAGAGCTAAAATACATTTTATTACTTACTCCCTTTTTCCTTTATTCCCTTTTACTGCCAAGACGTGCCCAGCACCTCTCCAAGCTCTCGGTCATTACTGAGCTGGTGGCTGCAGCAGCGCTTCAATGAGCAGGGGAGAACCTCAGGGTTCTTCCTAATTTTGGGCAGAGCTGCAGGAGTCACCACCCCAGTGATGGGCACTGGGGCAGAGCCTCTGGATTTACCCAGGTTTCAGAATCGCCACCCCAGTGACTGCCCCAAGGAATGTCACCGGTGTGAAACCTCTGGATTTTCCCAGGACCCGGAGCCACCACCCGGGTGACTGTCCCAAGAGGCGTCATCAGTGAGGAGCCTCTGGATTTTCTGGGATCCCTCACTCCAGCTGAGCACCCCCCGGGCCCTCGGCGGGCCAATCCCTCTGACACCACGGCGGGAGTTTCATCCCTGGGGGTTCTGGTGGTCACCACCGCACGTGCAAATCGTTTGACAGAGCGAAACACACGACTAAAGGCATTAATTGCAGAGAAATGCCAAACATACCCTGTCTAACCTTCTAGCTTCTATATGTCTAAGTAGCTGTTGTCTCCAGTCAGCGGGCATTTTAGCACAGCTCTCATTTCCCTTCCCAGGGGGAGGCCTCGGCTTTATATCACTGCTATCGGAAGGCTTGTCGCCATAGTTACCCAAGTTATAGTCTGACGGAATCTTTTCCAGCAGAGCTGCCATGGTGGGCCTCGCTGAGACCGGCCGCGTTTGGGCCGTGCCGTAGCTCTCTGTGCTGTAGCTTCGTGCCGACAGGGGCCTCCTTTGCGTGAGGTTTTTAACCGGGAAGCTCCCAGTCTGGGCTTTCACTTCCTGGTAGGAAGGGTGCTCGTCTTCGTAGCGCCCGTTGCGCTTGAGGAACTGGGCCTCGGGCACGGCCATGCTGCCCTGGCGCTCCGGGGCGCCGCGGAACGGGGCCCGGCCGTACCTGTCCGCCGCGGGCAGCTCCTGGGGCTCGCCCACCCTGCGGAACACGGACATCTCCGCCGAGCTGACCAGCGAATCCGCCCTGCGCAGGAAGCCGGGGCGCGTCGCCGGGCCGGGGAACGGGGCGGCCGCCGGCTCCTCGCCGACCGAGGCCTGTGAGAAGGAGAACATGGGCTCCACGGGCGCGTAGCCGCGGTAGCCCCGCGGGCTCACCAGCTCCTGGGGCAGGCTCTTGGCCGGCTGGGGCAGGTACTCGGCGTTGAGCTGGAAGGGCGACAGGAGCCGCTTGTCGGCCGGGAGCTCCACGGCGCCCTGGGGGTTGAAGCTTTGGTCGAACTGATAGACTTTCTTGGTGACGGACGCCTTGTGCTGCGGCTGCACCTTGACGCTGCCGTAGGTCAGCAGCTCGTCGTCCAGCATGGGCACGGACTGGCTGCGGGACATGCTCAGCACGCCGTGCTCCGGGCCCAGCAGCTTGTCCACCCTCTCGTGGGGGCCCACGGTGTCGTTGCCGGATGCATAGTTTTCCAGGGGGATGTTGTACACCTTGTACGCACCGATGTCGATCTCGTCGATGCTCTGCGACTTCTTAAACTTGTTGGTTTTTAAATCCCTCATCATGGGGGAGAGCCGCTCCGTGCTCTTGCTGATGGAGATGACGTTCTTGGAAGGGTCTGGGCGACAGTGCATGTGGGAGAAGACGTTCGTGAGGCTCCTGTTAGCGTTGGAGTCGTGGTATTCCCACGGAATTCCTGGAGTGAAAGTGCTCGTCATTTCGGGGGACTCCTTGACGTGATCTTTCCGCTCGGGCAAAGGGCTGGTGTTGGGGGTGCTTTCCAGTTTGGAAGGAAAAGCTGTCCTGTCTTCAAAAGGACTGGGGGTTCTGGTCCAATTTTGCCAAGGGTTTGGAGGAGGCACTTCAGAGTCGTGTGTGTTTCTGAGCGCGGGCTGCTCCAGCTCCAGGGGGATCCCCACGATCCTGTCCTGCCGGATCAGCGGCCGGCGCCCGTGCGCGGAGGAGCTCCTGGATTTGGTGCTCAGCAGCGGGTTGGTGCCGGCGTTCTCTGCCGCGCTCTCCTCGGCCACGAATCCCGTGTTGTCGTAGTGGGAGCCATCGTTCCAGCTGTCGGCGAAGGCGTCGCTCAGCGGGCGCCTCTCCGGGCGTGCCGGGACGTTCCCGGCCGGAGCCGCTTCCCGCTGGCTCAGCAATGGCTTGGTCTCCAGGGGCTGCGGGAACGACTGGGCCAGCCTGCAAAGACAAGAGAAGGGAACAAGATAAAATGTCCTCTGTGCCAGCACGTCAGCGCTCATCGTCCTCGGAGAGCGGTTCGGCATTCTCCCGTCTACGCTCTGGCTTGCAGGGTCGCACTGGGAGATTTCGGGAATTCTTATCACGGAGTATTCCCGGCTGGAAGGGCCCAGCAGGGATCACTGAGGGCTGGAATCAAACCTGCCCCCCCGCCTCGGTGGTTTTAGCACCGACTGAGCTACTCTCAAACTGCTGGGAGCTCTGTGGATGTCGTGCCACTGGCACTGGGAATGGTGGCAGCAGGTTTCTGCCCTGGAGCACAGACTCTGTCGGGACACACACGGAGAAGCTAAGAAGTCACTCAAAGGCCTGGCTGGCTCCTTGCTGTGTTCCCAGAAATCCCGCTGAACAGATTTTCCTGCTGTAAAAATAATGGATGAGTGCAACAGAAGCTTCCCCCGCTCCGCTTTTTAACCAGAGATGCCAGAGGCGGTTTTTGCCTGTTCTCATCCAGCTCTTTAACGGGGCAGAGCTGTGGATGGAGCAGCGTGAGGGGATTTAGGGCAGGCACAGAGGGGACAGGCTGGTCCTGGAATGTTCCCAGTGCAGGTTCTGGCTTTCCAAGAACCTTTTTGGAGGTCCAGGGGCAGAGGGAGCTGGGACAGCAATAATGGGATGCCAGCAGCAGCGGCTGCAGCTCCACTTCCAGGAGCTTTAATGCCTGGAGGTGGCACAGAGCTGAACCACCAGCTGTGGGGTTATGGAGTAGGGAGGGTGGCCAGCTCCGCACAGCCAAAAACGTGGATTTTTTTTTTAACCCAAACGCCCTACCAGGGTCGCTCCGAGGGCCCAGACGGGACAAAAGGGAAGCAGAAGCTGTGTCAGGAAAGATGTCACACCTGTTCCCCCACAAAGAGTTATTCACTGCTTCTTTAGCCGTGGTCTGCAGGGAGCCCATTTTTACGTGCGCGTTGGAGGACCCTGAGGAAGCCTGGGAAGGGGAATAGTCTGAGTAAGTGCCTGAGGAAACGCTGTTATTCAGACAATGGATCTTATCTGCTTCAGACTCATCTGTCGACTCTGAAACAAAACACAGCAAACGCTTTCAGGGGGCGGCACTCGGGAACCAAACACCAGAAAAACACATTTTTTAAGTTCAAGCTGTCATTGGATCGGGTTTGGATACGCGCACGAACGTCCGCGGGCTACGGTTTGCAAGCAGAGGTGGGACATCCCCATGGCACGGTTTCATCTCAAAGGCCGCAAATCCATCAGTACCTTTCTTGTCTTTACCCAGCAGGATGAGTTTGGGAGGGTAGAGCGGCGTCTCGGGCATGGAAGGACGGAGCTCCCCTATCCTCATCTCGCTGCCAGGATGTCCGAAGGCATCCTGAGGGACACAACAAGGCGGAGTGAGCACAGGGAACGGGGACGCTTCAAACCGCGGCACGCAGACAGCTCGCAGCCTTCTCCTCGTGACCATCGCCAAACACCCCGAGCCCACCGCACGGGCAGTGCGCAGCGCGCTAATTAGTCACCAGAAAGCTCTAATTAATCCTGCACAAATCCTCCTCAAAATTAGGGTGGCGTGCTCGTTCCGGAAGCGTGGACGAACCAGATGGAACTCGCAAGGCACATCGAGGCCGCGCAAACATTTTTGATGAAGTCAAGGTCAACAAAAATGCTGCCAGTGGAAGGAAATAAACACAAATTGAGTGTAAACAATTGGTATTTCAGGAGGGAGGATTCCTGGCTCGGTTATTTCTGGTGAGGCCTTCCCGAGATTCAGCTGTCCCTGGAGCTGTGCTTAATTAAAACGGCTTTGCCTCGAAGGAGTTTGTGGCTAAATTAAAATGATTTGGGTTTAATAAACTTCTGCCTGAGAGTTCAGCACACCTGACCTTCACACAGGCCCCGCAACAGGACGTGGGCTGAAAATAACCCCGGTTAAACTGGGGGAGGAAAACGGGACTCACTCTTAGAAAGAGAAAATTTAAATGAGGAGATTTTGGCCGCTGGGTGGCAAGGAGGGAAGGAAGGCACCCAGGGGAATTTTGGGGCCTTCCTGGTCCCTGCAGAGAGCTCAGAGATGAGGAGGATGAGGGTCCTGGGGAGACAGGGATGGGTGACACAGGAGGATCTCTGTACCCTGACAGGTTGTAAAGGTTCTCCAGTGGCTTTGGAGAGGGGAGGGCAATAGGGAGAGATGAAATAATCAGGGGAACAATTTCAACTGGAGTACCCAAGCCAAATCTGCATTGCTAGAATGCATGATGCTGCCGTGTTTTAAAATTTCTCTTGTTTTTACTTACAAGGAGGGAACCCTTTCAGAGGTTTACTGCCATTGACCGCTTTTTGTAGTGGCAGAGATTTGTAGGAGGGTTTGCCCTGTGGCTTATCCTCGGAGAATTTAATTCTGTTCACACCGGGGCTATTTCACACCCTCTGTATTTGACCTTCAACCGGAGGCGGGACCTTCCCAGAAGAGTCATCCTCCGTTTGATCAGCGCCCTCGGGGCTGGTGTTTAAGGCAGTTCCATGGCGGTTCCCACACGGAGCGATGCAGCCCAGCCCTCCCTTCCCCATGCAGAGGATTTCAATCCCTGGTGCTCCACACGTGCCCGGTGACCCCCGCAGCCCTTTCCCGGTGCAGGTGGACAAACTGGTGGGACGCCTTTGCGGTGGGTGCAGGGCGGTGCAGAGGGTGAGTTCTCCACCTGGGCGGCCCAGGTGTGGCTGTACCTCGGAGCTCTGGCCTTGCTCCTCCCTGCCCCGCCCTTCCAGAGGTGATTTCGGGCCGTTCCCAGGCTCAGGCAAGGGGCTCCCGGGGGATTCTTTGGTTTCTTTATCTTGGACCTGGAATCCCAACATTGTGCCGTGAAACTTCCAGGGGTTTTAGGCTTAAACCTCCCCGCTGCTGGAGGAGAGGAAGGCCCAGCAGTTCTGTTTTTGACAAGATGGTGAACTTGGGGTGCACAAAGTTCCCTATTTTATAATATTTTCCTTTTCTTTTCATCCCTCAGCCCAGCTACTCCAACAGAAAACCAATGCACTTTTGAAAGAACTGCCCTGGCATTTGTGAATCCGCTGTGAATATGTGAAATGCGCTGTGAAAACCCCAAACCACACTCCATTTAATTCCACTCCCTTTAAGAGGAGCTCCTTCTTACAAGCTGAAGAACAAAAAGGTCACTGACAGGAGGAGAATTACAAGGAGAAAGGGAAGAGATAAATGCAATTGTGTTGAGTTGGTGCCTGGAGATAATTCCTCAGGATTTATTCCTCAGGATTAACTGGGGAAGGATGCAGGAGGAGGGCAGAGAGCTGTGGTGAGGAGAAAATACCTGGGACAAACCATTAAAACCACCATCAAGAGAAATGTCACCAAATATTCGGGCTGAGAACACGAGAACATTAAGCTGTTGTCACCCTGGTTTTTCTGAGTTTTTAAAAGCCTTTGGATTGTTCATAAGATGGAGCCAGAACTTTTAGCTACTGTACAATATTAGGAGCAGTTTTTGCCTTTTCTCACACGTGTAACATAAACAAACCCTTTGTTTTTCATTCCCTGTCCTTTGTTTGCACATTTCTAACCTGAAAACAATTGTAACTGACAGCTGCTCTGGCCATTGGGCTGGGAGGTGAAAACTCCAGAAGCCAATCCACAGCCAGACCCACAAATGTATAAAAAGTAAGAAATAACCAGGCAGAGGGGCTCTGGGCTTGGCTCAGCCTTGGGCTCTCTCGGAGGAACAGCTCTGCCCTGCAAATCTCTCGTCTCCGTGTGGTTGCTTTGCGTGTCCCCATCACAAACTGTAATCCGGAGGGGCAGAATGTTTGGAATGACCAGACTCCTGGAATCTCCTTGGAGCAGCCCAGGGCTCTGGGAAGGGATGAGGCAGAGGAAATGTGGGATGATCTCTGTGCAAGCACACCAAGAACAGGAACTCTAAAGGCCTGACTTGCTGATTTTGATGTCCCTCATTGTTTCTCGAGAAAAGGCAGCACAACTCCCTAAATAATCCCAGTCTCCTCTTTGGCCAAAGCTCAGGTGTTTCAAAGAGAATTAGAATGATGAAGAGGTTTGTTTTAATTGATGATTAATCAAGACATTGTTTGCTTATCGTGAATGGAGGTGAAGGATGGTACAGTGGATTTGAAATGCAGCTCCTCATTCAGTTCCTCATTCCAGATGCTCCCTTTCATTATTTAGAAACAGTTTCTGAAGAGACACGTGCAACTTAATTGCAGGGAAAGCCAAAAGAGATCAGAAACCAGTTTATCTGAGGATGAAAAGTGAGCGCTGCACCTGAAATTCAATTACCTGGGATCAGAAGCTGCCTTCAGCCTTTAGCTACATCACAACACACCTGCAATTTCAAAGTGCACTTCAACTCCAGGCTTGAGCCTGTCTGCTAATTATCTGCAAAGCAAATGGAGCTTAATTATGTTTTATTTAACGGGTTACAACTGAAATCAGGCCAATATTGTTCGCAAAGCCATTTGCACCTCGCCCGCACTTCCCGTGTGTTTTATCCTTGTGCAGGAAGCCAGGGAGAGGGAAATGTATCTGCACCTCCCTGATTAGAGCTAAAAACCCCTCCCAGAGTCTGGGGAGGACAAGAACATCCCTCCTCTTTTCTTCAGCTGCTGGAATAGTTGTGGTACCAGTCTTGACTCCGTCACGGGGAAATTAAAATCTGAAAAAGTTTCCCCTCATCTCCACCAACACGACACAGGAGATGAAATCTCATTTTCGCTGGAACAGGGGGAACAGGGGGAGCTCCCAGCTCTGCTCTGGGGGACAGTGAGGGATGAATAACTGCAATCCCGTTATCTAGTTGTTACCCTGGTTTTCTTGAGTTTCTTTATTAGCCTTTTGATTTTCATAAATGGAGTCAGATCTTTTAGTTACTGTACAATATTAAGAGCAGTTTTCTACCTTTCTCACAGATGTAATATAAACAGATCCTTTGTTTTTTATTCTCTGTCCTTTGTTTGCGTATTTCTAACCTGAAAACAATTGTAACTGACAATTGGTCTGGCCACTGAAGCTGAGGGGTGGAAACCCCAAAAAGCCAATCTTCTGCTAGACCCAGAAATGTATAAAAAGTAAAAAAATAAACAAAGGGGTTTCTTCTTCTTCTCTCAGCTCGCTCAGCTGGGAGCTGAGATCGAAAGGACCTCTGCCTTGCGAAATCTCTTGTCTGCGTGTGACTGCTTTGTGTGTCTCAGTGACATTTAGTGGCACTTCAGGAGCCCCCCTGGGCTCTGGCTGCAGCAGCTCAGCGCTTTTTTGCGGAGTTCTGTGAGATTCCCGTGTCCCCACGCACACCCCGGGCCATCTCCCCAGCCGCATTCCGGAGTCACCCTGGTCACGGTGTCGCTGCCGTTTCCTCTTTCCTTCCACTCCCTGGGGATGCATTCCCGGGCTCTTCCAGCTCCCAGGACCCTGCTGGGCCTCGGCTCAGTGGGATGCTGGTGCTTCCACGGAAAAATCTGACATTTATTTTAACGAGTATTAACTAACCGCTGATTTATGGAGGCCACATCGCCGGCCACAGCCACGAGACCGAACACCTAAAACCTCTGCCAGGCCACGTGGATCAAATTCCAGATGGAAACGCGTGGGGATAACTAAAACCCACGGAAAGCTGTTGAGAATATTCAAGTTCAAACAGTAGATAATACGAAATAAATTCGATATATTCAGCAGCAAGAGCAGAATGTCAAGAGTCGTGGCCTGAGTCTCCAGCTGGTTCAAGGACCAGATTTACACAGTGAGAATTCAATGAGTAAAGAGGAATAACGGTGGAATTGGAGATTTCACATTTAGATGAGAACATGAGTGATTTAACTTAACTATTGTAGTTGAAATTAAATGTTTAACTTCAGTATTTTAGTCCTAATTGAAATCGTGCCTAGGGTTGAGGTCTTCTGGAGCCAGGCTGAAGAGAAAACTTTGGAGAGTTGTTTTTTTATAAGGAATGAAAATGTTTAACTGGAAATAAAACACAGCCCTGAGAGAGCAGCCACAGCTGAATGTGTAATGTTTGTGCCAAAGACACGGAAAACTGAGGGAGAACAATTCCTGCACACAGGGGTGGCCACGGACATTTCAAGGACAAGGAGTTTATCACAACGTTCAGATAACAAAGGAGTGAAAAAGAAGGAAAATCTTTTTTCCTCATTTGTTTCTTCCCAGCATTAAAGCATTTTCAGGAGTGCTGGCATTCCTGCAGACCTCTCCAAGCTTTTAGACTCCCGTGGGAAGGGATTTCCCTCGTTTCTGAAAGGTGCCTGCACACAGGTTTGGTGGGGTAGGTGGGACCAAGCTCCAGCAGGATTTAGGAATTTTCCTTTTGGGAATTAATCCTGGGGGCAGAATTTGTCCCTGTGCTTGGCAAACACTCCAGGAAGAGCTGGATTCTGCAGCTGACTGGGAATCACCCTCCAGGGCTGCTCCCTGCAGTGGAAGGAGCTCTCCTGCTGCCTTCATTAAGGGTTAATTGGGCTGGGTTATTTGGATTCCTGCTCCTAACGGCAATCCCAAGGGCAAAACCTCCTGGCACAGCAGGGCCAGACAGAACCAGGTGGATTTTAGGAGATTAAATGGGATGGGATGGAAATGGTGCCTGGGCCCGTCCTCCTGTCACGTGCCGGCCTCACCTCACCGAAGTTTAACAGAGCGCTGGGACAAATCCACAGCAAAATTCCCATCCAGGGAGATCTCAGCCCAGAAATTCAGCAGCACCTCAACCCAAAACTGGAAGAAACCCAGCAACTCAACCTAAACCTGAACGCAACCCAGCGGCTCAACACAAAAACCTGAAACGAGGCGAAACGAGGCCTGAGCTTCCCAGCGGATCAAAACATCCTCTGGGAGGCTGGTTCAAAACCCTTTAAAAAAATAATAATAATAATAAAAAAAAAAAAAATCTGGAATTGCGGAGAGGAGCAAGGATCCTTTACGGTACCTCCACGGAGATCTCCTTGGGGGTCAGGGGCCACTTGTGCTCGTACTTGTCCTTGCCCGTGGGGTCAGCGTTGGCGGCCGGCGCCGCGTTCTCGGGCCGCACGCCCAGGCTGGGTTTGCTCACCAGGTTTTGCACGGATTTCACCATGTTCTTCAGATCCTCGGGGTACGGCGTGGGGTAACGCTTGAGGTTTATCTCCACCTGGGCAGCCGCGGGGAAAGTTGAAATCAGGAAGGGAAGCGGAAACGCGGAGTGAAAACAGAGCGCGGTTTAACCCCGTTAGATGTTTTAAGGCCGCTGATGTCTGGACCCCAATTTTGGGGGTGTTGGTGTTCGCTTGGGGGATTTTGCCCCAAATTTGGGGACATTTGAACCCCAAATTTGGGGGTTTGGGGGCATTTTGGGTAGGATTTTATCCCACTTTTGGGCGTTCTGGGGTGGTTTTGGAGGTTTGGCTCAAACTTGGGAGTCCCAGGGGTTTGAGGGTCCCAAATTTGGGGATCCTTGGGTTTTTCTGGGAATGTTTTACCCCAAAATTTTGGGGTTCTGGGGAGGTTTGGGGGCTTTGACACCGAATTTGGGGTTTTGGGGATATTTGACCCCAAAATTTGGGGGTTCTGGGGAGCTTTCATAGGTTTGACCCCAAATTAGGGGGTTTGAGGACATTTGAACCCCAAATTGGATGGTTCTGGGGAGCTTTTATGAGTTTGACCCCAAATTTTAGTGATTTGTGGTGGTTTGGGGCAGGATTTCAGCCGAAATTCGAGGGTTCTGCAGTGGTTTTGGGGTGGTTTAACCCAAAATTCGGTTGCAGTGCTGGGCTGAGGGCACTTTCCTCACGGCTTGGTTGGTCTGTCTGGGGGAGTTTGAGGAGCTCAGGACTGAAATTTGCTCATTCCCTCTTTGTCAGCATCGGTGTCAATCCCAGTGACACAAAGCAAGGGGCTGGAAGGGTTCCCTGCAGCCCACCCCTCGCCCTGGGAGGGTGTTGGTAGCTCCACACTTGTTTCTGGCACATTCCACCAGGCTTCCCCAAACAATCCCGCTGGAAACTCCCGCAGAATTCATTCAGCCGCGCTCCGTGCGCTCAATTAATCTGAATTATGGACGGCGGCTGAGAGCAGGAGCTGATCCCCCGGGAGCCGTTTGCTGCTGGAGACGGATGATGTTCACACACAGCCGGGTGTCTGTGACTCTTCTCTGGCACAGGGAAACACACCCAGGGCTCTGCAGAGGGTCCCCGAGGCCTGACCGAGCTTTGGCTGACTGACAGACCCACAGATTCCCTGGAAAACCCCACATCCCAGCTTCCCAAGCCTCCCGGAGCGTGCCGGGGTGACGAGGCTGGGAAACCTCGAATTCCTCCAGGTGAAAAAGGATCTGGAATTTTTACCACACAGCAGATTTTACCTCATGGTGTAGGTGAGCTCACAAAGGAGCAGATTTTTAACAGCTCCCTGCCACAGCTGCTGGATTTAAATTCCCAACGAGTAGGAAAAGTGCAGTTTTGTGTTCAGCTGCAAATGGTCTGCCCGTAGGAATATTTCAGAGGCAAAAGCATGATTGATTTGGTAAATAAAACTGTATCAAGTGCTGGCATCCGGATCCGAGCCAGGAGAGAATGAACATCACGGAGCGGGACAGAAAATGTTGAAATCTATGAGTGGGATGTCACTTCCAATAAAGAATTCCAGCAGAAAGGGATAAATCAAGTCTGGAAAGCAGCACTAAAGCTCTGCTTCAGCTGTGGGTGAATGAAATGGTGTTTAGGGGTGGCCTGATGAGGCACTCGGTGTCTCCCAGAGCCCAGGCCATGGTTTGAGGGAAAGGCACAGAAAAAATCCTCAGGAACTCCAGCCAGGGAGAAGGAACTGGAGGCTGGGATGGGACAAACAGGGATTTCAGCAGGAGTTTCACCTCCCTGGGAGGGTTAATATCAAACATCCAGACTCCTGCAGCTGTGCTGGGGGACCGCACTGGGATGCAGACCCACATTTACCATCCCAGAGGAAATCCGTATTCCCTCCAATCCTGCACCAAAAGCAGCCTGACCCCAAAGGGAGAACGTTCAAAGTCCAAAATCCTCGAGGGAAATTTGAACAATCCCAAATTATCAAATCTATTTTAACATCCGTCTGCCTGAAGGTTCAGTTTGATGAGAGATAAAAAGTGGAAGCTTCCTCTGCTGCTGTAAATTGCTGCGGTGTTGGTGGTTGCTGCCTGCTGAGAATTTAAATTTATTTAAATGTGTCCCTTGAAGCTCTGGTGAAACTGCTAAAAGGGTTCGTGTGGAAACCTCCAGCCATGTCACCCCCAGGGAAAATGCTGACAAAAGTTGTGGAACAACAGGAAACTTTCCCAGATGCTGCTTTCCATGCATGACCCATAAACCTGCAACCCATCCAGGGTAAAATTCCACTTTAATCTATTTATTGAGAGGTGAAGGCTGCTTTTGGCTTCGTTTTCTGTTTCACTAAAGCAGAAGAGTCCGTTAGCTCTGGGCACAGGAGCTGGGGAGAAATTCCCAACCGGGAAAAATATTGGAAAGAAAAAACCAAGAATTTCCGCCGGCTTTTCAATGGAATGTTAAATTGCTGTCGATGAGGGAAGTGTTGATTTTAGAAGTGAAATCTGATTTAAATCTCCTCAGATGGTTTTGTCCCTGACCTTACATTTCGCCTTGGGTGTTCTACCACAGTTAGAAATTCACAGGGTTGGAGTGTGGGATAATTCCTTTACGTTACCCAAGAAAGAGACATTTCCACGCCGTGTAAAGGCTGACAGGCTTGGAAAACATCCTCCTGCAGATGCAGCTGGTTGAGGGATTGACGGAGAGCTCATGAATTTCACAGAGCTGGGGGAGGAAATTCATGCTTTGAACCTCATTTTTTAACAAGTGATGCCCTCTCCACGGCACACTCCTTGAGGCTGCAAAGCCCTCGATGACTTCTACTTTGAGAGGAAGGTGGGATTCAAATATTCCTAAATATCTGGGGTTGGACAGTAATTCTGTCTCGATTCCCTTTGGGAGAGAGCAGGAATCTGACATTAAAACACACACAAAAAGAAGTTCAAGACCTGCCTTTGATCCCTGTCCACAGGAAATGAACCCCAGGGTAAATCCAGCAGTCCTTACCTTAACTTTCCCTGGATTTTCCTCCTCTTCCTTCTTGTCTTCGAATTCAAAGGCCACAGTCATCCTCTGCTGCCTCTGCTCCTCCCACAGAGTGGGGTTAAAACTGTCACTGTCTGACTGGAAATCTGCAGGGGGTTGGAAAGGGAGATGGGGGTGATGCAAACAGACTTTCACTTGGGCGATTGTCTGAAAATGTGGGGGGGGGACAAAGGGGACTGAGAAACCGTCCCAGAGTGATGGGGAAAAGTGGGGTGAGAGTGGTGGGAAGCACCACCAGGGTTAGGGGCAGCCCTGGAGCAGAGGGGGAGTGTGAAAATATGAATTTAGCGGAGCTGTGGCAGGAGCAAAGCCTCAATACAGCCAAATTTGGGAGCCCTGAGCCTCCACACCACGAGGCTGGACATTCCCAGGACAGAGCCGACAATTCCTGGTGTGTGCACACGCAGAGCTGGGCTCAGACTGCTCGTGCAGAGCCTCTCTGAAAATAAAAAGGAGTTCAGAAAACGTCGGTGCGAGAGGGTAAATCAGCGCGTGTCAGTCTGAAAATGGAAATCAGAAAACGTCAGTCTGAAAGCGTAAGTCAGAAAATGTCAGCCTGGAAATTTATGTCAGAAAATGAAAATCAGGAAACGTCAGCCTGAAAGTGTAAATTAAAAAAATGTCAATCTGAAAATGTCGATCAGAAAATGTCAATCTCAAAACATCAGTCAGAAAATGTCAACCTGAAAATTTATATCAGAAAATGTCAATCAGAAAATGTCAATCTGAAAACGTCAGTCAGAAAATGTCAACCTGACAGCCTGGGAACACCAGGATTCACCCATGTGGGCAAATCCAGGGGTGTCCCTGTGTCCTTGGAGCGTCAGTGGAGCCACGGCTGGACCTTCCTGTCCCTCTGGAATTCCCTGCCCTGCCCGTGGAAGGAGCTGCTGGAGCTTTACCTTAAACTGTGTAGTGCAGGAAAAATCCCTCATCCGTAACAACACAGGGTGCAAACACCCTGAGTAAATCCTAATTCCTGACCAGGAGAAGGAAGGGACATGGGGAACGGGATTTGTGTGGATGGGTGGTGAGGTCTGAGGAGCTTTCTGTGGGAGTGATGAGTTGGGATCCCAGAAGCACAGACAGAAATGGGGAATTCACTCAGCTGTTAAAAAATGGGAATGGGGAATTCTCTGGAAGGAAGGGAGGATTCACTCATCCCTTTAAGATCAGAAAGGGGGGATTCCCTCAACTCTTAAAGAATGGGAATGAGGAATTCTCTGGAAGGAAGGGAGGATTCACTCATCCCTTTAAGATCAGAAAGGGGGGATTCCCTCAGCTTTTAAAGAATGGGAATGGGGAATTCTCTCAGCTGATTTAGGACCTGGAAGCGGGGATTCCTTTAGGATCAGAAGGGATTGTCGTTACCTTCGTCGCTGCGGGGCTGCTGGGGGAACATGTAGTTGGTGAGCACGCGCTGCTTGGTCTCGGGATGCGCCTCCGTCTGCAGCGGGATCAGAGCCTTGGACTGCAGGGAACGGGAACACACAGCCGTCAGTTAATTCCCGGGAACGGGGCAGGATCCAGCCTCCCCTGCGCAGGGAATCCGGGGCTGGCTGGAAAACCAACCCCCGTGGGCTGGGAGGAGCGGGGAGCCTCCTCTCCCCTTCCTCACTCCTGCAATTCCCGACATTCCCAGCAGAAAGGAACCGTTCTGTCATCCCCAGGAATCCTGCCTGGGTGCTCCAAGGGAAAAGGGTCAGGGAACAGACCCGTTGAATTGGGATGCATTTTAAGCCAGGCCTAACGAAGAGGAAATTAATAACTCTAGTGCTCTAGATAACTATTATTGCTATTAACAGTAATAGTGCTGTAACTCTAGCAATAGCATTAATACTATCAGTGTTACTCTAGGAGTAAATTCCTGCTGGTTGTCAGTTCACCCGGGAGTAAACCTGGTGCAAGGACTCCCATGGAGCGTTCCCTGAGAATCCCTGCTGGGGGATTTTGGTCACTGCTTTGCCCTATCCAGAGTCACTCTGATCCAGGAGCGACTGTCGCAGCCCAGAGAACGGGGATCAGCCCACGCCGTGCCACGGGAAAGTCAAAACGCTGGGAAATGTTGTGTATTTAAAGGGCTGGGGGTGTTCTGTGCCTGGGCTGCACCAGCCAGGAGATGTTAATTTTTAAAATGGACATCAGAGGGAAAAAAACCCGAAAAACCCAAGAATCCTTGTTTAACACATTAAAATTTAATCATAATTTTCTATACCGCCCCCACCCCCCCCTTTTAATCTTTCACATTTTTGGCTCAGCTCTAAAACTAAATGTACATTTCAGACTTATTTTAGGGCTCAGCTGCTGCTGGAACCATTGCGTTTCTCAGGGTTCCTGTTGCATAATTCGGTTTAAAATAGAATCCCACGGAGTATCTGCCGTAAAGCAGAGTCCTGGAGCAAGGAGAAGCCCCCCTCCGATTTCAAAGGCACAGAAATGAGTTTTCTCCAAGGCAGGACCCCAAGTCCTTGTGCATCTTTGACTTGTTTGAGTTTAAAATGTGGAGTTTAAAATACGCAGGGATGGGGGAATGGATGGGAAAGGGGAAGAGGAAGCCAAGGATGGAGGAGCAGATGGAGCAAAGGGTGGGAACAGGATAACAACGGGTTTGGGAAGGAATATCTTGAATTTCCACTTCAAAAACACTCCCGTGCTACTTTTGCCATCTATTTACTACTTTGCTAAGGAGGCAGAAGCCGATCCCGGCAAAAGAAATCCTGCAAAGGTGATTTTTTTCCATGGTAAAAACAATGACAGCCGGCAGGATTTATGGCTGGATTTGGAAATCTGCAGCCGGGCTGGGAGCAAACCCTTCCAAAATCCTTCTAAATTTGATATTGAGTGACAGGGTTCACCGACAGCCCCTTTCCTAAGGAAAATGGGAATACTGAAAGGCATTACCTGGTTGTCAGAAAGCCACAAGGCTGCCAGTTCTTTGAGTTTGGTAAAAGTGAAGGGCAAATTCTTCAGTCTGTAAAGGAGAATAATGGGACAAGGTGAGTCCTTTGCCTCCAAAATAATTTCTTTAAAGATTTGTGTGCGGCATGTTTATCACACTGAAATAGCTAAAATTGTTTTTTTTTTAAATCAATTTTACTGAAATGCAATATTCTATCAATATCCCTGTTATTGCTATTATTGTTCCCATTATTATTATTGCTATTATTATTATTAATCTGATTAATATTCCACATTAAGAGTTCTGTTTGAAAAGTAGAACTGCTGACATCACGTCCTTCGGTACTGAGGGGAGATTGATATTTTCCTTTAGTTATAGTATAATAAAATTACATTTGTAAGACAGAAAAAAGAAAAAATCTTGGTCCCAGGGAGGTTTAGAGGAACCTCAGTGTCACTCACAGAGCTCCCTTTATTGGACACTGGAAGTTCGGAATAAAAATATTCCAAGGTGATGGAAAATTCATTTTTGTCAGAACGTCAGACCAAAGATTAAAATAATATAAATATTCATAGTGAACCTAAATGGCGAAATTAAATGGAGCTCGTTTGAAGCATTTTGTTTCTCCTCTGAGCACAGTCCTGTGCCTAAGGACAAACGAATCTGGGGTTTGACAAAAAAAAAAACAACTCTGCTGAAGGAAATGAAAAATGTTCCTTGGGTTTCAGTGGATGCAGGATAACAAATTCCTCCTTCCTGGTTCCCCGGGTATCAGCTTTTTAATCAGTAAATATTACAAACCTGGCGACAATATCTCTTTTTTTGCATGGGAACAGCAGGAGATAAAAGAAGGAAATGGGTTTGAAGCTACTTAAACACACCAAGATCCAGATTTTGGCCTTATTCAGTTTTCTTGGAGTTTTCCTTTGGATACCAAAGGACCTGAGACCTTAAAGGATTAAGAAAAAGCAACCAATATTCTTTCCTTATAGCTTAAATAAATTAAATAATAAGGATAATATTTTTAAAATAGAATTTTAAAGATTTTTTTTTTAAATTTTAAAATATATTTTAGAGAAATGTATCTTTACAAAGACCTCAAAGGAAAAGTACAAATAATAATAAAAAAAATCTTAAATTGGTTAAATTTAAAAAAAAAAAAAAGTGCCTGTGAACTGTACCTGTTATCACTCAGATTTAACACCCGCAGCTTCTGCATCTGGCCAATCTCATCAGGAAGAAATTCCAGTTTGTTGGAGCGCAGGGACATCACCGTCACGTTCTTACAGCTCCCGATCTGCGGGAATGGAAAAGCCAAAATGACGGAACCCCAGATTTGGGAATGTTTGTTATCACTTTTCATGTCAGGTGGAGGTGGCTAAACTGGGTTTTATTGAAAGGCACAAAAGGCAGAAAATCCGGAATTCAATCAGAAAATGACATTTTCCTGCTGGCAGGAACCTCAGGGGGCGCCTGGAGCTCCTCACGCTGCTCCTCACAGGGGCATTCCCAACTTTCCATGGATTTACTGCTCGGTTTCACCACCGAGCACCTCAGGAATATTTGCTCTCGCTCACCGAGACAACGCAATTCCGCGAGCAAACGCCCGACCAGATCATCCGCCTGCCGGGGCAGGGGTGGAGTCCTGGCTCCCACGGGACATTCCAGCCTGGAATTATGTTGGAACCCTGGGCACTGGGAATCCCGGAGTTCCTGTGCTGCCAGGCTCTGAGCCCCCAGCAAACACTGCATTGACCTGAGCCCGTGGAACAGCTCCCAAAATGGAGTGACAGCGCTGGGATTGTGGCTGTGGGGTTTGGATAGAAGTGTGTGACAGCACAGGGTGCAAAACTCAGAGCTGAAGGGTTTAGAATGGAGGAATAGAGATAAAGCAGGATGGAGGATTTAGGGCAGAGGCTGTGAGGCTTTTTCACCTTCTCCATGGTCTGGGTGGGATTTTGTGACTGGAGAGAAAAGTCCACAGTGCTAACCAGGGGTGGTTGGTTATTGGGTTAAAAGTAAAAATAATTTAGGTGTCATTTCATAATTGGACAGTTTACCCTTAAAAGGATAAACTTGTAAAGAGAGAGAGAGACAGAGCCATTTTCACTTTGTTAGCCAGAACTCACAGCTTGTGAGACTGTGACAGAGATAAGAATTAACAAACATCTGTGTCCGAACACAAAAACTCCTTCTCTCCAGCGTTTAATCCCGGCTCCAACAGAAGAAAAGAAGATAAAAAACCCCCACAGAATTACGCAGGGAACCAGCTGCTCACTTCTCTGGGCAGCTCCGGGAGGAAGTTCTCGTCCACGGCCAGGGTGCGCAGGTTGTGCAGGTACCCGATGGTGGAGGGCAGAGACTCCAGCTCGTTGCAGCTGCAGTCGAATTCCTCCAGCAGGGACAAGCTGGAACGGGAAACGCCGCGTTAGTTGTTGGAACCCCGGGCACTGGGAATTCCGGAGTTCCTGTGCTGCCAGGCTCTGAGCCCCCAGCAAACACTGCACTGACCTGAGCCCGTGGAACAGCTCCCAAAATGGAGTGACAGCGCTGGGATTGTGGCTGTGGGGTTTGGATAGAAGTGTGTGACAGCGCACAGTAGAAAACTTGGAGTTTAAAGTTTTAAAATATAATAATCTATATATGTAAAGCAAGATGGAGGATTTAGGGCAGAGGCTGAGTCCTTCTTTTTCACTTTCTTCTTCGTGAATCTAAGCAGTACTTTGTAATTAGATAAAAAGCATTGCAAGCCACGAGTAGTTAGTTATTAAGTTAAAAGTAAAAATAATTTAGGTGTCATTTCTTAATTAGACATTTTACCCTTAAAAGGCCTTATATAAAAAAAGATACATCGCCAATTTTAGCGTGTCAGCATAAAGTGCTATAAAACTCACGGTTTGTAAAACTATAATATAGATAAAAATTAATAAACATCTAAGTCTAAACAAACAAAAAAAAATCTCAAACTTTTAATCCCAGCTCTAACAACAACAACAACAAAATAAACTTTATAGTTAGCGGCTGGATTGTGGGAAGCAGAGGAAGCAGAAAGCTTGCACAGCAGTGCGGATGTGAGGCTGAGAGTTAAAGGATGTTTGAGAACAAGAGGAAGAATTCCAAAGGACTTCTTACA
This sequence comes from Hirundo rustica, assembly GCF_015227805.2. Taxonomy (NCBI): domain Eukaryota; kingdom Metazoa; phylum Chordata; class Aves; order Passeriformes; family Hirundinidae; genus Hirundo; species Hirundo rustica. The sequence goes on along the minus strand of NC_053458.1, from coordinate 910,537 downwards.
GAGATCAGGGCGACTCCTATGGAACTGAGCGTGTGAGCTTTCCTAATCCAAATAACACTTCCCAATGGGAATACATGGATGGAATAGACTGAGATATACAAATACACATATATATATATATAAAATATATAGCTTATAGACATACATCAAAACATTCTGAATGTTTCCTGGCCTTCTTCTAAAATGGGACTGCAAATTAAAATCCTTCAGGTGGAAGCTGTGTGACCACCACAAGTGCCACCCCCCAGCTCCTCCGTCCCCTTTGCTCCTCACATCCCACCTCTTGCTCCCAAGCACTTTAATCAGAATAAGGTTAAATAACAGCCAATTAATCCTCCCTAAAATGTCCCATCCACTGCCTTAGGGACTCGTCAGAGGATTCTCTGGTTTGTTCCCAAATATTTTGGTGGATCTGATAAGAAGTTTAGCTCTGACCACACCTTCCTCAGACCTTGTTCTGCAGGAGCCTCAGCTGCAGGATTGGGTCTTTGCTCCAATTTACCTTTATATCCAGATCCTTAATTAAAGGGATCTTTCATCCTTCAGATTTGATGCCAAATGAAACCAGAGATGGCTGGAGGTTCCTCCCAGGGAATCCTCAGAGGTTCCCTGCCAGCAGGCTGGGAAGCCAAAGGGGTCAGGGAAAAGGTTCCTTGGAACACATCCAAAGGCTGTGCCAGCTTCTGCTCCAGCTTTCCTTTAAACCAGGCTCTGCATCCACAGCTCATCTCCGACCACATGCAGAAGGGTTTCAGGCAAAGGCTCTGCTGTTCCCCTGCTTGCTGGGAGCTGAGGGAAGCTGGGTGGGAATCCTGCTAAACTCAGGACGAGCACATTCATCCCCCTTTCCCTGCTGATAACGCACCCAGAGAGGAGATAAGCTCACTGTGGGCTGCCACGTCCCAATCCATCAGGAAACCTGAGCTGCCACATCTCAATCCATCAAAAAACCTGAGTTACCACGTCCCAATCCATCAGGAAACCTGAGCTACAACATCCCAATCCATCAGGAAACCTGAGCTGCCTCATCCCAATCCATCAGGAAACCTGAGCTGCCTCATCCCAATCCATCAGGAAACCTGAGCTACAACATCCCAATCCATCAGGAAACCTGAGCTGCCTCATCCCAATCCATCAGGAAACCTGAGCTTCCATATCCCAATCCATCAAAAAAACCTGAGCTGCCACATCCCAGTCCATCGGGAAACCTGAGCTACAACATCCCAATCCATCAGGAAACCTGAGCTGCCACGTCCCAATCCATCAGGAATCCTGAGCTGCCTCATCCCAACCCATCAGGAAACCTGAGCTTCCACGTCCCAGTCCATTGGGAAACCTGAGCTACAACATCCCAATCCATCAGGAATCCTGAGCTGCCTCATCCCAATCCGTCAGGAATCCTGAGCTTCCACGTCCCAATCCATCAGGAATCCTGAGCTGCCTCATCCCAATCCATCAGGAATCCTGAGCTTCCACGTCCCAATCCATCAGGAATCCTGAGCTGCACTCCCGGCCGTTTCCCTGGCAGTGAAGGATGACTTTCTCACACCAGGATCTCATGGGGAAGGTGATGCCTGGCACAGCCCTTCCCAGCTGTTTTCCTGCCTGCTGCCGTCAGGAGATGGCACAATAAAAGCACCAAAATCCCAGTGGAGCGGTGTTTCCCCTCTTCAGGAAGGGATTTTCCATCCCCGTGGATCACGGATCGGGCAGGAAGGGAAGCCGACAGGAACAGCCCTGTTTTTACCCCTGTAATTCTGACAGTGCTGATTTAAGTAAAGCATCATCAACCTGGCCGTGCTGCCGGGAGAAATTCCCAACATTCCTGACAGCTTCAAGGCAAGGCAGACACAAATCAGCCGCTGGGCACCCTCGGGAGAGGAGCCGTTCACGGTCCAAGGAAAATCAGGAATATTCTTGGAGGGGTGAGTAGGGAGATTCACGGAGTAGGAAGAGTAATTCCCACCCATCCAAACGGCATTTCCTGCAGCCACAGATGTTCCCAACAGCCAAGGCACCAGGGAATGGCCAAAGCAGCCCAAATCCCCGGGGTCACGTCCAGGCACCCCTTGCCCAACATCAGGACAAACCTCTGCAAAGCTGTAGAGATTTTTCTTTTCCCAAAGCCGGTCAGAACCTGGTATTAAATGCTCCATGAAATATTCCATGAAATAATATTCCATTCCAAATCAGGGCCCAGCATTTGGGAGCAGCGCAATTGCCCTGGAATTATTCCAGCGCGGGCAGAAACAAATGGACCTGAGAGAGACCTCGAATTATCCTGGCAAAAGGAATGTTGCAGACCCAAGAATCCCAGGATCCCAGACTGGTTTGGCTTGGGAGGGACCCTAAATCTCATCCAGGGTCATGGATAGGGACACCTCCCACCATCCCAGGGTGTTCCAAGCCTTGGACACTTCCAGGGATGGGGCAGCCACAGCTTCACCTGTGCCAGGCCCTCCCTGCCCTCCTCCTCCCAACCACTGCTCTCAGCTCTTCCAGCTCCAAGCCTTTCCCTCTGGTTCTCCCACTCCAGCTCCTGCTAAAACCTGGGAATACAAATCTGCTCTGGCATCTGCAGCATCTGGCACGGACCAGACCCGTGCCCCAAACACTGCCCCGGGCCCAAGCTGTGGGTCCTGAATTCCTGCTGGCACCTTCCCACCCTCCCAGATCCCACAGGGAACACCTCCAGCCTCGGTGAATTCGTGGGAATCCCGGGTTTTGTGTGGAATGTTTGGTTAAGCCGGGCCTGTTGTGCTCTCTGAGAGCACCACGGGCTCGTCCTTTGAACAGGAACCCCAAAAACGAGGGTGGAGCTCCCCGGCAGAGCATGGAGTCAGCATGGAAGTGCTCTCATGGAGGAATCCCAGAGGGAATGTTCCCTCCTCCACGCTGCCAATCCCTGTGTGACGCTGGCAGGCTCTGGGGGGGAGCGTTCCACCGCTGGAATTTCAGAGGAAGAGTCCCAGCAGGAATCTGTGCAGAGGGATGAGTCAGAGAGCCGAGTTCATTGTGGTGCGGGAGACTCTGCCCTCGTCGGAGGAGAGGGAATTTTTCACTGGAAAAAGCACCAGCAGCGGCTCCAGCACAACGTGGAGATCCCAGGTGATCCCACCCGCTCCGCAATTCCACTTCGGAGCAGGGGCTGTGCCTTTGGAGATGGAATTGAGGCTCCATGACAAACACTGGAGAGGTGTTGGGTTAAAAAAGGGGGATTTCCCTTCAACTGGAGCAATCCAATAAATAAAAATGCTCTAAAGGCGTTTAGAACCCGGCTCCCAAAATTGCCGAAGCTGGGTTTAAATCCATCTTTCTGCAGCATCCAGGAGATCCTGGGGCCTTCAGAGCTTTCACCTGGAGGAGAATGTGCTGCTCCGCAGAGATTCAGGGAGCAAGGATTTGTCCTTCAGGGATTCCCATCACCAGCTCTTAACGCTCTCCATGGAAACCCCACAAATCCAAAACCCTCCAAAGGACGAGCCAGCCTGGGCTTTCGGCAGCTACGGCTGGCACAGGTCACAGACACGGATTATTTTTCCCAAACTGCGTCACGACAGCTAAATTCTCATTGGAGCAGGGCAGGGCCAGGGCTTGGAGCAGCCTGGGGCGGTGGGAGGTGTCCCTGCCCTGGCTTCCCATGGTCCCAGCCCCTGGAATCCTTCTGGCTTTCCCACACAGCTTTCTGTCGTATTTTAGGAGCTCTCCATCCCTGTGAGGCCACAGGCAGATCCTGCCGAGCTCCAAGCCCTGGCTGTTGCCATGGGAACAGATGGAATTTTATTTTATTTTTTCTTTTTTCCCTCCCCCAAATTCCCCTGCTTTTGCTGCTCTGCTCCTCCAGATTGTTCCGAGCCGAAATCTTTGGTTTTCCTCTTGGAAGTTTGGATGCGTTTTCCCTTCTTCCCCTTCGCACTGAGAAATCCCCCGGGATTTAAAAGTGGCGCTCCAAACTCAAATGTCACAACCCGGGGGCCGGAAATGATTTCATAATTCAGGATATTTGCCTCGTTTTATATTTCAAAAACCCACGCTCCCGGGGCAGGAAGGAGAAGGTGTTTTAATCAGAAACGATGAAACCTGGACTCACTTTCCGATGGCATTGGGCAGGATGGTGAGCTGGTTGTCGTCCACTTTCAGAGTTGTCAGCCTCTTCAGCAATCCTGCGGGAAGAAATTGTGGATGAGCAGCTCCCGTGGAGATTTCCCGGGATCCCAGAGGCAGTGGTTTGTAACCCTGAACGGCTCTGCCCTGGATTTTGAGGAAGTGTCGCTCCAAATGGATTTATTCCTGCTAAATGCCCTCTAAAAACCAAGGCTGGCAGAAAAATCCTGGGATTGACGGGGAATTGTAGGAGAACGAGATGGGTGATGCTGACACTCAGCGAGAGCGTCAATAATTAGCAGCATTAATTAGCAATCCGTGTTGGAATCTGAGTAAATTGATTTAAAACAGAGGAATTTTACAGCTCCATGTCCAAAGGGAAAAGGGCTCAGGACAGAAAGGGAATATCCCAGTGGACAGAGGGATGTCCCTACACCCACTCGGCTCCCAGAACTTCCACAGATCCTAAATAATCCAGGAATTCCATGCGCGTAAAACAGTCAAAATAAAAATTAAATTCATCATTTGAATTATTTCCTTTTTATTTCCTTTTCCCACTGTGGATGAGCAGCAATCCCATCGCCGCTCCCAGACCGATTGTTTGCATTTAAATCAAATTAATTCTGTCCTCCTTGGCTTTTTTTTCCCTAAAACACCGAGGCAGGTGGATCCATTCCTTCCAAACCAGGGAATTCTGCTCCTGGCTTTACAAAGTGGGACTGTCCAGACACCATTTCCTGCCTCCTCTGGGATTTAATGGCAGGCCTTGCTCCACCATTAGAGAACCCCGTAATTCGAAAAGGAAAGAAAAGAAAAGAAAAGAAAAAAGAAAAGAGAAAAGGAAAGAAAAGGAAAAGAAAAGGAAAGAAAGAAAGAAAAGAAAAGAAAGAAAAGAAAAGAAGAAAGAAAAGAAAAGAAAAGAAAAAGAAAAATAATAAAAATAAAATAAAAATAAAAATAAAAAATAAAATAAAATTTAAAAATAAAAAAATAAAATAAAATAAATAAAATAATAAAATAAAAAAAATAAAAAAATAAAAAATAAAAAATAAAAATAAAAATAACAAAATAAAATAAAATAATTAAAATGAAATAAAAAAAATGAAATAAAAATAAAATAATTAAAATAAAATAAAATAAAATAAAATAAAATAAATAAAATAAAATAAAATAAAATAAAATAAAATAAAATAAAATAAAAATTTTAAAATCTATCAAATGGAGAGGAGTCCCTGATCTTTCCTCACCTATGGAATCTGGCAGCTGCTGCAGCATGTTGGATGAGAGGAGGAGATCCTCCAGCCCCTCACACCCCGAGATGTCCAGGTCGACCGTCTCGATCCTGTTTTTGGACACATCCAGGTACACGAGCTGTTTTAACTTCCCTATAGACTTAATAGCACGTGAGACAGAGTTACTTGAGCAGATAGAGCTGTTAATTAGAGCGTTAATTAGAGACAGACACACAAACCCAGCTGATCCGGAGTTATCCCAGCGCCCCGCGGATCGCTGCTCCCCCCGCGGCAGGGCCGGGGTGGGCTCGGCATCAAAGGAGCAAAATTAACCCACCCCCAAGTTAATTAATGTGCTCCAAATCCATTAAATCTGCTGGAATTCGGCATTCCTGGGCATGCAGCTGAGGTGTTTCTCCACCTGGACGCAGATCCAAGGGAGATTCCCAGTTCCCACCTCCCACCAAGGCAAGGTGGAGCATTTTGGTGTTGAGCCATCACATAACTTTAATAACAACGAGGTAATTAATTAATTCACGACTCTCTGCACCCACCCAAGGAAGCGCACGTGCACTGTGCTCCCTGCCAAGTCACCAAATCACCCCAAAAAATTCCCTAAAGGAGATGTCCATACCCCAGGTAGCACTTGCAAGGAATTATTGTCCATCCACAACTCCCTCAGATTCTGGATTTGTTCAAGGACCTCAGGCTGAGGAAAAGAACAAATGATTATGGGCAGTAATTAAATAAAGCAGTATTCCTCGAGTTAAATAAAAATCAATATTTTCTTAAAAAAAAAAAAAAAAAAAGAAGAAATTAAAGCTTCCCTCTTCACTTCCCTTTGGTTTTTTAACCCTCCTCAGCATTCCAGGGGTTCAAGGACAGGAGGAGAACACTCCCTCCGTGTGATTTAACCACTGCTGCTCTTTATCAAAACGTGTAAAATTCAAGGATATTTTGCAAAAGGAATGAGCCCAAAGGACACATCCTTGGGAGGTTTAATGTCCGCAGCTGGCACAGCCAGGAGTCAGACTGAAAACAAAATCAAACCCAAACAAAATCCAACTTTCATCTGTTTTATTCGGTTCAGCGCTATCAGTGAGGGGAGCTAAAAAAAAAAGGCAATTCCCCGAATGATTCCTCGCTCCTTACAGCTGTGAAATTCCAGAATTACAGCTCCAGGTCACAAATTTCCCCAGGTTTCTTCAGCAGTGCTTTCCTTTCCCAGGAAACGCTTTCCCACATCAAGCCAACACTTGGAATTTGCCTTTTGCCCTCTCAAGTTGTTGGGTTTTTCTGGTTTTTTTTTTGTTTGTTTGGGTTTTTTTTGTTTGTTTGTTTGTTGGTTTGTTGGTTTGTTTGTTGGTTTGGTTTGGTTTGGTTTGGTGTGGGTTTTTTTGTTTGTTTTGTTTGTTTTGGGTTTGGGTTTTGGTTTTTGGTTTTTGGTTTTTGGTTTTTCCCAAAGCCTGTCAGAACCTGGTATTAAATGTTCCATGAAACATTCCATGAAATAATATTCCATTCCAACCCAGGGTCCAGCGTTCGGGAGCAGCGCAATTGCCCTGGAATTATTCCAGCACGGGCAGAAACAATCGGATCTTCAGACCCTAAGAGGGACCTGGAGTCACCCCGCCCGCTCTGGTGCGGAACGTTGCCATTCCCAGAGGAAATCTGGTTTTCCACTCTCCCAGGGAGCTGTGGGAGAAGCTGCTGACGCCTCATCAGGTAAGAGCAAAGCTGATGAGCAGGAGAACTCAGTCCCGGTTTTCCACATGGAGATTCCAATTAAAACCTAGCGCCGAGCGTTTTAAAGATGATTTATTTCGCCCCCTGTTAATTCCATTGAAATTCTGCCGTCCTGCAATGATTAAAACCACTTCTCGTTTCCAGGCTGAATTGATTAACGGCCATTTGATACTATTTGCTCGCGCGCTGATTAATGTTTCTTTATTCCTCTGGAGGTCATTATGGATAATCATAATTTCCCCTCTCAACTTTAATTTGCTTTTCAATCCCTCTCACTAACGCACACCTTTCTCCCAGGAGCGTTCCTGGGCTGTACGGAGCGCACTTTGCCAGGGAATTCCTTGGATTATAAATTCCCAGGGCGATGGAATTTCCCATTACTGTGGAGCCCCTTGGAATATCCCACGTTTTGGCACACCGTGATCCAGACGAGATCCGGTGGACGGGTTGGTGTTAAAGTGCCATTAGAACCATTTTTGTCTCTGTTGGAAATGCTTTGGTCTGGGTCAGTTTGGGGAATAATCTCATTTTCCATGTAGGTTACTACAACTGGAATAGAGTAGAATGGGAATGGGAATGGGAATAGGGATAGGGATAGGGATAGGGATAGGGAGAGGGATAGGGACAGGAACAGGAACAGGAACAGGAACAGGAACAGGAACAGGAACAGGAATAGGAATAGGAATAGGAACAGGAACAGGAACAGGAACAGGAACAGGAACAGGAACAGGAATAGGAATAGGAACAGGAACAGGAACAGGAACAGGAATAGGAATAGGAATAGGAATAGGAATAGGAATAGGAATAGGAATAGGAATAGGAATAGGAATAGGAATAGGAATAAGAATAGAATAAAATACAATAGAACAGAATAAATAGAAACAGGAATAGGGACAGGGACAGGGACAGGGACAGGGACAGGAACAGGGATAGGGATAGGGATAGGGATAGGGATAGGGATAGGGGAATAGGGATAGGAATGGGAATAGGATTAGGATAAAATACAATATAACAGAATAAATAGCAACGGGAATAGGAATAGGAATAGGAATAGGAATAGGAATAGGAATAGGAATAGGAATAGGAACAGGAACAGGAATAGGAATAGGAATAGGAATAGGAATAGGAACAGGAATAGGAATAGGAATAGGAACAGGAATAGGAATAGGAATAGGAATAGGAACAGGAATAGGAATAGGAATAGGAATAGGAATAGGAATAGGAACAGGAATAGGAACAGGAATAGGAATAGGAACAGGAATAAGACTAGGAACAGGAACAGGAATAGGAATAGGAATAGGAATAGGAATAGGAATAGGAATAGGAATAGGAATAGAATAAAATACAATAGAACAGAATAAATAGAAACAGGGATAGGGATAGGGATAGGGATAGGGATAGGGATAGGGATAGGGATAGGGATAGGGATAGGGATAGGGATAAGGATAGGGATAGGGATAAGGATAGGAATGGGAATAGGATTAGGATAAAATAGAATAGAACAGAATATATCGCAACAGGAACAGGAATAGGAACAGGAATAGGAACAGGAATAGGAACAGGAATAGGAATAGGAACAGGAATGGGAATAGGAACAGGAATAGGAGCAAGAACCAGAACAGAACAGAGGAGAGCCAGCTGGAAGGGTTTTACCTTGACCACCCAGTCCAGCACCCTGACCAATTCAGTCTGACCAAACCTTAAAGGTTGTTATGCAGAGAATTGTCCAAGTGTCCCTTAATCCCCCTTTCCTCCTGTTCCAGGGTCTGACCACCTTGTCCATATAGAAAATCTTCCTGGGATGGAATGGAAGACTCACAGGAAATTTGGAGAAAGTTGCATTATATTTTATCCCCTTTCCTTTTCCTTCTCTCCCTGTTCCCTCCCTGAATTTCTCCCAAAGCCTTGCTGCTGCCTGCAGGCTCCTGAACCTCCGGACCTGGGATGAGAGAAGCCGAAGCTGCTGCTCCTCCTCTTCCCAGGGCCAGGTTTGACTCCCCAGAATCAGGGAGGTGCCAAACTTTGGGATTTGCTGCTCCTGGAGCCCCGTGACAGGAGCTGCCTCTTCCCTCCGGTGATTCCATCTTGGATACAGCTGCCATTTAGGGAGCCACAGCTTGTATTCCAGGAACGCGCACGTCTCCCAGGCTCTGGGAATCCTGTTCCCAGCGGAGTGGAGGAACGGAGGGAGCTCATCCTGGCCGTGGCAGCCCTGTGCCTGTGGCTCCATCCGGCTGCAGGAAGGGCGTGGACTTTTCCAGCTCCGAGGGAAGGGCCACAGCATCCCAGGACACCAAAGGAATGAGGCTCTCCCACGCCACCAACTCACTTTCTCCAACAAAAAGGAAATTTCTATGGAAACCCAATTCAGATTTTCAGAATCCATGGGAACAGGACCTTTAAATCCCTTTTTTCCAGGTAGGAGTTAAACTAGCACCACTTTTCCTCTGACATTCCTGCACATTCCCAATGTTCCTTGGCCTCTTGGCCCATTTGGCTCCTGGTTTTTGATTCCAGCTCCTACATTTTTTTTGAGCAGCTGCCTGAAAAATGAGTAAACTTGGGAATTCTGGCCCCAACAGGAGGATGGGACCACCCCTCTCCTCATCTATCCCTCGTGGGGTCACCGTGCTCCAGGGAAATATATGGAATTCTGTCCCATTCTTTTCAAACACCGCAGATCCAAGCCACCCCCTGAAGAGACGCTCTGAACCCGGGAAGGATTTAATTCCGACGATTAAAATTCCACGCAGCGCTTCTGAAAATTTCCCTCTGTTTATCCGCGCTGGAGATTTTAATTAAAAATCGGAGTTAAATCCTCCCTCTCTCTCCTGCATGGAATAAATGAGCAGCCCGGAACAGGGTGGGAGCTGCTCCGTAAAACAGATGTAGAAGACTTTGCTGCAGCTTTTTATCACCAGGCGACATTTCAGGGCTTGTTTGAAGTGGAATTATCCCAGTTTTAACTAAAGCTACGGCAACCATTCCCTTGTAGGACTGTAATCCCCGATCCTGTCCTTCCATGGCTTCCAGTGCCGACAACAGAGAAAATTCCCGAAAGATTTAAATCTCAGGGAAACGAATCCAGATCTTGGGGACGAGTCAGGGACAGGAGCTCCTTTGGGAGTCCAAAACCCTCTGCTGGAATGACAGAGTCCCAGGCTGGTTTGGGTTGGAGGGGAATGCGTCCCTTGCCCAAGGCCGTGATCCCACAAAACCTTCCCAGTAAAAGTCTAACGCCCCGTGGACGTTAAACGTAAAATGCATCCAAAGGTTTCCCACTAAAAAAACTGCATTTCTTACCAGCTCGGAGAACTCATTATTGCCCAGGTCGAGCCTCTCCAGCTGAGTCAGTTTGTGCATTGACCTGGAAACAGATGAGGAAAGACTGAGAACGGGAGTTTTAACTCGCGGGACGCCAGCCGGATTTCGGGGGGATGAAAATAAAGCTGCGCCGATGCTGCGACGGCAAAAAAAAAGGAACAGCGCTGGTTGGGTGCTGATGCAAATTTCAGCAACGCATTCCATCCTGGAGAGATGAGACGAGGTCATTGAACTCAGCAACAGTTATTTTCGTATAAAAATGGACAGAATCTTGGTGGATTTTCGCGTATTTTCTCAGAGAAAATGCCCCGTGTTACAACAATAAGTGACTGAAATGGAATAAAGCAGTAATCGTGGCTTTTGGGGAGAGATTTATGCATTTACTCTGTTTTTTTTTTTTTTACAAACCACTATAAAGTGTTTGGACGCTTGAGCCAGGTCCCCTGCTCTGGGGTTCAGATTTAATCAAGTTCAAAGTTAATAAATTGATTTTTGCCTTTGTTTCCATGAGCAAAACCGGAGCAGGGTTTTATCCCGAGTGCAGAATTTCTCCCGGTGGACCAAAGTGAACCGAACACCACACTGGGTTCAGAGGGAGAGGTGTGTGGTGAAAAAAAAGAGGATAAAAATAATTAAATCATCTAACATCCACTGCAACAGGCAGTTCAGAGGCCTCCTGAGGTAATCAGATCCTAATCAAAAAATTAGCATAGCCTTAATTGCTGTGATCTAAAATATCAACCATTTTATCTCCGCAGTTTGTACCAGAGGTAAAAGTTGATTATTATTGGAAGGCTGTGGCTGAAAAGCAGAGCCCTGGTTTAGCATCTCAACCTGGCTGCGCTGAGAGCACTGCTGTGGGTTTATTGCCGGAAAATTCCACTTTTCCTTTGTTGGAACAGGGAAATAAACTCGAAAAAAACCCCAGGAATTCAACTCCATGGGAGCAGGAAAATAAACTCCACAGAAATAAGAAAATAAACACCACAGAAATAGGAAATCAACTCCACAGAAATAGGAAATAAATCCCACAAAACCAGGAAATAAACTCCACAGAGGTAGGAATATAAACTGTAAAGAAATAGGAAATCAACTCCACAGAAATAGGAAATAAATCCCACAAAACCAGGAAAGAAACTCCACAGAGGTAGGAAAATAAACTGCACAGAAATAGGAAATCAACTCCACAGAAATAGGAAATAAATCCCACAAAACCAGGAAATAAACTCCACAGAGGTAGGAAACACAGAAATTGGAAAATAAACTCCAGAGAAATAGGGAATGAACTACAAAGGAACAGGAAAATAAGCTCCACAGAAATAGGAAAATAAACTCCACAGGAAAAGGAAAATAAACTCCACGGAAATAGGGAAATAAACCCTGCAGAAATAAGAAATAAACTCCATAAAAACAAGAAATAAGCCCTACAGGAACAGGGAAATAAACCCTACAAAACCAAGGAAACAAACTCCACTGAAATGCATCACAATAAATTATTATAACCAATATTTTCATTTTGACACACATCATATGTTATCCATACAATACGCATTTTAATATTTTTGATATCTCTATCTTGTATTTTCAATGATTAAATCCTGAAACTCTTCAGAGATAAAATACACTCAAATTGGTAAAACCTTTGTCTTTCGCCCCAAATTCTTTTGAACACAACTTTAACAGCTTTCTACCGTAAACTCAGCTTCAAATGCAACTTTTAACCATTCTTTGTGTCCTTTCTACAGACAAATAAACAACTCCAGCAGCTGAAATCGATGTGGGGGCAGATTAATTTCAGGGAGCTGGGGCTCCATCAAAAAATGACGCTCTGCCAACGTTCCCAATGGAAAATTAGATTTTTTTCCATTAGCTGCTGGTACTTTTATCCCTCTCATATAATTACTTATGTTTTTCTCACGGAAAGCTTCGTTACGGTTTTTTACATGGGGTTGTTTTCTAGAGGTGGATGGGGAAAGGAGCAATTATGAGTAACGCTCAGTTAAATATTCATCCCTTAAGTGATGTCACGGGGGGAATTAATGCGCCGGCAGAAGTGGCAGCCAAAGGTTTCCCACAAATCCTGCCTGGGATCCCACTTGGAGCTTTCCTTCCACTCATGAGCGGCTCCGTTCAGGAGATTTTTTGGGCTGTGAGGGTGGAATTCCCACGAGGTTCCGAATAAAATGAATTTACTTTTTAATGATTTTTTAAAAACATGGAATGTGCTTTAAAATAAACAAACTACAGAGGCCCAGAAATCAGCAGAGAAACTACGGAATACTCGTGAAAAATTAGCATTTTAAGCCATTCCCGCTCCATAAATTAAAACTCACGTGATACAATTTGGGGGTATTAATTACAATTCCTGGTAATCACATTAATGGCCTAATTTAACTTTCTCAAGTTCTTGCAGGCTCGGCTTTGCTGCCTCATTTATCTTTAATTTATCTTTAATTTTTATTGCCAGAAAATTTGACTCTTCCTTTTTTTCGAGCGGGGAAATAAACCCCACAAAACCAGGGAAATAAACCCCACAGGAATAGGAAAATAAACCCCACAAAACCAGGGAGATAAACTGCACAGAAACAGGGAAACAAACCCCAAAGAAACGCGGGGGAAAACTCCACAGGAAAATGGAAATAAACCCCACAATTAATTGCCAATTTTTATTGCAAACTCTTCAAATAACCAGGAAAATCCTCTGGTTTAGGCCACGGAGAAAATCCCTCAAGTAATAAAACCATGGAATTGTGAAGGTTGGAAAAGCCCTCTGAGACCAGCCATGGTCACCACTAATCCCTGTCCCCAAATGCCACTTCCGAAAGTTTTTTTGATCACTTCCAGGGGTGGAGGCTCCACCAAGTTATCAAATGAAGATCAAATTATAATGCCCAATTAATTGGGTTATTTAACAGCGTTTGGGATCTCTGCCTCCGCCGCCTTGAGGGGAAGCAGCCCAAGTTTCCCATGATAAAAACTGACTAAAATTAACCAAGGTTTCGTAGGGATATACAAGATCTGATTCTTATTGGAAACCTTTCTGTTTATCTATTTTTCAAATCCCTAAAGGATTCATCGCACTCTCTGCTCTTCTGTACTAATTCAGCATGGAATGAGCAAACAGAAAGTGAGGGGAGACCGAAAATGCACTTCCAGCCCTGTTTTCCCATTCATTTTGCCGGAGAACAGGAGAATATCTGATTTAAGGCGCTGAATAATCCCCAGGGATGAACCAGGTTCGATGGGAGTTAAGGAATATCTGACGGCTCAAAGTTGGCTCCATCAGCCAAAATGGGAGCAAAGGAATTCCTTTGAGTTCCTTATTTCAATTGTTTTATTTAATTCCTCCTCCTGCTGCGGCATGAGCACGGATCAAACTCGACTTCATTCCCAAATAAAACCAAGGAAATAAATTTGGGCTGGGATGGAGCTGAGATGAAAAGTGCCAGGATTCGATAGCAACCTGCATTTTCCTCGAGGAGTAGCTGGAAATGGGCGGGAACACCTGGAAAACTCTTGGACTATCCCTCTGGAATTACAAGAACTGGGGAGGATTCAGGAGCAATCACCAATTTTCCGTAAGTAGGAATAAAATCATCAAATTTCGCTCCAGGAGCCGCTTCCCATAAACTGGGACGGCAGAGCAAGGGTGGAGCGTGACCAAACCTGATCCCATTAGGGAATCCCACTGGGAATCCCGAGAGTGTTCAGCTCCGGGGGCTGGGAGGAGCCCGGGATTTCGGGATAATCAAGAGCAAAAGGAGCGCGGGGTTGGCGGATTCTCCATGGGTATCGACGTTCTCCCCTCCCACCACCTGGGGCCAGCGAGTTTGTCTGTGAAATTCAGCGTTCCTAATGAGTCGTCAGCTCCTCTGGAAAAGAATCCCAGAATTCCACGGAAAAGACCTTAAAGTGAGATATCAGCTCCTCTGGAAAAGAATCCCAGAATTCCATGGAAAAGACCTTAAAGTGAGATATCAGCTCCTCTGGAAAAGAATCCCAGAATTCCACGGAAAAGACCTTAAACTGAGATATCAGCTCCTCTGGAAAAGAATTCTAGAATTCCATGGAAAAGACCTTAAAGTGAGATATCAGCTTCTCTGGAAAAGAATCCCAGAATTTCACAAAAAAACCTTAAAGTGAGATATCAGCTTCTCTGGAAAAGAATCCCAGAATTCCATGGAAAAGACCTCAAAGCGAGATATCAGCTTCTCTGGAAAAGAATCCCAGAATTCCACGGGAAAGACCTTAAACCTCTGGAAAAGGATCCCAGAATTCCATGGAAAAGACCTTAAAGTGAGATATCAGCTCCTCTGGAAAAGAATCCCAGAATTCCACAGGAAAGACCTTAAACCTCTGGAAAAGGATCCCAGAATTCCATGGAAAAGACCTTAAAGTGAGATATCAGCTCCTCTGGAAAAGAATCCCAGAATTCCATGGAAAAGACCTTAAAGTGAGATATCAGCTCCTCTGGAAAAGAATCCCAGAATTCCACGGAGAAGACCGTAAAGCTCATCTGGTCTACAGAAGGCGTCCCTGTCCGTGGAGCTGGATGGGATTTAAGCTCCCTCCCAACCCAAACCAGTCTGGAATTCTGGGATTTTACAAAAGAAAATTAAATCAGTTTTCCAGACAATTTTAAAAATTGGAAGGAAAATTGGAACTTTAACAAAGGAAAAACCTTTTTTTTTTTTTCCCCTAAAATGAGACGACAGGAAAAGCCCTTTTTTTTCCTAAAGGAAAACAATGGGATGCATTTTCCAGCCTCCAAACAGATTCAGCTTCAAGAAGCCTCAAGGAAAAGCTCGTAGTAGCAGTTGCTGATTAAAATATTGGCAATATTTTAATAAGGTTTTGCCGGAGTAGTAAAGCTGGGAGGGGATGTGTGAGTTCCCAAAGTCAGCCAGAGCTGCTGTTTGAGGAAAACAGGGCACCAGGAACGCTGCAAGTATTTGTAAACCCAAAGTGTGGCAAACGCTTCCCGTCCTCATCGGAAACTCGGGAGAAACTGGGGCAGCATCTCAAAAAATAGCAGGAGAAGGTGAAGTTTTTCCCTAAATTTAGTCCCCCCAACCCCGGACAGATTCTCAGCTGATTTAAATTGTCTCTTCCACCGACTTCAACGCGCTTCAAAAAAACCCAAAAAACTGTGATTTTTGCCAGGCAGCTTCCTAAAGTGGGATTTGGGAAGTGCTGAGGATTTGAGGAATGTGAATTTTATGGCAGAAGTGTTTGTAAGGCACAGGGAAGATTTGGGCCCCTCGGTTACCAGGTTCCTGGAAAATTGAAATCACTTCTGTGCGGCAAATTCCTGTCCGAAGGTTGGTAAAGGATTGGGAGGTCTGTAATCCGGGAATGTCTTCCTGGAATTTCTGGATTATTCGCTTCATTTCTCCCTTGGGAGCAAAGTCTTGGCTGCAGAAGGCACGAAAATTGTAACTCCGATTACGATTAGAGACCTCAAATTCGCAAATTTAACCTCTGCAGAGCAGCCAGGGCTACTGATAATAGGAAGAATCTTGTTTAATTCACTGGATTTTGTTTCAAAAACAAAGAAAAAAAATCTGCTTTTCACACAGTTTTTATGATGCTGCTTAAAAACCTTAATGAGTTTAACCTCCTTATACATGATCCCACCCCTTTAAGAAATAATCATAAAGAAGAGTTATAAATAATCCAAATAAATCTGAGTTTTAGCAAGAACAGGAAAACTTCCCCACTCTGCCTTGTTCCCAAAGGTTTTTTTTTTTCCTAGGTTTTGGGGTCTTGTGGATACCTGGCACATTCATTTGGTTCAGATCCACAGTGGGATTAATTCAAATTAAAACTTTGGGTCTAGCTCTAAATTTTGGCGGGGGGAAAGAGAGAAATGGAAAAAAGTGGGAATGCCTGGGGGAAAAAAAAAATGAATGTCAGAGAAAAATTTCATTTTTTCGCATTGTATTTAAAAAAAAAAAAAAAAATGAAAGTACACTTGGAATTCAAAGGACAGAGAAAAATCCATTTTATGGAAATTCCTAAGAGGAAATTCTTGTGGGTGAAAAACGGGTTTTTCCCCCAAAGTTTTTTCCCAATATATAATTGGGAAGCCAGATCAGGTATTTTCAATTATATCTTGCACCAAAACCTTGTTTTCACCCCTTCATTTATTGCCCAGAAATAAAATCTTAATTGAGGAAGATCCTTTTCGTGTCCATTTCTCCCTCAAGTATTTTAATGGAAAATTTTAACCTTGTGCGGTTTTAAATGATGAGAAGTAAACTTTTCCAATTTTCCCTTTATCAAGGAAACTATTGGAGCATTATATAGGAAAATATTACACGAAATAGGAAAATTTAGTTTTTATAGAATTGAGTGAACAGAAATCCTGTTGTGACTTAAACCGTGGCGGCCAAACCCCAGAAATTCGGCTTGGGGGATTTGGAGAAAAAGGAAAAGCAGAAAATTCCTACATTCCATTGCCCACGACAGGTAAAGCCAAGCAACGACTTTTCCAAGGAAAACCTGAATTCGGGCAGCGAACAGAATGAGCAGGAATTCCCAGGAATAAAGCTGGGGCGGGGCCGAAATCAACGCTCTGTTTTCACACCGTTCTGTTTTGGTGCAGTCAGAGCCTAAAAGAATCAAGAATTAAAACCGGAACGAAAAACGCTGGTTCGGATTTTAAGCTTGAAAACATTTTAAGGCTGAAAGACGACCAAGATAAAATGAGTGATTGTAAGAAAAGGAAAATAAAACCCCAGCCCATCGTCATCATTATTATCCTTATTATCATAATTTTCGTCTTCTTGTCCATAAAGTCCTTTTATTCCTGACTCCGAGCAGGAGGAAGAGCACAAGGATGAAACGTTTTGGGAGATCGCACTGACGTGGCAAAGGGAGAGCTGGAAAATCTGATTATTTCAGGAATTTCAGCTTGAAAGCCCCAAAGAGCAGGAGAACCCAAACAAACGCCCGCGGAGGAGATCGAAGTGCCGAGGAGTCGCACGTTGTCACGACATTTGTGATAAAATGTCCCATTTCCGGCTGATTCCCGCCCGTCTCCCAACTTCCCAGTTTCCCCCGTGAACACATTCCCTGTGAGTGCACACAGCGCTGAAACACCCCCCCCATAATTCTGATTTTTTTTAAATAAATATCATTGTTTTTAGGCGCTCCCATACCATTCACTGTGAAATCACTATTTTTCCTATCAGGACCTGCTCCAACCTTTCTCATTTCCCTTGGAGGCTTCCCAAATGAGCTCTCCCCCTTTTTTCATCCCTAAACTGAATTTTTTGGGATTTGAATGTGCTGTTGGACTCCTGAGAGCAATCAGGAATATTCAGGAATCTCCCTGATTTTTTTTTTTTTTTTTTCCTTAACCTCAGGAAAAATCTGGAATCTCCCCCTTTGGCTCTGGTGAAAATTCCCTGGCAGATCCATTTGGACCCATGACTCACAGCCATTATAAAATCCATTTTACACCCCTCTCAAACCCTCCCAGCCTTCATTCCCAGCCTAATTCCTGCCTGGAGAGCTCCTGATTTATCCCCAAATTCCCTCTGGTCCCTTAGGAAGTGGTGACTTTGCACCTTAAATCCCAAGTTTTGGCGGTGCTGCCCTTGGAATGTCACATTCCTGCCCATCTTTTGAGGGCTGCAACTTTTCCTCCTCACAAATTAATCCCAAATCCAGGAGAAATCCTTTTTATTTTATTTTATTTTATTTTATTTTATTTTATTTTATTTTATTTTATTTTTATTTTTATTTATTTTATTTTATTTTTATTTTTCCCTCCATCAGGACTCGCTCCTTTGGAAACGATCCATTGAACGTCGCTTTTCCCAGCAGGAGAACAATTCCCGCTGCCAAAAAATCCCAAAAATCTGCTGAGGAGCCACGACTTTATTGGGAGTCAGTGAGTCAGAGGATGAGAACAGCAAATCCAGGGATTTTCTCATCCCTCCAGGCTCCAGTGAGTCACCAGGTCCAATCCTTCAGTTTTCCTGATGACTTTGGGAAGGAATCCCACAGAAATTTGGGAAGGTGTTTTCCTCTGCCCAGGGATCAACCCAGGGCTGGAATTTACTCCGAGACCTTTGAAAATTCCGGGAGATTCCAGATTTTTCCAGAGGTAAAATTACAAAAAAAAACCCCTCAGCACCAACAACAACAAAACCAGGGAGATTCCTGAATATTCCTGATTTCTCTCTTTTAACAGGAGGTTAAAATCCTGAAAAATCAGTTTAGGAGCATCTGCTGAACATGAAGAGAAATGGATGTTTAGGACAGGGGTTATTCCCAAAAAAATATAAAATAAAGTTCCCCTTGGTGAGGGAACGTGCTGTGGTTCTGGAATGTCTGGCCCAAAAAATCGGGAGAATTGGTGGAATAAGGTGGTTTTTAGGAGCAGGAAATCTCAGTGCACTTTTCCCAGCACGGTAAAAGTTCCCAAATTAAAAGCTGGTCAGAATCTCCCAAATGCTCCGAAATTTTACAGAAATTCCAGGGAAAAAAAAAAAAAAAAAAAAAACTCTAGATTTTTTTTTTTATTATTTTTTGTGGGGAAAAAAATCAGAGCTTTCATAAAATATCTGAAATTATCTGCAACACCCAGCAGAGATTCCCAAATACTTCCAGCTGCTGGGAAGATCCTGGGAAGTCATCAGTGAGAATCTCTGGTCAAAACACGCGGAGGGAAAACAAATGACGGATTTTATGGAAGAACCTTGTGAAAAGATTTGGGCTAAACGTGAATTTTCTGCAGGTTATAAGTTTTTCTGCGGGGAAAATGGGAATATCCTGCCATGTTTTCATCACCCACAGCCAGAATTCCCTCAAATCGGCATTTCCCCAGCAATTTTAGACCATTTTGCATCCAGTTCCTATGGGTACATCCTGGAACAACCTGGATTTAGCAGGAAGCAGAGCAGATTTAGAGCTCTGATGAACACAAAACACATTCCACTCCCAAATGCTGATTTTTTCCTTAAAGTATTCTTTTTTCCTAAATATTTTCAGAAAATCTTTACAATCTTTTCCAAATATTCTCAAATCTGTATTTTCTAGACCGTGGAAGAAATGGGGGGAAAAAAAAAAAAATCTGCTTTTTGATAACTTTTTTTTCCTTTCAATTCCCACTTAATTTAAATAATCCTGAGCAGAAATAGCTCAATATCCTGCTGGCACAGTAAAACCCAAACCACTGAATTCTGGACAGACCATGAGAGGAAAATATTTTCCTGGGAATGTTTTTGACACTTCAGGTGATTCCTTGTTGAGGAAAACGCTGCCACGCCCTCGCTGACCGGGGCTGGCTCATCTGGTGCTTCCCAGTTTGGTTTATTTGTATTAAAATATCAGGTATTTGTCTTAAAAATATCAGATATTTGTCTTAAAATGTCAAATTTTGGCTTTTGAGTTACACTCAGCTGATCAACCATTGTCCACCTTCGCTCGTATCATGGAATCATTGATTGTATTTTTGCTTTTGTTTTTTTTCTAAGAACCTTCAGTAGAATTTCATTTATAAATGCAAAAAAAAAAAAAATTTAAAACTCATCACAGAAACATCACCACTGCTTTGCTACCGATCCAAGTATTTGGCACTTCCGGAAATTCCGGGTGAATAAATGAAAATAGCCCAGCACTTACTTTGGTAGAGTTTTCAAGTGGTTTTCTCTCAACTCCAAAATTCGCAATTTGACAAGTCTGGAAAGAGGGGAGGAAATAATTACTGCGTTCAAAGAACCCATCAGAATGGCTTGAAATTATTTTATTTTAATTTTAAGAAGTCTGTTTTATGCGAAATAATTCAATGTCCAGTTCTTGTGGGGATGGATCTGGCACGAAAATCAGAGGCAAACCATTTCATGGAATGCCCCTTGTCTGAATTCTTCCTGAAAA